>NW_006159555.1:10570518-10575599 GCF_000334495.1 Tupaia belangeri chinensis | reverse complement strand
CAAATTTAAAAAAAAAAAATAGGGGACCAGCAGTTAGCGTAATGGCTATGTCGCTGGACTCCCACGTAGTCGAACATGGTTCAAGTCCCGGACCCGGTGGCTTAAAACTCATGCCAGGCGCGTGTGCGTGCATGCCCAAGATCTCGAGAGGAGAATAGAGGAGAAGGGATTGCGGTGTGGCCATCCCCCCTCGGGGGTGATTTCTCTCTTTCTGTCTGTTTCTCTGTCTGGCGAGTGCATGCGCCCTATGGCAAAAACCTCTCCAAAAAAAAAAATAAATAAAATAAAAATAAAGTAAAATAAAATAAAGTTGAAAAAAAATTCTTAAAAAAATAAAAGAAACTGAGGCTTGAAGAAGTGACACAATCTATATAAAGTCACAAAGATAAAACTTTATTTTTGGTCCTCCTTTTTTACTTATTTATTTATTTTTATACATTTAAAGTTTATTGAGAGGGGCGAGCAGATGGTGTGGTCATTAGGAGCGCTGGATTCCTACATGGCTCACCTGGCAGCTTGCTTTCTCTCTCTCTCTCTCACTCTGTCCCTCTCTGGTCAAATTTTAATTAATTAATTAATTAATTAATTAAGGTTAAACTAATAATAATTCTTAAGAAAAAATGGTTTAAAGTTTGAAGAGAGAGGGGCCTGCAGGTGGCATAGTGGTTAAGGGCACTGGACTCCCACATAGCTGACCATGGTTCGAGTCCCAGACCTAGTGACTTGCTTTCTCACTTTCCCTCTCTCTCTCTTTCTTTCACTCTGTCCCTCTCTGGTCAAAATTTAAAAAAAAAAATGAAGTTAGATAAAATAATTCTTAAAAAAAGTTTATTGAGAGAGAGAGACAAGTACCCTCAACAGAGTCTCATGCTGTTATCTTTCCCCAGTCCTCCCTGCCAGTCAGGACAACAGGCAGATTCACTCTCTGTGTACATGTCACCCTGGAAATTGAATCCTGATTTTCTATGACCTCCAGCATTGCACAGGATTGAGCTACTGCTGCACAACTGTTGGTAGACCTTATCTATTAAAAAAAAAAATTGGCCAGATGGTGCATGCATTCATCAGAGACAGAAACACAAAGAGAAGGAGATGTAGAGAGGGACAGACACCCCCCAATGGGGAGTGGTAATACTGTGGTTCCTCTTCTCCATTTCTCCATCCTATTGGAATTTTGGGAACACTTACATGCTTGTCAATGTGTTTTCCAAGTCCCAGGTCAGGATTTGAATCTATGGTTGGCCATATGGAGTCTGGTTCCCTTAACCACTAGGCTATGGGGTTGGCCCTGGTGTCTCTAACTTTTTTCTTTTCTTTGTTCTTTCTTTCTTTCTTTCTTTCTTTCTTTCTTTCTTTCTTTCTTTTTCTTTCTTTCTTTTACTTTCCTTTCTTTCTTTTCTTTTTTTATTTGTAGTTTTTGCTATAGCATGTGTGCTCACTGGAGAGAGAGAGAGAGAGAGAGAGAGAGAGAGAGAGAGAGAGAGAGAGAGATCTCCCCCCTACCCCTCAGCAGATGACCATGCTGCAATCCCTTCTCCTCCAGTCCCTTCTTAGGGTTTTGGGCACACATGCACACCTGTCTGGCATGAATTGTAAGACACTGGGTCTGGTATTGGAGCCATGGAGTTGGCCATGTGGAATCCATCACCTTAATCTCCATGCCAACTGCTGGTCCCCAGTCTCTCTCTCTTTCTTTTTTTTGCCATAGGAAGCGTGGCCAGGCTGAGAGAGACAGTGAGAGGGAAAGAAATAAATCATTCCTATAGGGGACAACCACCCTGCAATCTCTTCTCCATTCTCCTCCTGGGATTTTGGGCACACACACACACAAGCCTGGTGTGATTGTCAAGCCGCCAGTCCTGGGACTCAAACTGTGATCGGCCATCTGGGAGTCTTGTGCCTTAACCATTACATCATCTGCTGGACGCCAATCTCTTTTTCATTCTTAACGTTAACTTCAGTTAAGTACAGTTGGCCCTCCCATCCTCTGTTCTTCATCCAAAGATAAAAAAATGTTATATAGTTGTTTTGTACTATGCAGTTTGGCTTACCATGGTTGTCTTTGTACTGAACATGTACATTTTTTCTTGTCTATGTTCTCTAAATAGTTTAATAACTATTTACATAGCATTTACATTATATTAGGTATTATAAGTAGAGTTGATGTAAAGAATAGGATGGGGCCAGCAGGTGGCATGCTGGATAAGGTTTTTGACTTCCACATGTGTGACCATGGTTCAAGTGCCAGACCTGGCAGTTTGTTTTCTTGCTTTCTCTTTTCTCTCTCTTCTCTGGTGAGTATGCATACCCTATAGCAAATAATAATAATAATAATAATAATGATAATAAATAAAATTAAATAATTATTTTTAAAAAAGAATATGGAAGATGTACATATATTGTATCATTTTAAATAAAGAACTTTAGCATCTGAGGACTTTGTTATTCCCAGGGTTGGGTGGAGTTTGGGAACCCCAGAGACAACCCTTCAAGGATACTGAGGAACAATTAGGACTTAATATACTGACATCTGGGGCCAGCAGGTGGCGTGGTTGCTAAGGGTGCTGGACTCCAACATGACCAACCATGGTTCAAGCTCCAGACCTAGAGGCTTGCTTTCTCACTTTCCTTCTTTTTCTCTCTCTTTGGAAATATTTAAAAAATAATAATACAAGTTAAATAAAAGAATTATTTAAAATATATATATATACCAATATCTTCTCTATGATTGGGACTGGCAGGGTTCATGGTGGTTAAGACACTGGACTCCTGGGGCTGGTGGGTGGAGTGGTGGTTAAGGCACTGGACTTCCACATGGCCAACCATGATTCAAGTCCTGGACCTGGCGACTTGCTTTCTGTCTCTGTCTCTTTGGATAAACTGAATAATAATACATAAAATAAAATAAAAAAAATATATAAAAAAAAGACACTGGACTCCCACATAGCTGGCTATGGTTTTAGTGTTGGACCTGGTGGCTTGCTTTCTCACTTTCCCTCTCTCTTTCTCTCTGGTTAAAAAAATAATGATAAGTAAAATTGAATATATAATTCTGAAAAAAAAATGTCAAAGTATTTGACTAGAGTTCCTTTTGGCCATCAACTGGTAATCACAGATCTCTTTGCACTCTTCAGAGATAGTCACTGCTTTTCTTGTTCTTTCCACTTTGGTTCTTGAGGGTGGTTTTTATCTTTGACTCTCCCACACATTTCTATGAAGCAGCAATACAAAGAGAAGGGAGACAGAAGGGACCAGACACAATCCCAGGATACTGTCAAATGACAGAGATAAGATACATCTACCGGGACCAGCAGTTGGCGTAATGGCTATGTTGCTGGACTCCCATGTAGCTATGGTTCTAGTATCGGACCTGGTGGCTTAAACTCATGCTGGGCGTGTGTGCATGCATGCCCAAGATCCCGAGAGGAGAATGAAGGAGGGATTGTGGGGCGGCCATCCTCCCTGGGGGGAGATATCTCGCTTTGTCTCTCTGTGTCTTTCTGGCAAGCTCACGGTGCCCTATAGCAAAAACCTCTTAAAAAAGAAAAAAAAGATACATCTATCAGAGAGTGCTTATGATAACAATTTCTATTTATTAAGAGGCACAGCTTGAGTATTCTTTGATCAATTCAGATGAATAATAAAGGGTTCCCTTGAACTGGACAGGACTATTTAAGGTTTCAATAGTTTTATATCAAGTAGTTTATACAAGTGTATTAGTAAGTTAGTAATTAGCACAGTGCTCAGTATGAGCTAATTACCTTCCCACCTTATTTGAATCTGTTGGGTCCAAAGGATGCAAACAGGGTGTGAAAATAATTACTATTTATTGGGGGTTTATTATGCACCATGCAGGTATTTCACATGATCTCATTTCGTTTTCACAAGCCAACTAGGTTAAATGGTATTATCACAGAAAAAAGCTCAATTAGAGATAAGGTCTGCTGGACCCCAAAGTCCATATATCTAAAAATTCTGGGATACTACCATTGTGAACAAACAGGCCAGTAAATGAGAAATACTTTAAACTGTAAAATACTATGCTACAATTAAAGCATTACAGAACAGGGCACATTTTCCAGAGAAGAGGGACAATTTTCCAAGACAGAAAAACCTGGTTTGGGTCTTTTCAGCCAGAAACAACTCTTGAGCCTCTTTATCCTTAAAAACGGGGACAATCTTAGCCTTAGGGGATTGTCTACATGATGTAATAAAAACGGTTGTATAAACGGTTGATATCGAGCAGCGTTCAAAAAAAGTCTGAAGCATCAGGAGCTCGGGGATACAGAACGCGACCCACATTTAACCGGTCTGAAGGCATCGCGAGCTCTTCCGCCCGTCCACGTTACCCATGCAGTCGGTGTAGCGACTAGCCGTTGGCGTTTTCCCGCTCGGCGGGCGGGGCTGAGCGCGAGTTCCGGAACGTGGCAGCGAAACCCCACCCCCCGGCCAGGACTACCCCTCCCAGCGGGAAGCGCGCTCAGTCAACTGGCCAGCGGCGATTGCTAGTATTAGTCCCAGAAGTTATCCTGGTCTGCTTTCTTTCTTGCCCCACCCCCGGCATAAAAGTCTCTGAGGCGAGGGGTTGCTCCTAATAACAGACGGAGAAAGACTGCAGTAGTGGGTGCCTTTGCCGTGCAGCATTCTGGGAGTTGTAGTCCCCACATGCAGCATTTGAGAGCCAGGCTAGCCTTGAGTGGTTGAACCACGCCACGTGACAATAGCAGCCATGGGGGGGGGCAACTTGTGCCTTGTGGCGTCATCACAGAGCGACAACGAGCTGCAGTTGTCCTCGATATGATAGGTAGTACTTCTCTGATAACTGCAAGTACGAGAAGCGTCATACAGTCTCTTTTATCTGTTCCTTTCCTTGACTCCCACAATCTCCACGCTGTTGCCCTTTCCTGGTTGGGGTGGGGCTGGTGGCATGTTCTCTGGGCGGGAGAGCTGCGCGCTAGTGACGTATTGTGGTTCCTCCTTCTCCCTTGACGTAGAAGTCACGTGACCGACCGGGCCGACTCTCCTCCGCCGCCGCCGCTTTGTAAGAGGCACACTGGCAGGGCAAGAGCGGCGCGGGGGCG
>NW_006159555.1:10554523-10569684 GCF_000334495.1 Tupaia belangeri chinensis | reverse complement strand
ACGAGCGGCGGCTGGGGTGGCGGGTCCTGAGGCCAGCGAGAGCAACAGCGGTAATTGTCACCCTCTCCTCCTCTCCTCCAAAGACATGAGCGCTGCGGCGTGTAGTTTCTGGTTCTGGGTTCAGCTCTTTTAAACACACAGCCCCCTTCAGACTGCCCCAGCGCCCACCCGTGAGGACCGGGCCAAGCTTTGCTCTCCGGCTTCATGCTTCCTCAGTATATCCAGGCCTGGGCGCCCTCCTTCCTGTTCCCCTCGTGTCACCCTGTGCTCCTTCCTGCCTTCCCCCATCCTAGTCCTTCGGGCTCCACCCAGCCCCAGGGGGCGCCTTCCCATCCCCCTTTCGGGTTCTTGCCCTGGAGGGTGTGGTTTTTTCCTCCCACCTCCGTTCCTGCCTGTCCGCTGGAGCTTCCCCGCCACGCTGTCGCTCCCGTCCTGACCACCTTTGCGCCTCCACGCCGGTCTCTAGTCCTGGGACTGGCCCTCCTAGAGACCAACTTCTCCGCTCTCTAGCTTTACCGGGCTTACCCGGAGGCATAGTTATAGTTCTGCAACTCTTTTCCTTTTCTCCTGGAGGGCTTTGGTCTCAGGACTGTTTTCCTCTTCATTTCAGTTCCTGTAATTTCGTATGATAGTTTATTCTTTGGTTTATTGTAGGTTTGAGGGTGCTTTGTAAACTGTAAAGCGCTGTCAGTTAAAATACATGTTCAAAATATCCTTTCATTAGCGTGTTACAACTCAGTTTTCTTTGCCTCTGAATCACGCTCCCATTCGACTTTTCCACCTTTTCTCCAAAGTTCTCAGTCTCACCAGTTGCCCAGGTATCTGAATTGTCAACGTTTCTGTTCTTTCATACTTGTTTTCTCTAGGGATTGATCCAATTATCATTTTTGTTATTTCCTGTTTAACATAATCCGGTGACTAAGTATCACCTCTATTGGATATTGTTTCTACCTCATATCCAAGGTGTATGGCTCGCCAGTACTTAGGCATGCTATTCTTTTTTTCACCAGCACCTGTGTGTATCCAGACAGTTGAGAGCTTTCTAAGGTCTCCTAAGGTACCCAATGATTACCTTTTATTCCAAGAGCATATAGCTGACTTTTTGGATGAACCTAGTTCTTCCACTGTGATCACACTTTTTTTTCACCAAGATATGCCACTAGTTAGTGTGTTCTCACTTTTCACCATGAGTTATCCAGAATCATCTTTTTTAGTGTCATTTTGTCAAGTATAGGTGGAAGGAAGATGAGGATCATGTCTGAGCTCTCCTGTATTTAGTCATTAAATGGCTAAATCAGTCAGTATGGACTCTATCTGAGGAAAGGGAATAAATTCTAGTTCTGCAGAGGATTAGGGTCTTTCAGTATACTACAGCAGCTCTCTATTCTCTGGGAACCCTTAGCTAAAGGACATTCTTCCATTGCCATGAAGGCTTTTCTTATCATTAGGCAGAGGTGATTAGTTTCCCACATTGCTTTTTAGCTTGCTGTCCTTGAGCTCTTCCTGATTTTCCTGCTTATGGCTAGCTTACATATTAGCTTGTTTATTATACGTACATATTAGTGTACATATAGCTTGTTTCTCCCAGCTTTGATTCCCCCATTTGCTTCCTTCTAGCCTCTAACTCTTAATTTTGAAACGTTTCAGAAAGGGAGTTTTTTCTCATGATTGAAATATGACTGGAAGTGGTGGCATGGGAGAGAATGAGGCCATGGGACAGAGTTGTGGTAATTGCCTCTCCTGCCTGTTTCCTGCTGCTCTGGTTTCCTCTGACCTCTCTTTAAAAGTGGGCTGGACCAGCAGTAGTCACAAGGAGCTACCTTTAGAACTAGACTGGAACAACAGTAACAATTCTGCTTCCCTTTCCTGGTAACTGGTGCAGCCTGTGCAGTTGTTCATCAGAAGCGACTCTCTTAATATTAGCCTGAGTGATTTATTGTTTGGTCAGAGAAATAGTGGAGTATATGGAGTAGAATGGATTTACTTCAATAAGTACTTGTGCTTTGATGGAAATTGGTCTTCTATCTCTATTCCCAATTATAGATTGTATATAGAAAGTATAAACCTGTCTTGAAGGTTTGAAGTGGTCCAAAGAAACTGTTAACCTGGAAATTTGATTCCCAATCCTTTTTTAAAAAACTAGGTCCTTTGTTAAGGTCACTTTTTTTTTTTTTTGTGGGGGCATAAGTTATAAAGGGTTAATGCCTGATCAAAAGAAGCAGTTTGTGCATGAATTCACAGACATTGAAGTTCTGTCTTCTTCAATACATATTTTGTTTATTTTTCCTTTTTTTTTTTTTTTTGGAGAGATTTTCACTGTAGGGCGCGTGCGCTCGCCAGACAGACAGAGAGAGACATAGAGAAAGAAAGCGAGAAATCACCCTCCAGGGGGGATGGTCACACCGCAATCCCTTCTCCTCCATTCTCCTCTCGGGATCTTGGGCACGCACGCACACGCGCCTGGTGTGAGTTTTAAGCCACCGGGTCCGGGACACGAACCGCGGTCGACTACGTGGGAATCCAGCGACATAGCCATTAAGCTAACTTCTGGTTCCCTTTATTTTTCCTTTTGAGTAACCTGTATGTCAGCAAATAGCAGTTCACTTAGTTGTTAATTTGAGTAAATGGAGTGTCCTTAAAAGTTAAGTGTGATGGCACTCATAGTGTTGACTGGTGAGGTGGTGGAGCTCTGGTAGATCTTAGCAGCTGTTTTTGTTTTTGTTTTCCAAAAAGGAGAATGGAGATGTAACCTGAAGGAAGGCAAAAAGACCTTTTTTGTTTTTGTTTTTTAAGTTTTGCTATAGGGCACATTGCACATGTGGGATAGTCAGGGTGGGGTGGGGGGAGGGTGAATGAGAAAGCAGCCCCCCACTACTGAGGGGGGAGGAAAGGGATGGACATGGTGCCATCCCTTTTTTTCTCCATTCTTGGAATTTTGGATATGCACGCTGCCAGGTCTGGGACTCAACCGTACAGTTGGCCCTGTGGGATCTAGCTGCCATAACCACCTTTCACTGATTGGCCCCACCCTGTGCTTTTTTTTTTTTAAACTAGATTATTATTATTATTATTTTTAGATTTTTGCTTGAGAGCACTTGCGCTCAGAGAGAGATTGAGAGCCATTGAGAGGGAAAGTGTGAAATTACCATCCTCCTTCCCCCCTGGGGGGGGAGGGATGGCCTTATAGTAATCCCTTCTCCTCCGTTCTTGTCCTAGGATCTTGGGCACACATGTACATGTGCTCTACATGAATTTCAAGCCACCAGGTCCAGCATTTGGACTGTGGTCTACCATTTGGGAGTCCAGCAACATGAGCACTGTGCCATCTGCTGGCCTCCAGAATTATTTTTAACTTTATTATTATTTTTTGAATTTGCTATAGGACACGTGAGCTGAGAGAGAGTGGAGGGGGTGGAGAAAGTGAAAGTGAGAAAGCAAGTTGACAGGTACAGGACTCGAACTATGGTCGGCCATGTGGGATTCCAGCACCCTTAACCACCATGCCACCTGCTGCCCCCCACCCCCTTCTTTTTAAAAGTTTTTTGCTATAGGGTGCGTGTGCTCGCCAGAAAGACAGAGAAAGACAGCGAGACAGAAAGCGAGAAATCATCCCCCAGGGGGGATGGCCACGCCACAATCCTTTCTCCTCCATTCTCCTCTTGGTATTTTGGGCACTCACACAAGCACGCACACCCAGTGTGAGTTTAAGCCACTGGGAATGGGACTCAAGCCACTGGGACTGGGACTCGAACCTGAGTTGACTACGTGGGAGTTGAGCGACATAGCCATTATGCCAACTGCTGATCCCCTGCCCTTTTTTAAGAAAGGAAATTATTTTAGTTTTCAAATTTCTTGGCATAGATTTTAAAGACCAGGTTTGGGAATTTATGACTGATGTGTCAATAGTAATGTACCAGTGTGAGTTCCAGTTTTCAGGTAAGCCATGTCTATACTGGACTTCGTTGACTATTTGACATTGTATGAAACAGCTTTCATTGAAGGGTAAATGTTTCATTTTCTCAGTGCTCTGCTTTTCAAAGTTGTTAGAAATACATTGCTTTCCCCCCTTTATTTATACTCTTAAAGTTAATAGATATTTAGGTCTAACTTAAAAATTCTTTGTGAATACTTTCAAAGATTATTTACAGAGGAGAGAATTTCATTTAGATTTAGATTTTTGGGTTGCAACTTTGTTTCTTGCTGTTAGTTTAGTGTTAACTACCTTGTTTTAAAGTATGTCATCCAGGAACTTTCTCATTAAAAGTTACATTGTACATAATCCAGTAATACCTAATACTTTTACACAATTAAAAAAATCATGTAGTGTCAACCTTCTCATCAATTCAGTCATAGGTATTATATCTATGAAGGCATTGGGAGGCTTGAATTGCTTCTTGTTATTTAATGGTGTCTTTGTCCCTTTGTCCCTTCTTTCTTTTTCTCCACTCTTGCCCTTCCTCCTCTTTTCTTACTTTTTCTCTTTTCTTTTTGCTCTCAGTTTTCTCCTTTTTTACCTTCTCTTCCTTCACCTCCGAAACAACAGTCTGAACACTTACTGAACACTGAGGAGGCTGTGGGCCGTTGTCTCTTTGAAGACTGGTCTTTTTTCTCTACTTGCCTCCATAACATGCTGTTTCCCAAGCAAGTATGATCTTTGCACCTTAATAGGCTTGAACAAAGTGTATAGTGCTGCTTGTATATGTGTGTCTACCTGGCTGGATTGTGTATGCTTTGAAGGGTGGGATTTTTTTTTTTAATTTCACTTTATTTATTTAATTTGGCCAGAGGGACAGAGTGAGAGTGAGCTAGAGAGAGGGACAGTGAAAAGGCAAGGCACTAGGTTTGGGACTTGAACCATGATCAGCCATGCGGAAGTCCAGTGCCCTTAACCACCACGCCACTTGCCGGCCCCTGGTGGGATTTTTCACTTGCTGAGTGTCAGATCCTTAAAGAAGAGAATAAGAGGGCTTCAAAAAACATAAACTGGGAACTAGCAGATGACATATTGGCTACATTGCCGGACTCCCACATAGTCAACTATGGTTCCAGTCCCAGACCTGGTGCCTAAAACTCATGCTGGGTGTGTGTACCTGTGTGCCCAAAATCTCTAGAGGAGAAGGGATTGCAATGTGGCCATCCCAGGGGGTGATTTCTTGCTTGCAATCTCTCTGTCTCTCCAGTGAGTACACATGCCCTATAGCAAAAAAAAAAAAAAAGTCAAAAAAAAAAAAAAAAGGGACCAGCAGATGGCCTAATGGTTATGTCACTGGACTCCCACATGGTTGACCATGGTTTGGGGCTTAAAACTCATGCTGGCGGACCAGCAGTTGGCGTAATGGCTATGTTGCTAGACTCCCATGTAGTCAACTGTGGTCTGAGTCCCAGACCCAGTGGCTTAAACTCACGCTGGGCCTGTGTGTCCAAGATCCAAAGAGGAGAATGGAGGAGAAGGGATTGAGGCATGGCCATCCCCCTGGGGGCGTGATTTCTCGCTTTCTATCTCTTTGTCTCTCTCTGGCTTTTTTTGTGAGCACTTGAGCCCTATAGCAAAAACCTCTCAAAAAAACCCAAAAAACAAAAAACAAACTGATGCCGGGTATGTGTGTATGTGTGCCCAAAATCCCAAGTGGAGAATGGAGAAGGGGTTGCTGCATGACCGTCCTCCCAGGGAGTGTTTTTGTTTGTTTGTTTTTTGTTTTTAAGGGTGATAGGAACTCTCTTTTATATTTAACTTTTATTTGCTTACTTTTTAAAATTTTAATTCGACCAGAGAGGGATAAAGTAAGAAAGAGGGAGAGGGAAAGTGAGAAAGCAGGCCACCAGGTCCTGGACTTGAACTGTGGTCGGCCATGTGGGACTTCAGTGCTCTTAACCACCACATCACTTGCTGGCCCCCCCAGTGAGTGATTTCTGGCTTTCTTTCTCTCTCTCTGTCTCCCTTCCCACCATGAGCACATGTCCTCTATAGCAAAAATCTCTCACAACAACAAAAAAAAAAAAAGGAAAAAGTTTTCTAGACCAAACTAGTCCTCTTCTTTCCAAATTAACTTGTACATTTCTGTTTTAAGGTAGTTTTTGGGCCAGGTTGTCTGGTACTATTTTATAAGGAAAATATATTTTAGCAAATTAGAAAAATTAAAAATGTGTAAGTTGGGCTGTTTCTGTGGCTTGAGTGTTAAGATAGCCAGATCCCACATGACATGACCATGGCATATGTAGGGGTGCTTTTTCCCTCTCTTCTCTTTGTTTCTCTGGTGAGTGCATGTACCCTCTGGCAATAAAAGAGAAAGATCTAGGAAAAGAACTTCACTTTAATACATATAATGGATTTCCTAGGCATGGGACTTAATTCTTAGGACTGAATGGATAAGAGTTCTACATTCTTACAAATCCTTACCAATGTTTGAACTTGCCTTATTTTTTAGTTTTAACCAACCATAGTTGGATATTTTAGGTACTTTTTATTTTTCTTTGCTACCTGGCATCTGTGCTTGAGAGAAGGAAAGAGAGAGGGAAAGTGAGACACATTCCCTAGGGAGGATGACCATTCTGTACCTCCTTTTCCTTAAATCTCCTCTTGAGATATTTGGGCATGCATACACACATGCCCAGCATTCCTTTTTTTTTTTTTTTTTTTTTTTTGGAGAGGTTTTCGCTATAGGGCGCGTGCGCTCGCCAGCCAGACAGACAGACAGAAAGCGAAAAATCACCACCCAGGGGGGATGGTCACGCCGCAGTCCCTTCTCCTCCATTCTCCTCTCGGGATCTTGGGCACGCACGCACACACGCCTAGCGTGAGTTTTAAGCCACCGGGTCCGGGACGCGAACCGCGGTCGACTAAGTGGGAGTCCAACAACATAGCCATTATGCTAACTACTGGTTCCCATGCCCAGCATTTTTTAAAAGCCACTAGGTCCAGGACTCTAAATGGGATTCAGCTGCCTAAACCACCATGCCAACCAGTGACTGGCCCTTAGTTAAAGCTTTTGTTAACAACACTTAGCTGATTTTTTTTTTTTTTTTTGAGAGGTTTTTGCTATAGGGCGCGTGCGCTCGCCAGGCAGACAGACAGACAAACAGACAAACAGAGAGACAGAAAGTGAGAAATCACCCCCCCCCCCCCACCCCCCTCCCAGGGAGGATGGCCACGCCGCAATCCCTTCTCCTCCATTCTCCTCTCGGGATCATGGGCAGGCACGCACACGCACCTGGCCTGAGTTTTAAGCCACCGGGTCCGGGACGCGAACCACGGTCGACTACATGGGAGTCCAGCGACATAGCCATTATTCTAACTGCTGGTCCCCTTAGCTGAATTTTGATTTGATTTGTTAATACAATCTGCCAACTGCTTTTTAATCTAGAGCATGGAGGCTGTTGTAATTATTGATACTTTGGGTATATTTTGGCCATCATATTCATATTTAGCCTTGTCTGTGTGTTTGTGTTTATTGTCTTCTGTTGTTTTTATATGTTGAGCCTATTTTATGTTTGGTTTCCTCCAGATTTTTACAAGTTTCCTTTTTTTGTTTTGGATTTTTCCATTGGGCACATACATTCCCTGGAGAGTAGAGAGACAGAGAGAGGGAAAGTGAGAAATTCCCCAGTGGGATGGCCATGCTGCAATCTCTTTTCCATTCTCTTCTTGGGATTTGGGCATGACCACACATGCCACCATCATTTTCAAGCCACTGGGTCCGAGACTCAGACTGTGGTCAGCCATGTGGGAATCCAGCCGTCTTAACCACCATGCCACCTGCTGGCCCCATGGTTTTCCAAATATTAAAGAATACCTTTTGGGGCTGGCAGGTAGCGTAGTGGTTGAGGCACTGAACTCCTGCTTGACCAACTCTAGTTTGAGTCCTGGACCCATATGCCTTGTCACTCTTGCTCTCTCACTCTCTCTGGTAAGCGCATGTACCCTGTAGTAAATTTTAAAAAATAATAAGTAAAAAAAAATTTAAATAAAATAATTATTAATAATAATTATTTAAAAAATTAATTAAGAAAGAACACCTTTTACCTAGAGTTATTGCATAACATATTGTTATTAGCTTTTCTTATGTGTGAGTGTGTGTGTATATATAGTGTGTGTGTGTATATATATGTATATGTGTGTGTGTGTCTATATATATTCATGTGCTTGTCAGAGAGACAGAGATAGGGAAAGGGAGAAAGCAGCCCCCAATGGTGCTTAGTCACACTGTAATTCCTTCTCTATTTCTTCATCCTGTCAGGATTTGGGTATCACATAGCACATATGCCTGGCATGTTTTTAAGCTCCTGGTGCCAAAATTTGAATCACATGGTCCCTGGACCATGGGGCCTGACCCACACATCGTCTTTTTGAATAAATTTTTAATTCTTGGGGCTGGCAGGTGGCATGGTGGTTAAAGGTGCTGGATTCCCACATGGCCGACCGTGGTTCAAGTCCTGGACCTGGCGGCCTGGCGGCTTGCTTTCTCACTTTCTCTCTCTCTCTCTGTCCCTCTCTAGACAAATTTAAATAAACAAATGAATAAATAATAAATAAAGTTAAATAAAATAATTTTAAAAATAATTCTTGACTGAGAGTTAAGCACTCTCCTTTTAAGTTTTTCTTTTTTTTTTTTTAACAGATATTTTTGCCATAGGATGCCTTGGCTTGCCAGACAGTGTGAGAAATCACCCCCTAGGAGGAATGGCCGCACACCACAACTTGTCCTCCATTTTTTTCTCAGAATTTTGGGCATGCACACACATATGCCCAGCTTGAGTTTTAGGCTGCTAGGTCTGGGACTCGAACTGCAGTTGGCCATTTGGGAGTCCAGTGATGTAACCATTATACCATCTGCTGGTCCCTCAATAGAATCTTTTATGCTGTGATTCTCTTGCAGCCTTTTCAGCCAGTCAAGATCTCAGGCATGTGTGTGTCTGTGCCTGATGTGGACAGGCTGACCTGGCTTCTAAAACCCAATCTTCCTTATGTCCTCCAGCATTATACTGTATTGTGCCACTGTCATTCCATCGTGACGAGACCCATACTTTTTTTTTTTTGTCATAGGGTGCATGTGTTTGCCAGAGAGAGGGAAAATGAGAAATCACCTCTTTGGGGATGGCCAGTCCCTTTTCTATTTTATTTTTTTTAATCTAGGGATAAAACCGTGCTGGGCATGGTTTTCAAGCTGCCGGGTCTGGGACTCAAACTGTCCAGCCATGTGGGAGTCTAGCACCTTAACCACCATGCCACCTGCTGGCCCCATTAATTTTTATTTTTTAAATATAGAGGACATGTGTGCTCATTGGAAAAGAGAGAAAATAAGAAAATACCTCCATAGGGATGGTAATGTGGTAATCCCTTATCCATTTCTCCTTTCTGGATTTGGGTATGCATGAACACACCTGGTGTTTTTTGTTTTTTTTTTCTATAGAGATAAAAAGTGAGAAATCACTCCCAGGGGGGATGACCATCGTGCAATCCCTTCTCCATTCTCCCCTCGGGATCTTGGGCACGCACACACACGTCTGGCATGAGTTTAAGCTACCGGGTCCGGAACTTGAACCATGATCGACCACATGAACCATGATCGATATAGAGTCCCGCCAGGTCTGGGACTTGAACCGCGGTCAGACATGTGGGAGTCCAGTGCCCTCAACCACCATGCCACCGTGCCTCAACCCTCCAGAGGCTGGCAGGTGGCATGGTGGCTAAAGGCGCTCCCACATGGCTGATCGCAGTTCTAGTCCCAGACCTGACCAGTTGATTTCTCACTTTTTCTCTCTCTCTCTCTCTGTCCCTCTCTGATCAAAATAAAAATAGTCAAATAAAATAATTCTTTAAAAAAATTTTTGTTTGAGGACCAGCTATTGGTATAATGGCTATGTCGCTGGACTCCCATGTAGTTGACCACAGTTCGAATCCTGGACCTAGTGGCTTGAACTCACACCAAGTGCGTGTGTGTGCATGCCCAAGATCTCAAGAGAATGGAGGGGAAGGGATTGTGGCGTGGCTATCCACCCTGGGGGTTATTTTTTGCTTTCTGTCTTTGTCTCTGTTTTTCTAGCGAGTGCATATGCCCTGTAGCAAAACCTCTCCAAAAAAATGTTGTTTCTTTTGTGTTGACAGGTAGGTGGCATGGTGGTTACGGTGCTGGACTCCCACATGGCTAACTGGTTCAAGTCTTGGACCTGGTGGTTTGCTTTCTCACTTTCCCTTTCTTTGCCTCTCTCTGGTCAAATTCAA
Organism: Tupaia belangeri chinensis; assembly: GCF_000334495.1. Taxonomy (NCBI): domain Eukaryota; kingdom Metazoa; phylum Chordata; class Mammalia; order Scandentia; family Tupaiidae; genus Tupaia; species Tupaia belangeri. Next base: position 10,559,465 of record NW_006159555.1, on the reverse strand, counting down.
AGAAAAATGAATAATAACAACAACATTAAATCAATTTAAAAAATTGTTCCTTTTGCTAAACCACTTCGAATTTTGTGTTCATAGTTTTAGTTTTATTAGAATTTACTATTATTTGGGCTGGCAGGTGGCGTGGTGATTAAAGACACTGGATTCTCTCATGCCCAATATTAGTTTGAGTGCCAGACCTGGTGGCTTGATTTCTGGCTTTCCCTTTTTCTCTCTGTCTGGTCAAATTAAAAAATATATATATTAAATAATTCTTAAAAAAAATAATTGACTGTTATTGGGCTGTCCCCATAGCCTAGTGGATAAAGGATCTGTATCCTGCATGGCCAGTTATGGTTCAAATCCTGACCTCAGCAACCTTAGAAACATTTTGGGTGGGGACCAGCAGGTGACATGGTGGTTAAGGCACTAGATAGTCCCATGTCGCTGACCGTGGTTCGTGTCCCAGACCTGGTGGCTTGCTTTCTCACTCCCTCTTTCTCTGTGTCCCTCTCTGGTCAAATTGAAAAATAAGTGAATAGATAAATAAAATTAAGTAAATAATAAAAAAAATTTTTTTGGGGGTGATTGTGTGTGTTTGGCCACAATTTTGATAGGATGGGGTAGTGGAGAAGAGGTTGCAGTGTCCCAAAAGGAGGGTTGATTTCTCCTTCTCCCTTTCTCACTGTTTATCTCTGGTACATACACAAGTCCTCTAGTTAACTTAAAAAACAAACAAACTAAAAACCCTCCTCAAAAAAGAAATTTTCTGGTGTAAAATCAATTGCTTAATGAAATGTCGATTTGAATTGCTTTAGACTAGATGATCCCTTCAAAATTCTTAGCTCTGGTACTTTAGCTTTTTAAATAATTGTAATTGGGATTCTTAATGTAATGGTGGAATGTAATTGTTGTGTATACAGAATAATCTAAGCATTGGTTACAGGGATCAAAACATTATTGAGGCCAGAAGGTGGTTTGGTGGATAGGGGTGCCAGACTCCCACATGGCCAACCATAGTTTGGGTCCCAGACCTGGCAGCTTGGTTTCCCACTTTCTCTCACTCTCACTCTGTCCCTCTCTAGTCAAATAAAATAAATAAATAAATAAAATAAATAAAGTTAAATAAGATAATTCTTTAAAAAAAACACCTGCAGAATTACCTCCACATACACTCCATCAAGTTCTGCTGTTAGCTCCCTATAAAATATGCAGATGTTTGCTCCTTTATATAGATGAAGAAACAGGGGACCAGCAGTTGGCGTAATGGCTATGTCGCTGGACTCCCATGTAGTCGACTGCGGTTTGAGTCCCGGACCTGGTGGCTTAAACTCACGCTGGGCGCATGTGCGTGTGTGCCCAAGATCCCGAGAGGAGAATGGAGGAGAAGGGATTGAGATGTGGCCATCCCCCGAGGAGGGGGTGGTTTCTTGCTTTCTGTCTCTCTGTCTCTGTCTGTCATTCTGGTGAGCACATGTGCCCTGTAGCGAAAACTTCTCCAAAAAAAGAAAAAAAGAAACGAGAAAGGATTTTATTGGAGTGATAGCTGGACTGTGACCATAGTTGTAGAATTTGATAAATATACTAAAAGAGGGCAAGTAGGTGGGATGATGATTGAGGTGCTGGACTCCCACATGGCCAACCTTGGTTCGAGTCCCAGACTTGGCTGCTTGTTTTCTCACTTTCCCACTCTCTCTGTCTCTCTTTCATGAGTGCACATGCCTTGCAGCAAAATGAAAGATGATGGTGATAAATAACATTAAATAAATCTTTAAAATACTAAAAAAAAATTGAACTGTACAGTTAAAAAGGGTGAATTTTACAGTATTTAAGTCATAAAGTTACTCCAATTTATTGAAACTAGTGACTGTATTAGAATAAAAGGTTAAACAGGAAAAAACAGTGGCCAGAATACATGAATCTTGTAATTGCTCACATTTTTGGTAGCTGTGCATTTGAGGTACATTATTTTGTTTGCTGCTCCCCACAGTTTAAAGAGTGAAGTTGCTGGCTAAGGTTACCTAATCTAGTAATTTGTTTGGAATCCAGGCCCATCTGACTTGTAAACCTGTCCTTTTAAAAATTATATTGTACTGCTTTACCTGTTTGAAATATTGCTATCTGGGAATACAGCCAGGTGCTAGCTGATAAGTCAAACAATGACCTATAAGCAATAGAACGGGAAATTAACACTTTAGTAGTGCATAAGAGGCTGGGTTTTGTAATGGATGGGCAATGAGGGATGAATAAGCAGAGGCCCTTAAAGTCTTTTGTTGGGTCCCACTAGGCTGATTTAATTTTTGTCTATTTTATATGTGGTAGTTTAGACAAGAGATTTATTTGGAATTGAGTTTTTGTGGTTCTGAAAAAAAAGGTTATCTTTCCTTTTTTTTTTTGCTATAGGGTGTGTGCGTTCGTGAGAAATATAGAGAGACAAACAGGAAGTGAGAAATCACCCCCCTGGGGGAATGACCACACTGCAATCCCTTCTCCATTCTCCTCTCAGAATGTTGGCACAGGTGCCCAGCGTGAGTTTAAGCCACCGAGTCCAGGACTTGAACTGTGGTCGACTACATGGGAGTCCAGCGACATAGCCATTACGCCAACTGCTAGTCCGAGAAGTTAGCCTTTTTTTAAGAGAGATTTTGCTATAGTGTGAATGTGCTTGACGGAGACACAGAGACAGAAAGTGAGAAATCACCCCCCAGGGGAAGGGATGGTCATGCCATAATCCCTTCTCCATTCTCTCCCTTTTTTTTTTTTTTGGAGAGGTTTTTGCTATAGGGCGTGTGCGCTCACCAGAGAGAGGGACATCGAGACAGAAAGCGAGAAATCACCCCCCAGGGAGGATGGTCACGCCGCAATCCCTTCTCCATTCTCCTCTCGGGATCTTGGGTATGCACGCACATGCGCCCGGCGTGAGTTTTAAGCCACCGGGTCCAGGACGCGAACCGCAGTCGACTACGTGGGAGTTCAGCGACATAGCCATTACGCTAACTGCTGGTTCCCTCCTCCATTCTCTTTTTGAGATTTGGAGCACACATGCACCTGCATCTAATGTGAGTTTCAAGCTGCCAGGTCCGATACTTGAACTGCTGTCAACCATTTGGGAGTCCAGAACCTTAACTACTACACGTCGCTTGCTGGCCCCATGAGAAGTTAATCTTGCTGGAGATGGAAGGTGGGGGCAGAGTGTGAGTATGTGAAGAATGAAATTTACAAAAATATGCCTGAGGCTTTGTCACAGACTGCAGCTATTGTTGGAGTTAAATCTGTTCATTTTAATGAGATCTTTTTGAGACCTCACTTTGATCCTTTCAGGACAGGATAGGTGTGGCATCATGCAGCTAAACCTTTTTGGAGAAGAACCATGTTGAACTCCGTTAAAGATAGGATAATTGAGATGGTAGCTATCAGTTGGCAATTCTTGTTTCTTCCTCCCTCTTTTTTTTTTTTTTGAGAGATTTTTGCTATAGGGCGTGTGCGCTTGCCAGGCAGACAGAGACAGAAAGCGAGAAATCATCCCCCAGAGGGGATGGTCACGCCGCAATCCCCTCTCCTCCATTCTCCTCTCAGGATCTTGGGCACGCACGCACACGCGCCCGGCGTGAGTTTTAAGCCACTGGGTCCAGGACGCGAATCGCGGTTGACTATGTGGGAGTCCAGCGACATAGCCATTACGCTAACTGCTGGTTCCCTCTTCCTCCCTCTTTATCTTTTTTTTGTGCCTGATAATTATGTGTACTTACATCAGTAGGTGCTTTTAGGTGGGCACAGTTGTCCTTCATCAGTCATTCTGCAACTTGCTGAAAATCAAAGAACATTTAAGGGATTGCTCTTTGTACAACTGGGATAGAAATGTCTCTCTTTTAGAGAAAAAAAAGGACAGTGAATCAGTGGTAAGAGAAAAAAAAAAAGGACAGTGAATCAGTGATAATTACAGGTCATCTTTAAATATAGTAACTGACAAGACAACAACTTGAAAGATTGCATCGTCCTTGGATTGAGGAATTTTTCTTTGGAAAGTAGCCATATTATGTTGCCCAGAAGTCATGCAGATACATAAGTACTAGCACTTTTGAGAAAGAGGCCAAGGACAAGAAAGAAAACAATGATGCAATGAATTTTTGTGGGAAAGCAAGTTCATGGTTTGTATTAGAGTTAGAATAAAGACTTATCCAACATCACTTATCACATGGTTATAATAACTGATGAAGAATTAGAAGAAGTTAATTATGTTTATCATACTGTATTGCCAAGGATGAGAAGTACTACTGCAGTTAGAAGGCAGTTAAACAAAATTAGTTTGGAACTAAAAAAAAATGTTTTCCCCCTAAAGAGTTTGCTTTTGTATCTTCATATTAACAATTCCTCAGGGGTAAGCAGGTGACATGGTGGTGGTTAAGGCACTGGACTACATGAATGACTGGTTCAAGTCCTGTATCTGGTGGCTTGCTTTTTCTTTCTTCCTTTCTCTGTGTCTCTCTCTGGTGAGTATGTGTGTCCTATAGCAAATTAATTAATTAATAATAATAAATTTAAAAATAATTCTTAAAAAAAAATCCCTCAGACTAACAGGATAATTAAAGTACTGTAATTATAATTTTACCTGCTTTTACGTAATTGCTCATTTATTAATGTTCAGTGGTAAAAGCATGATATAGTCATTTCTAGTGGATCACAATGGTACAAACAAAAAACATTGGAAGGGTATTCACTAAGCTCTTTTTTTTCTTTTTTTTTCAGAGTTAGTTTGCTACAGGGCGTGTGTTTGCTTGCCAAAAAGAGACAGAAAGCAAGAAATCACTCCCCGAGAGGGATGGCCATGCCACAATCCCTTCTACTCTATTCTTCTCTCGTGGTCTTGGGCATGCATGCACATGCGCCTGGCGTGAGTTTAAGCCACCAGGTCTGGGACTTGAACCGTGGTCGACTACATGGGAGTCCAGCAGCGTAG
>NW_006159555.1:10547495-10554219 GCF_000334495.1 Tupaia belangeri chinensis | reverse complement strand
CCCTCTTCTTTTCTTTCTTTTTTTTTTTTTTTTTTTTAAGTTTCAGTCTCTTTTTTATTTTGAAATTTTTGAACTTTATTTTATTTATTATTCACACATTTGTTCATTTTTCATTTATTTAAATTTGACCAGCAAGGGACAGAGAGAGAGAGAGTGCGAGGGAAAGTGAGAAAGCAAGCTGCCAGGTCCGGGACTGAAACTGTGGTCAGCCATGTGGGAGTCCAGCACCCCTAACTACCATGCCACCTGCCAGCCCATGTGACTATCCCTCTTGAGGGATGACTTCTCACTTTTTCTTCTCTTGCTCTATCTTTCTCTAGTAAGTGTACCTGCCCTGTAGCAAAGAAACTAAAAAACTGGGAGAAAATAAAGGAAACTGAGAGTCCTGGGAAATTAACCAAGTCAGTGCTGTCATCTTTTACATGATTTTTACTAGTTTGCTGTAGGGTGTGTGTGCTCACTAGAGAAAGAGAGAGAGTGAGAGACCAACTCCTTTTCCTGGAGTGGCAACACTATAATCCCTTCTCCATTGGGATTTTGGGCATGCATGCACACATGCCTGGCATGATTTTCAAGCTGTGAAGTCTTGAACTGGGAAGTCAGCCATGTGAATGGGATCCAGCTGCCTTAATGCCACCTGCTGGGCCCCATCTTTTACATTATTAATTAAAGAAAATTGGATGCCCTTTAAAGGTTTTTTGTGATGATTAGGAAACAAAAAGAAGTCAGAAGAGCCAAATCAGGACTGTAAGACATGCCAAATAATGATTTTCCATATAAACTCTTGCAGAATTGCTTGCATATGATGAGAGAAATGAGCATGAACTTTGTGGTGGACAAGGGCTCTCTGGGTGAAGCTTTCCTGATTTTTTCTGTTCAAACTTTAATAAGCTTTAACTGATTTTTAAATTTTTTAAATTTTTATTTTTTTGAAGGTTTTTGCCACAGAGCATAGGTGTTCATTAGACAGACTGTGAGAGGGAAAGTGAGAAATCACCCTCCAGTGGGGGATGGTCACGCCACAATCCCTTTTCCATCGTTCTGAGATTTTGGGCATGTACATATGAGTGTGGGTGTGAGTTTCAAGCCACTTGGTCTGGGACTTGAACCACATTTGGCGATGTGGAGTCCAGGGCCTTTGAACCACCACACCACCTGCTGACCCCATGCTTGGAGACCTTTTAAAATAAAACTATATTAATGTCTGGATAACATTTTGAGCAATTCTGATTATTTTTATTTTTTATTTTCTTAAAAATATTTAATTTTGTTTATTCATTCACTCATTTATTTTATTATTATTATTTTTTTGTAATTTATTTTTTTGAAGTTGATCAGAGAGAGACAGCAAGAGAGAAAGTGAGAAAGCAAGCTGCCAGGTCTGGGACTCAAAATGCGGTCAGCCATGTGGGAGTCCAGCCGCCTTAATCACCGTGCCACCTGCTGGCCCCTGCAACTTGATTTTAATACAATCTATATAGGTTAATTCATGGTATTAAATGGTGATTCACTGTTCTACAGCCTTAAACTTCATTTGATAGTGAGAAATTCCTGATTCTCCTGCAGATACTGTCACTATTAGCATTTGGATATGGATAGAAAGGCACATTTAGCTAATGCATGTGCTCACAAACCTGGGTTGAAATTTTGTTTTATAGAGTGTAGTAGGTTTTCTGGCCTCATCCTAACTTGTTTACCATTCTCTTGGTTCCTCATGCTCACTGTACAATCATAGGATTGCAACATAGAAGGAAATAATGGCATAATTCTTCATGTCTAGAGATTGTAAGGAGCTTATAAGGTTTCAGGAATGGAGACTGAAAGCAAAAAACAGACTAGATGTGTCACTATATATATAGATAGGTACAAATCAGGGTGTGGGGCAAGTGCAGAAGATGATACACAGGAAGGTGAACAGAATCTGGTATTAGAGGACCAGTGTGGGTATGGAGAAAGTGGGAGGGAGAAAGAGTGACCGAATGGGGCATGGTCACGCTACAGTCCTTGAGAAATACACCCAACATGTTTCTCAAACCGCCAGGGACAGAATTCAACAACTCTGTGGTTGTCCATGTGGGATCCACCTGCTTTAGCCACCAGGCTACAGAATCAGCCCTCGATCTTGTCTTGAAAAATATTTTTTGGGGTGCCAGCAGATGGCGTAGTGGTTAAGGCTTTGGGCTCTCACATGGCTGACCGCAGTTCGAGTCCCACCTGGTGACTTGTAACTCAAACCAGACACGTGTGTGCATGCCCCAAATCCTGAGAGGAGATTGGAGAAGGGATTGTAACATGGCCATTCCCCTGGGGGATGATTTCTCACTTTCTCTCTGTCACTCTATGTCTCTTCAACAAGCACCTTATAGCAGAAATCTCTTAGAAAAAAAAAATACTATAACTAGAGCAAAACAGAATTGCTATAAATCACCCACTTGCCAGAATATACAAATGGTTTCCTAATGTAATTCTTTTTTTTTTTTTTTTGAGAGGTTTTTGTGATAGGTGCATGCGCTCGCCAGACAGACAGAGACAGAGAGACAGAAAGCGAGAAATCACCCCCCCCAGGAGGGATGGCCACGCCGCAATCCCTTCTACTCCATTCTCCTCTCAGGATCTTGGACATGTACGCACACGCGCCCAGCGTGAGTTTAAGCCTCTGAGTCTGGGACTTGAACTGCGATCGACTACATGGGAGTCCAGCGACATAGCCATTACGCTAACTGCCCAATGTAATTCTTTGTCAATGCATATATAAGCACACACACACCCCATTTATTTATTTATTTTTAAATACACCCTTTACAGGGTAGCAGGTGGCATGGAGGTCAAGGAAGCTGGATTTCACATGGCTAACTGAGCAGTTTGTGTCCTGTATCTGGCAGCTAGAAAAACACACTGGGCATGTGTGCATGTGTGCCCAAAATCCTGAGGAGAGAACAGGAGAAGGGATCCTCTAATGATAATGTCATCCTAGTATTATTTGAGAGGTACTTGTTGAATGTAGTAGATACTGTTAAAGGCTATATACTGCTATATAGCAATTGAATAGGCTTTTTATGAGTGTGTGTGAGAGAAAGTTGTTAGAAGTAGGTGTGAAAGTGACCAGCAGTTGGCGGTGTTCATTAGACAGACTGTGAGAGGGAAAGTGAGAAATCACCCTCCAGTGGGGGATGGTCACACCACAATCCCTTTTCCATCGTTCTGAGATTTTGGGCATGTACATATGAGTGTGGGTGTGAGTTTCAAGCCACTTGGTCTGGGACTTGAACCACATTTGGCGATGTGGAGTCCAGGGCCTTTGAACCACCACACCACCTGCTGACCCCATGCTTGGAGACCTTTTAAAATAAAACTATATTAATGTCTGGATAACATTTTGAGCAATTCTGATTATTTTTATTTTTTATTTTCTTAAAAATATTTAATTTTGTTTATTCATTCACTCATTTATTTTATTATTATTATTTTTTTGTAATTTATTTTTTTGAAGTTGATCAGAGAGAGACAGCAAGAGAGAAAGTGAGAAAGCAAGCTGCCAGGTCTGGGACTCAAAATGCGGTCAGCCATGTGGGAGTCCAGCCGCCTTAATCACCGTGCCACCTGCTGGCCCCTGCAACTTGATTTTAATACAATCTATATAGGTTAATTCATGGTATTAAATGGTGATTCACTGTTCTACAGCCTTAAACTTCATTTGATAGTGAGAAATTCCTGATTCTCCTGCAGATACTGTCACTATTAGCATTTGGATATGGATAGAAAGGCACATTTAGCTAATGCATGTGCTCACAAACCTGGGTTGAAATTTTGTTTTATAGAGTGTAGTAGGTTTTCTGGCCTCATCCTAACTTGTTTACCATTCTCTTGGTTCCTCATGCTCACTGTACAATCATAGGATTGCAACATAGAAGGAAATAATGGCATAATTCTTCATGTCTAGAGATTGTAAGGAGCTTATAAGGTTTCAGGAATGGAGACTGAAAGCAAAAAACAGACTAGATGTGTCACTATATATATAGATAGGTACAAATCAGGGTGTGGGGCAAGTGCAGAAGATGATACACAGGAAGGTGAACAGAATCTGGTATTAGAGGACCAGTGTGGGTATGGAGAAAGTGGGAGGGAGAAAGAGTGACCGAATGGGGCATGGTCACGCTACAGTCCTTGAGAAATACACCCAACATGTTTCTCAAACCGCCAGGGACAGAATTCAACAACTCTGTGGTTGTCCATGTGGGATCCACCTGCTTTAGCCACCAGGCTACAGAATCAGCCCTCGATCTTGTCTTGAAAAATATTTTTTGGGGTGCCAGCAGATGGCGTAGTGGTTAAGGCTTTGGGCTCTCACATGGCTGACCGCAGTTCGAGTCCCACCTGGTGACTTGTAACTCAAACCAGACACGTGTGTGCATGCCCCAAATCCTGAGAGGAGATTGGAGAAGGGATTGTAACATGGCCATTCCCCTGGGGGATGATTTCTCACTTTCTCTCTGTCACTCTATGTCTCTTCAACAAGCACCTTATAGCAGAAATCTCTTAGAAAAAAAAAATACTATAACTAGAGCAAAACAGAATTGCTATAAATCACCCACTTGTATTTTTTTTTTTTTTTTTTTTTGAGAGGTTTTTGTGATAGGTGCATGCGCTCGCCAGACAGACAGAGACAGAGAGACAGAAAGCGAGAAATCACCCCCCCCAGGAGGGATGGCCACGCCGCAATCCCTTCTACTCCATTCTCCTCTCAGGATCTTGGACATGTACGCACACGCGCCCAGCGTGAGTTTAAGCCTCTGAGTCTGGGACTTGAACTGCGATCGACTACATGGGAGTCCAGCGACATAGCCATTACGCTAACTGCCCAATGTAATTCTTTGTCAATGCATATATAAGCACACACACACCCCATTTATTTATTTATTTTTAAATACACCCTTTACAGGGTAGCAGGTGGCATGGAGGTCAAGGAAGCTGGATTTCACATGGCTAACTGAGCAGTTTGTGTCCTGTATCTGGCAGCTAGAAAAACACACTGGGCATGTGTGCATGTGTGCCCAAAATCCTGAGGAGAGAACAGGAGAAGGGATCCTCTAATGATAATGTCATCCTAGTATTATTTGAGAGGTACTTGTTGAATGTAGTAGATACTGTTAAAGGCTATATACTGCTATATAGCAATTGAATAGGCTTTTTATGAGTGTGTGTGAGAGAAAGTTGTTATAAGTAGGTGTGAAAGTGACCAGCAGTTGGCGTAATGGCTATGTCACTCTACTCCCATGTAGCCGACTGCAGTTTGAGTCCTGGACCCGGTGGCTTAAACTGACACTGGGTGCGTGTGTGTGCATGCCCAAGATCCTGAGAGGAGAAGGGATTGTGGCGTGATCATCCCCCCTGGGGTTGATGTTTTCTTGCCTTCTGTCTCTTTCTGGTGAGTGCATGTGCCCTATAGCAAAAACCTCTCCAAAAAAAAAAAAAAAAAAACCAGTAGTAGGTGTGAAGACATTATGAATAATGAGACTTTTTTCAAGGTACCAGAGGGCAAAAAATCCTAGGTAGCTGCTGGGTAAAAGAAAGAGTTTAGAGCCTAGAAATTATTAGGCTGGGAGTGGAAAGATATATAGAAGTATCCACAGCAATTAATATTTTGCTCTCCTTGCCCTTAGGTAACGTACAAGAGAACTATGATTTCTAGATAAAAGGTTTTTGCTGTAGGGCGCATGTGCTCTCCAGAAAGACAGAAAGCAAGATATCACCCCCCAGGAGGAATGGCCATGCTGCAATCCCTTCTCCTCCATTCTCCTCTTGGGATTTTGGACTTGCACACACACGTGTCCAACATGAGTTTATGCCACTGCATTCGGGATTCATACCGTGGTCGAGTACATGGGAGTCCAGTGATATAGCTATTATGCCAACTGGTGATCCCTATATGTATATATATATTTTTTTTTAATTAATTTTTTAAAAGGTTTTTGCTATAGGACCCATGTGCTTGCAAGAGAGAGAGAGATAGTGAGAGGGAAAGTGAGAAATTAGTCCCCAGGGGACAAAGTCACACTGCAATGCCTTTTCTTCCATTCTCTTGGGATTTTAGGCATGCATGCAGGTGCTCAGTGTGAGTTTCATGCTGCTGGATCTGGGACTCGAACTGTGGTTGGCCGTGGGAGAGTCTAGCGCCTTAACCACAATACTATCTACTGGCCTCCCAGAAAAAATGTTTTGCCAACGAGGAATGAGTTTATTTTTATAGTATAAAAATCTATGCTTGGGCTAGCGGGTGACATGGTGTTTAAAGTGCTGGATATTCCTACATGGCTAACCACGGTTTGAGTCCTGGACCTGGTAGCTTGCTTTCTTTCTCACTTTCTCTCTCTCTCTCTGATCAAATTAAAATAAATGAATAAATAAAATTGAATAAATAATTCTTTTTAAAAAAATCCATGCATCGGGATTTGACAAACTCTTGGAAAGCATTTTCTTGCATCCTGCTGGTTGTGAAAGTGTTTTTCCATAAAAAGTTATCAAGATACCTGAAGAGGTGGTGGTTGGTTGGTGAGAGGTGAGGTGACTGTGGTGGATGATCCAAAACTTCTTAACCCAACTCGTTGAACTTTTGAAGCACTAGTTCTGTGATGTGCTGTTGAGTGTTGTTTTGAAGAACTGGGCCCTTTCTGTTGATTCTTGAAGGCTGTAGGCATTACTGTTTTTTTTTTTTTTTTTTTTTTTT
>NW_006159555.1:10492373-10547436 GCF_000334495.1 Tupaia belangeri chinensis | reverse complement strand
TTTTTTTTGGAGAGATTTTCACTGTAGGGCGCGTGCGCTCGCCAGACAGACAGAGAGAGACATAGAGACAGAAAGCGAGAAATCACCCCCCAGGGGGGATGGTCACGCCGCAATCCCTTCTCCTCCATTCTCCTCTTGGGATCTTGGGCACGCACGCACACGCGCCCGGCGTGAGTTTTTTAAGCCACTGGGTCCGGGACACGAACCGCGGTCGACTACGTGGGAATCCAGCGACATAGCCATTACGCTAACTGCTGGTTCCCGGCATTACTGTTTTTGATGTATCTCACCGATGCGCTGAATATACTTCTCAGATGTAGTGGTTTCCCTGGGATTCAGAAAGCTATAGTGGATCAGACTGGCAGCAGACCACCACACATGACCACGACCTCTTTTTTGTGTAAGGTTAGCTTTGGAAATGCTTCGGAGCTTCTTCTTAGCCCAGCCACTGAGCTGGTCATCACTGGTTGTCATAAAAAAATCCACTTTTTGGGAACCAGCAGTTAGCGTAATGGCTATGTTGCTGGATTCCCACGTAGTCGACCGCGGTTCGTGTCCCGGACCCAGTGGCTTAAAAAACTCACGCCGGGCGCGTGTGCGTGCGTGCCCAAGATCCCAAGAGGAGAATGGAGGAGAAGGGATTGCAGCGTGACCATCCCCCCTGGGGGGTGATTTCTCGCTTTCTGTCTCTATGTCTCTCTCTGTCTGTCTGGCGAGCGCACGCGCCCTACAGTGAAAATCTCTCCAAAAAAAAAAAAAAAAAATCCACTTTTTGTTGCATGTCACAAACTGAATGGGAAACAGTTCATTGTTGTTGTGTGGAATAAGAGAAGACAACTCTTTAAAATGACAATCTTTTTGATTTTTGGTTAGCTCATGAGGCTTACTTATTGAGCCTTTTCAACTTAGCAATTTACTTTAAATCCTGCGTGACTGTAGGATGGTCAACATTGACCTCTTTGGCAACTTCTTATATAGTTATAAGAGGATCAACTTTGATGATTGCTCTCAAATAGTCATTGTCAACTTCTGGTGGTCAGCCAGCCAGTACGCTCTTCATCTTCACGGCTTCGTCTCCATAGCAAAACTTCTTGAACCATCACTGCACTGTATGTTCTTTAGCAGTTCCTGGGCCAAATATTGATGTTGTGAGTTGCTTTATGACCCATTTTGAACTGGAATAAGACAATGGCTTGAATTTCCTTTTTGTCCAACATCATTTCCATAGTCTGCAGCTAAGTTCCTGACCACCCCAGATCCACTTGCGTTTCTGCTTCCACACCAGTCCAGCTCCCTGGAGTCTCTGGAGGCCAGGGAATGCCTTTTTCATCCTTCACCAACATTCCAGAAAATATTATTATTTTTTTTTGGAGAGGTTTTTGCTATAGGACGCGTGTGCTCGCCAGACAGAGAGAGACATAGAGACAGAAAGTGAGAAATCACCCCCAGGGGGGATGGTCACGCCGCAATCCCTTCTCCATTCTCCTCTCGGGATCTTGGGCACACACACACATGCGCCCAGCATGAGTTTTAAGCCACCGGGTCCGGGACGCGAACCGTGGTCGACTACGTGGGAGTCCAGCGACATAGCCATTATGCTAACTGCTGGTTCCTAAGAAATTATTTTTGAAGAAAAGATCAGGGGCTGATTCTGTGGCCTGATGGTTAAAGCAGGTGGATCCCACATGGCCAAGCTCAGAGTTGAATTCTGTCCCTGGCAGTCTGAGAAACATGCTGGGCGTGTTTCAAAATCCAAAGGATAGAGAAATGTAGAAGGGATTGTAGCATTACTATGCCCTGTTTAGTGATGCTTTCTGCCCCTTTCCCCCATCTCTGTGTTTTCTAGTAAATTAAAAGAAAACAAAAGGTACAGTGTCATGCCAGTCTCCTAGCCTGGTAGTTAAGGGAGTCAGATCCCAAATGACTGACCACAGTTTGAACCATGCCCCCTGATGACTTGAAAAGAAAGCATGCTGAATACCTATTGTGTATGTGCCCAAAATTCCTGACACGATGGAGAAATGGAGAAGGGATTTCAGTGTGACTGTGCACCATTGAGGAGTGCTTTCTCTCTGTCTCTCTTTCTCTCTTTCTCTGTCTGTCTGTCTGTCTCTCTCATGAGCACTTGGGCTTCTGGCTGTTATAATAAAAATGAAAGAGAGTTCTGTGTTTACCAAGCTGATCTCAAACTTGCCAGTTTCCTGCCTCGGCCTCACATGACAAGGATTACAAACGTGTGCCACTTTGCCTGGCTGAAATAAACTTTGATGTCCTCTAATGTCTGAGAGTTTACCAGCACTTATCTTTTCCACTGGCAGGTTATGTGCATGGGACAGCAGATAACACTGTGATTCTCCGGTCAGCCAGGCGTGGGTGTAGGGGTGTTCAGCTTGTCCACCAGCTGCTAGAAGCCTGACTCTGCCCTCAGCAGCTGTAGAGAATAAAAGTATCAGCTTGGTCAGCACCTGGCATGCAAGACTCTAATAGTTGAGCTTCATGGAATTACGTCTCATAGTTGGCTACCTCGGCACCCTAGCTAGCTGTGTTATTAATTCTCTCTTGGCTTGGGAGTGTAGACTTCCTCTTGCTGGCTGCACTGGCCTTCCATATAGGTTGAAATTATTATCTTTTTCCTCTCTTTTTTTTCTTTTCTTTTTTTTTAAAGAATTATTTAGCTTTATTTATTTATTTTAATTTGACCAGAGAGGGATAGAGAGAGAGAGAGATGGAAAGTCAGCAAGTCGCCAGGTTCAGGACTCAAACCACGGTTGGTCATGTGGGAGTCCAGTGCCCTTAACCACTATGCCACCTGCCAGCCCCTCCTTTCTCTTTTTCAATTGCTGAGGGTGCTTGCACTTGTCATATAGAGGTAGATATAGAGGGAGAAACTACCCCCCAATGGTTCATGGTCACGTCATAATCTCTTCTCCATTTTTCCATCCCTTCTGGATTTGGGGCATGTATAGGCATGTGCCTGACATATTTTTCTGGCCACCAAGGCTGAAGTTTTTTATTTTTGAGAGTTTTTTTTGCTATAGGGCGTGTGGGCTTGCCAGACAGAGAGACAGAAAGCGAGAAATCACCTGCAGTGGGGATGGCCATGCCACAATCCCATCTCCTCTTGGGATCTTGGGCACGCATGCACACGTGCCCGGTGTGAGTTTTAAGCCACCGGCCAGTGACGCGAACCGCGGTCGACTACATGGGAGTCCAGCGATATAGCCATTACGCTAACTGCTGGTCCCCCAAGGCTGAAATTTGACATGGTCTGCCATGCGAGATGCAGCTCCCTTAAACACTAGGCTATGGGGCTAGCCTTTGACTGAGATTCTTAACAAATTTTGTCTTCAGCAGAAGTGCATAAATGGGTTTCCTACAGAACCAATCTGAGGGCAGTGAATATTTTTTCAGTAGAAAAGTCAAGAAAACAAGCTGGCCTCCTGGTCTACCCTTAGGCTTCAGAGTAGACTCAGAACAGTCAGTCTTGCAACATAGCATAGTGATTAAGAGCACAGACTGTGGAGCCAGATGGATTGGTTTGAATCGTAGCTTTTCCTCTAAATAGGTGTAACTCTGCTTGTCTTAGTTTCCTGTCTGTAAAATGAGAGTAGTAGTCGTCTGTACCTCAGTATTGTTGAAAAGGTTAGGGACTTAATACTGTGTATTGAAGCCCTTTGAATGGTTTCATGCACGTAGTAAAAGTATGTGTTTGCTGCTCTTGTTTCTGTCATATGGTTTTAGACTTCGGAGAATGAGTGTACCTATAGATGAGTGACCGTGGGCCCATTCTTGTGATTCCTGTACCACTGGGCACATGAATGAGTGACTAGCAGTATCTGTGGGCTATTTTTTTAAAAAAAGTTATGTTTTTCGTGAGCAAGAGGCAAGAGAACAAGCAAGCAAAAAGTGCAGACACCCAACAGGCTCTGATGCCATGTTTATCCCGTCTCAGCTAGCCCTGATAATGGCACGCTTGTGCCTTGTGTACTCTGGGAGTTCATCATATGTAAACTTGGAACTTTCCCATGTGAGTCAGCCCCACTGAGTATTTTGCTACTGTTCCACTGTCCAGTTCCGCCTGTGGGCATTCTTAATGGGGATTTACTTCTCAAACATAAGTTGTGTATACAGATTTTAGTGCTTGAGCCCTTAGCCTGTTAAGCAGCTCATGTTATTGTATTGATTATATTCAGTTTGAATAAAAAGGGTATTTATTTTGGAGTTTCTGGAATATAAGTTCATTTGATGTTAATAGTTGAGATACTTTGTACAAATTTGTCAACATTTTCGTTTCAGAGTATCTTTCAATCCTGATACTTCGTAAATATTATCTCAAATGAATACAGGGTTTACCTGTAATTTGAGATGTTGTATGATCTGTTAAAAATTTATCAGATGGCTATTGAAATCTTCTCTGTTCTCAACATGTTATCAACAAGTATTCTGTAACTTTTCAGAATTATCAAATGTGCCCTTGTTTATCTGTAAGGGCATGATATTACATGCTTTTTAGATTTTAAGTTTTACACAAGTGTTTTTTGCATGCCGTAAAATGTAGGGCCCTCACGATGAATTTGTGGTATTTGCTTATGTAAGCTTTAATAGAAATGTAGGTGGCTGTCAACTAAACCATTATCAGTTTATTTTAGACTGAGATCACTTGAAGACACAGCTGTTTCACTAAAGTATTTTATCTCCAAAAGAGTCCTTGAAAAAAAATAGTGGTTAAAACTTTTTGTGAAAATGTCTCTTCTACGAAAGAGAAAGTCATTGTAGTTTAATCAAATTAGTTTATTCTTTCAGCTTACTTTCCTTGTATTACTAATAATTTAGATTATTGTTGCCCTTTAAATAACTGAGGAAGTTTTGAATATTTCACTGATTTTCTTTTTAAAGAGGCTAAAAATATAGCAGCAGTTCTCACCTGTGTTAAAAAATCTATCACATCTTTAATTTACCTTGAATAAAGTGAGGTAAATAGGGTTTAAAATCTGGTAGATTGAAGTTACTGGGTGCTTTCTGCAGCTCAAAAACCTGAGATATGTGTGTTTGAATTTTACTGGATTATTTTTAGAATCTCTTGCTCTTGTCTGTTTCTATTCTAAGAATTCTCTTGGAACCTGTTCCAGAGTAGTAGAACTCTTGGGGGTGGAGAATGATAGAAGGGATGGAACACAAGTGGAAACTGAATTCCTATGGTCTGGCAACTGTGTTTTTGCCAGAAGCCTTTCAGCTTACTACACATAGCTCTTTTTGAGAAGAGAACATAGACTTTGCCCATGTGACAGTACATTAGACGAAGTGTTGATTTTTATAATCTAGTTTCTGTGCCCTAGTCATTTTCACAGTTCAGTGGGGTAACAATTTTTAAGGATGTTGGTTACTTTGGTAACTTTGATTTTGATTTAATGAATTCACTCTTCAGAAGATTTATGTGAAATTAATAGAAGAAATTTTATCTGTTGAGTTACCATCCTGTTAGCTTTGTTTATTTTCTGAGAGCTGTTTTTCCAGATGATTTTAGTCACACTTCCCCTTTCCCTATGCACTGCCTTGGCATTTGTTTTGCAAAAGCTCAGTAAGTTTTGTGTTGTTGTTAGAGCGCATGTGTGCCAGCTTACCAGGAAGAGAGTGTGAGAGAGAAAAAGAGAGATAAAGCACCTCTCCCTGAATGGTGGGTGGTCACACTGCAGTCCTTCTTCCTATCAGGGTTTTGAACATATATGCACATATGCCTGGTGTGTTTTTCAAGCTACTGAGCCAGGACTTAAACATAGGTACAGATATGTGGAATCTGACTTCCTTAATTGCTATGTTATAGGCAGCCCCAAATTTCAGGACATTTTTTGCTGGCTTTTTTTTTTTTTATTAAAGAATCATTAATTCTAATTTTATTTATTCTTTTTTTTTTGAGAGGTTTTTGCTATAGGGCACGTGTGCTCGCCAGAAAGACAGAGAGAGGCAGAGAGACAGAAAGTGAGAAATCACCCCCCAGGCGGGATGGCCACACCGCAATCCCTTCTCCTCCTTTCTCCTCTCTGGATCTTGGGCATGCACACAACCTGGCATGAGGTCCAGGACTTGAACTGCGGTCGGCTACATGGGAGTCCAGCAACATAGCCATTACACCAACTGCTGGTCCCTCTTTTTTTTTTTTTTTTTCTTTTTTTGGTATTTTTTTGAGGAACTGCTAATATTGTTTTCCATTATAGTTGCACATATCATTTTACATTCCCATCAGCAGTGTTCAAAGATATTAATTTTTCCATATCCTCACCAACACTTTCTGTGTTTTTAAAAGTTAAAAAAGAAAATTGTAATAGTCATCCTAATGGGTTTAAAGTGATATTTTACTGTTATAATCATTTTTTTTAAATAATGATTTTATTTAACTTTATTGATTTATTGATTTTTTTTTTTTTTGAGAGAGATTTTTGCTATAGGGTGCATGCACTCGCCAGGAAGCCAGAGAGAGAAAGAGGGAGAGAAAGGGCAACAGAGAGAGACAGAGAGAGAGAAAGTGAGAAATCACCCTCCGGGCGGGTGGCCATGCCACAATCCCTTCTCCTCCATTCTCTTCTCGGGATCTTGGGCACACATGCACATGCACCTGCCATGAGTTTAAGCCACTGGGTCTTGGACTCAAACTGAGGTTGACTACATGGATGTCCAGCGACATAGCCATTACGCCATCTGCTGGTCCCAGATTATTGATTTATTTTAGTTTGACCAGAGAAGGGGGAGAGGGGAGAGAGAGAGAGCGAGCGAGCGCGAAAGCAAGCTGCCAGGTCTGGGACCTGAACTGTGGTTGGTCATATGGGAGTCCAGTGCCCTCAATCACCATGCCACCTACCAGCCTTTCACATTTTTTTTAATTTTAATAATTATTTGTTAAATTTTTATTGGGTCATTGGGAAAGTCATGATGCGTTTTTGCATAGAAAAGCATAGGAAAGTGCGTCATGACTTTCCCGATGACCTAATATTTATTATTATTTTCTAACTTGATACAGGGCACACACACACACACTCATCAGAGAGAGAGGGAAAGTGAAAAAACAAGCTGCCAGGTCTGGGGTTTGAACCATGGTCGGTCATATGAGAGTCCAGCTTCCTAACCACCATGCCACGCACTGGCCCTTACAATCATGTTTTGATGGCATATTTAGTTATGTGTGCTTGGCACTGAGTAGTAGCTCATCAATAAATATTTATTAAATAAAATGAAAGAAAATTATGAGCCCAGTTGTATTTGTGTCTTTGGAAGATACATTGTTTTCAATTTGTTCTTTAGTTTCTTGACATCACATCAGCTTATTTCTTGATGTCACATATTGAATTGTGGCATGACTGGGTAAAATCTTGACTGGTTGCGGTGTTTGCCTTTGGGTTCAAATAACAAACTGCCAGTGGGAAGAGGCAGATAGAACTGCTTGTACTAGAAACTACATGTAGTAGTAAAATGATTCCTAATTAACCTTTTTTTTTGGAGAGGTTTTTGCTATAGGGCACGTGGCTCACCAGAAAGAAAGAGACAGAGGCAGAAAGTGAGAAGTCACCCCCAGGGGGGATGGCTATGCCACAATCCCTTCTCCTCCATTCTCCTTCCCAGGATCTTGGGCACGCACACACACACACCCAGGCTAATTAAACTTGATAGTCTTTGAGATTTTTGTTTAGAATTGTGAAGACCATAAACTGTAAGATTTTTAGATCACTTTAATAAAATTGGTTTAAGAGATACTAGCAAAATGTAAAATCCTGGAGGGCTTTTTCTTTAGAATTTGTATTCCAGAGAGCCTTTATCTTTTATCTTAAGTGTCCTCCTTTCCTCTGAATGATATGTTTGCCTTTTACTATGATTTGGAAGTTTTGCTTACCATGCCTACTTTCTTGCAGATTTTCTATTTTGTACATACACTATTTTGTATATACTGTAATGATGACTTCAGTGAGCAGTGACCGTTGCCGAAGTGCTCGGGAAAAAACACATATTTCATCAACACAGGCAACACAACCACAGAAACAAGTGGTCCAGGTAAGGTTTTGTGGAACTCTTACTTGCCTTGTTTAGAATTAAAGATATTAAGGACCATTCACATAAGACTTTCTTTTTTCTCTCTCTTTTTTTGGAGAGAGAATAAGAGACAAAGATAGGGTAGGGAGGAGTGAGAAAGCACCTCCTGGGGAATGGTCGTCATGCCTTGGTCGCTTCTCTTCCACTTCTCTATCCTTTTGGGACTTTGAGCATGCTGCATATGCACCTGGTGTATTTCTCAAACTGTGCTGTCGGCTGTGTAGGATCTAGCCGCCTTAATCACTATGTCATGGGCTGGCCCAAGATAGATATTTTCTTCCCGGGATTTTGCCATCCTGCAGTCAGTCCTCCTGCCCTAGCCTCCCAAATAGTGGGGAACTGCACCTGGCTTGTTCAGCCTCTCTCAGGAATGGAACTTGAGCCTTCCATGTAGCATCCAGCTTCCCAAGTGGTGTGCTACTTATCCACCATGCAGCTGGGCCAGGTATAGATTATTTTCTTTTATAAAATAAATTTCTTTAATTAGTTTTTCCATGAGAGAGGGACAGACAGGCACCCCCAAAAGGGTCTCTGTGCAGCAGTCCACCCCATTTCTCAACCATTCCAGATCCTGAGCCCTGTGTGCTCAGAAAATTGGCATGCAAACACAGAGTCATTCACGTATAGGTTCAGTCATGTTATTGTTGTGTAGCTACCTAGCCCTTTAAAGTTTTAAATGGTAAATACTGTGTTCTCAATTAAAAAAAAAATTGTCATAATCATCATCATTATTATTTTTAATTTGATCAAGGAGAGAGAGAAAGTGAGAAAGCAAACCAGCAAGTCTGGGACTCAAACCATGGTCAGCCATGTGGGAGTCCTGCACTTTAACCACCACACCTACCAGCCCCTAATGTTCTCAATTTTTGTTATTGTTGTTGCTAGAGGGTATGTGTGCTTGCCAGAGAAACAGGGGTGGGGGGGGGAAGAGAAAGGAAAAAGAAAGAGAAAGCAGTCCCCAGTGGGGCATGGTCACACACACCATCATCCTTTTCCTTCTATTTCTCCATTCTGTCAGTGTTTTGGTAATACAGGTACATATGCTGACTTTTTTTTTTTCCAAGCTACTGAAACCAGGATTCAAACTGTGGTTGGTCATGGTGGATCTGGCTTTCTCTGAACAGAACTTAACTTCTGTGCTATGGAACCAGTCCCTTCTCAATTTGTTGATATTTTTATTTTAATCGAAGTAAGATAATTCTACTAAAGTGCTAACTAAGCACAGTACCTGGTATAAAATTTAGTATTTCATGTGCATATTTGACCAGAGTGGCAGACTATTTTTGAGAAGCAATATACAATAAACCTTGTCTACCATAATTACTTTTAATAATTAATTATTTAGTTTTACTTATTATTTTTAATTTGAAAGAGAGAGAGAGAAAAGGAATGTGAAAAAGCAAGCCACCAGGTCCAGGACAGGAACTGCAACTGACTATGTGGGAGTCCAGTGCCTTTACTACTATACTATCTGCTGGCTCCAAGTTCATGCTAATTGTAGACCGATATTTTTTTTTTCAAGAATTATTTTATTTAACTTTTATTTATTATTATTATTTTCCAGTTTAATGAGATAGAGACAGAGAGAGAAAAGAGAAGGAAAGTCAGAAAGTAAGCCACCAGGTCTGAGACTCGAACCACTGTAGGCCATGTGGGACTCCAGCGCCTTTAACCACCACACCACCTGCTGGCCCCTAGACAGATTATTTTTTTCATACTTTTATAGTTAGTTACACTGAAGTACTCTGTTAATATTATGTGATATAGTGAGTGAGGTCTAATCATTGCATTACTTTTTTTTTTCAAGTTTTCCTCCAGATTTATTGAACATAACATACAAAGTGACCTGGACCTGCTGCTTTAAAACATAATCCTTTCTTACTAGCACAGTATCTTGATAAGTCTAGTCCACAGAATGTTAAAAAGCATCTTTAAAATAAATAGAAAAGTGCCTAGTGCATCTTAAATGAATAGCCTAGCTACCAGAAATTTCAATCATTTTAGTAAGATAATTAGCACAGGATCCATTCCCTCTGATAAACTGCAGGAGAACTGATAAAAGATGTCAAGAGGCCATTTTATGCACTGCAACTGTAATGCCATCATGTTTCTGGATCATAATGTTCCCATTATCTGATTCTAGACACACCACAGGAATATCAGTGGGGTCGGAGGTTAGCTTGGATGCTTGCTGGGCTAAAACTGATATCATCCCAGCATGCTCATCTGACAGGGTCCCATGGCTGCGCAGATTATGTCCTTGTGAATCTGTGCACCGAACTCCAACAATGGATGGATTTTTCATTGTGTCCTCCAAGTGCTGCTCCAAAGTTGCCTCCATCCTGGCTGTTGTCTACCGCTGCATTAATATTTTTAATGTGAGGGTAGCCCTGTATTTTGCTACTATTGATAGATATCTCTGATATTCAGTGTTTTCCTAAGTAATCTCAACCCTGAGTGATGCTTATTCATAAACTGATCAAGAAAGATTATTCAGTTTTGATAAAAATTTGGACTTTTTAGGTTATTGCCTCCCTTTGTCGATGAGTGCTTAAGAAAAAGTTTGTTGTACAGAAGAAATTTGCTAGTAATTATTGATGCACCCCTGCTAATAATAAGTATAAAGCTAAGCAAAGTTATTTCACATTTTGTTTATCACATCAGTAAACATAAAAAGTGCCAGCATTTGAAGGAAGCCCAAATGAAATATTGGGAATATAAAGGGTCTTCCCTGCTATCTCCTCCAAGCAGTGTCTTTGGGCTGATTTCCAGAGAATCAAAGTTGTCCATATGGAGGGAGGGAGAACTCATCCCCTTAAGGTGTTGTCACTGTTAGTTTTTCTCTTAATCATTTGAGGGTGGCCCAATTTGTCTAAGCAGAAGAAAAAACTGCCCATTGAGCTATGAGAAGGATTCCTAGATTCTTAGGATCTTAATTTTTCCTTTCTATACAAATATTGTGAGAATTTTTCAAAAGTACTATTATGTTTTAGAAAAATAATTTGTGTTCATTTGTTCACCAATTCCTTTCTGGGAATTACTTTCTAAAAAATAACCTTAAATCGGGGTAAAAAGGGGCGATGGTAAAGCTGCTAATTGTCCAGTTGTACAAGTCCAGTAGTGGAGATGTTTTGAGATAACCTATTCAGGTTGTATAATGCAAGAGAGCCCTTTTTTTTTTTTTTTTTGCTATAGGGTGTGTGTGCTCATCAGAGAGAGACAACACCAAGACTGGGAAAGTGAGAAATGATCCCTCGGGATAGCCATGCTGCAATCCCTTCATTCCCTTCCTGGGATTTTAGACATGTGCATATTATGTACCTGATGTGATTTTCAAGTTGCCTGGTCAGGGACCTGGTGTATTGGCATCTTTACCACCAAAGCTATCAGGGACCACGATCGGCCATGTGGGAATCTAGCACCTTAACTACCATACTACCTGCTAGTCCCAAGAGAACTCTTTTTTTTTTTTTTAATAATTAATTTTCTTTATTCATTTATTTATTTTAATTTGAGTAGACACACACACACACACAGAGAGAAAGAGAAAGAGAAAATACGAGAAAGCAAGCCTCCAGGTCTGGGACTCAAACCATGGTTGACCGTGTGGGAGTATCCATCGCCTTAACCACCACACCACCTGCTGGCCCCCCAAGAGAACTCTTTTGAATATGTATAAATATGGGTTTGTTTTTGTTCTGGGACTATTGCTTTCCTAACCAGAGAGTTATTTAAGCCTCATCGAACCTCTTTGTTTTAAGAGAACATACTTT
Source organism: Tupaia belangeri chinensis (assembly GCF_000334495.1). Lineage (NCBI taxonomy): Eukaryota > Metazoa > Chordata > Mammalia > Scandentia > Tupaiidae > Tupaia > Tupaia belangeri. The sequence continues at coordinate 10,535,587 of NW_006159555.1, read as the reverse complement.
GAGATGTCAAGATTCAAGAGCAATACATGTAATTATCCAATACCCATTTTCCAGATTTCCTGGATGTGAACACTTCTACCAGTTTTACTTTTCCCTTGTCCTTCCCCAGACACTTAATCTCTATAAACTGTTTGAGAGCGTGTCAAAGCAAGATGCTTCTTTTTTATTTTTTTAATAGAGGTTTTTGCTATAGAGCACATATGCTCACCAAAGAGACAGAGACAGAAAGTGACCCTCTGGGGGAATGGCCATGCTGCAATCCCTTCTCCTCCATTCTCCTTTTGGGATTTTGGGGATGCACACACATGTATGAGTTTTAAGCCACCAGGTCCAGGACTCGAACCATAGTCAACTCCGTGAGATGCCAGCACTGTAACTCTCTTCATCTGCTGGTCCTGATGCAAGATGCTTCTTTACTAATAGTTCAGTATATATATTTTTAAAAAACCAAACACCTTGTTTTACATAGAGTATAATTATACAAAAGGAGAAAAATTAACTCCTTATCTAATCAAAAGAACATACCTTTCTAGTTGTCCCAATAATGTCCTTTTTAGCTAATTAAGTTCCTGATCATATGTTGTATTCAGGTATCAATTCTCTCATTTATTTTAATGTGGAACTGTTTCTTAATTTCATGACATTGACATAATTGAAGTGTAGGCCAGTTATTTTGTGCACTGTCTCCCAGTTTGTCTCTTGTTACTTATGATTAGAATCAGGCTATAAATTTTTAGAAGAAATAAGGTTGATCTGGGTAAACATTATATCATGGTATATGAAGTATATATCATGTATGTTAGTGATAATTTTTTATCATTTAATTAAGGTGGTGTTTCTTTTGTGTCTTGGAGGAGATGCAAACTGCAGTTTTGTTTCTTTTCTTTTTTTCTTTTTTTAGGTTTTGCCATAGGGCATGTGTGCTTGCCAGAGAGAGGCAGAGAAGGGGAAAATGAGATATCATCCCCCGAAGGGTGATAACCATGCCGCAGTCACTTCTCTTTTCCTTTCCTGGGATTTTGGGCATGCATACACATGCATCTGGAATGATTTTTGAGCCTTTGGGTCTGGGACTCCAACCAGGATCAACCATGTGTGTTGGTACCTTCAGCACCATATCACCTACTGGTCCATACCCTAGTTTCTTAAAATGTAGAATAGAATATGATATTTACTTTGCAGGATGGTTGTGATGAGTTAGAAATGGCAAAAAGTTGTGATCTGGGGGATACCCTTTACTTTTATTGTATATAGTCTCTATAAATTATGAAGTGATTATGATAATATTTGAAAGTTATGATATAAGATGACGGAAAATGTGTGATTTTTGATCAACTGATGAAAGACAAAATACAGCAAAGCTATTGAGCATTAAAACAAAAGTCTATTACTACGTTAATGGTGATTATCTTTGGGGTTGGGCATAAGGATAATTTTTTTTTAAAACCTGCATCATTATATTTTCCACCATTTATGGGCAACAGATCCAATGGAAGACATTTTGCTCTATTAGGAAAGCTTTCAGAACATGTTTTGTTGGGAAAGCAGCTTAGCTCACTACAAGCCATGTGAAGAATGAGAGATCTGGAGGAAGAGCATTGCTAATGCTGCTTTTCTTGGCATGACTTTTTTTCAATTTGAGAGTTGGCCTGATGATTGTCACTAATGTTTATCATAAGGGAGGGTGCACTAATCTTGTTTACTTTAGAATTACCAGTTGATCCTGCTTTTTTCCTCTTTTTTCCCCAAGCTATACAGACCTCTTGACACTTCCTAGAGCTCAGCCTGGTAACTTCCCTATTATACTCTAATTTATGTTTGATGCTTTGTTTATCGAATACTTATTGTTTATCAAATAAAGCAGTTTTCTTCTTGATTAAGGTAGGGTATTTTACAAAGGTAAAGATATTTAAAGTTCTGATTTAAAAACTTAAATATCATTAATATGCTAGCACTTGTTTTGTAATACTGCATTTGAAACAGCTGTTAAATATATTGGCTGTGCTTTCAGAGATTATGTCTTGTCTGTTTATACCCTTTTAGAAATAAAACAGATATTAAAATTACTGAAGGAAATGCAAAGAATATTTGAGTCATAATATGAGCTGAAAATGCTGTCTGTGATTGATATTTACCTTACATTTAGTAATGCATAGCAACTTTTTAGTTAGAAATGTATAAATGAAACAATATCAAAATGAAAACAGAGATATACAGAAGCTCCAGATTGTCCACACAGCAGAATTCTGTTTCCAATAGCTATTCTGTTTAAAACCTTAGCAAGGTTCTTTCAATTCATCTAGTGCTTATTAATATTTTATAGAGTATTTTTATAGCTTCAAGAAGGGTTTTGTTGTTTTCGAAAATTATTTGTGAATAATTGTTCTACTTTTAGAGCTATCACGGTTGGTCACTTCCCCTTCAGCCTGAATAATTTTAAATATCCTTTTTCAGAAAGGTATCAGCTAGAGTGCCTGTCTTTGGTCTGTCTTGTACTCTGTCACATTTCAAATGGAGTGTTTTCTGTTTGACGTGTCTTAAATTAGGCACATTCTTGTAGTAATACTGTGCAGTGAGTGAATGTGAATCTGCAACGTGTCCATGATTTCACTTTGTCTTTTTCCTTCCGTATCTCTTTTTTTTTAGTTCCTATTTAATAGCTATACTCCCTGCTCCCCTTTTTATTTCTTATTTTAATTTTTTCTAGGTTTTTGTCATAGGGCATGTGAGGGAAAGTAAAAAAACATTACCACCCCCCCCCCCCCCCCCCAATCCTTTTTCCTACATTCTCCTTCATGCGTGCATGCCCAACATGATTCTGGTGACTTCTGTTATGCATTACCGACTGCTTTTTCTTTGTCAGTCCTTGTTCCTAACTGTCATTTCCACTCAATTTATTTTTTGCTATAGAACGCCTGTGCTCACCAGAGAGAGAGAAAGAAAGAAACCACCCCACGGGAGTTGGCCATGCCGCAATCCCTTCTCTTTCATTCTCTTCTCAGAAACTTGGGCACAAATGCATAGTGCCTGGTGTGAATTTTAAGCCACTGGGTTTGAGATATGAACCATTGACGACTATGTGGGAGTCCTGTGACGTAACCATTACGTTGTCTGCTGGTCCCTGTTTATTTATTTTTAAATAGTTTTTTTTTTCTTCTCTAGGGTACTTGTACTTGCCAGGGAGTGATAGAGGGGGAAGGAGTGAGAAATCACTTCCCATGGGGATTGGCCATTCACAATCCCTTCTTTTCAGGAGATTTTGGGTAGGCACATATCCAGCATGTTCTTCATTTTTCTTTTCTTTTTCTTTCTTCTTCTTCTTCTTCTTCTTTTTTTTTTTTAATGTTTTTGCCGGAGAGAGACATAGAGAGAGGCTATGAGAAATCACTACTACCATCCCTTCTCCATTTTCTCCTTTTTTGAGATTTTAGGCATGCATGCACACTTACATGGTGTGTTTTACAAGCCACTAGGTCTGGAACTCAGACTGTGCAGTTGACTGTGTGAGGTCCAGTTCCTTTACCCATTAACCATTGAGCAGGTTGGTTGGTCAGTATTTCTGAGAGTACCACACCTGGGGTCATGGTGTCTGTCTCTTCCTTCATTGAAGGTCCTACTTTTCATCACTCAATCCATGTTTTGTACATTTTCTCTAATTTATCTTTATCATGTTTCTTTTAGCAGCTAACAAATAGTATCTAGGGAAATGCTTTGAGACCATATGTAAACAGCCAGCTCCTCATCAAACATTCCTTCTCTATTACAATTAGCATTCATTATTGATTCTTGCTGAACCAATCTTGTTTTTGTTTTTGTTTTTCTAACTTTTGCCAGAGAGAGAGAAAGTGAGACAGCATCTCCCATGGAGAATGGTGGTGCCACAATCTTTTCTTTACCATTTCTTTTGCCTTTCAGGATTTTAGCTATGCAAATGCACATGGCTGTCGTGTTTCTCAAGCTGCTGGGTCCAGGAATCAAACTGGGCTTTTGGCCATGTAGGAACCAGCTTCCTTAATTACCACTGGCCTGGCTGAACCAGTCTTCACTGTACTGGTTGTAAAATAGATATGTTCCAATTCTTTTTTATTGTTCTGTATTAATAAATGTGTGTTTAAAGTTTATTCATGAGAGAGCTCAGAAGCGTATGTGAGAGAAGAAAAAACACACTCCACAGGGTCTTCTCTCATTGGTCCCCTTTCCACAGCTCTGCAGCTTTTCAGGATCTTGGGTCATGCACACATCTACCCTGTATGTTTTCAAGCTGGAAATCTGAACCTTTAGTCAGCCATGTGGCTTTTACCACTGCAGTTCAATTTGGTACTGATGGCACCAACACTCTGGGCCTTAGTTAAGTAGTAGATGTTTTAACGTTTTTTGCCATAGGGTGCTTGTGCTCTCCAGAGACAGAGAGAAAGTGAGAAATCATGCACTTGGGGGGACGGCTAGAATGCAATCCCTTCTCCATTCTTCTCTCAGGATTTTGGGCACACACGCACAAGCTCCCAGTGTGAGTTTCAAGTTGCCAGGTCCAGACTCGAATTGTGGTAAGCCATGTGGTAGTCCAGCCGCCATGCCACCTGTTGGCTGTAATAAGTATAATTTTTAAAAGTTTATTTTTACTAGTGCTCTAAGAAAAATCAACCTAAATATACAGATAATTTTTATTAATTAAATTGGCTTTTCAGTTTTTATCTCCTGAGTTGAGAATAGCCACTTTGGGAAAGGTTTTTAGAGAAACAGTCTCTCTTATTTGCTTCTGTTAGGGTATTCATCTTTGTAGCTTTGGTGCTGAGCATCTTTGAACAAATGGTATGAAACTCCTTTTAACATTTTGTAGATTTTTCTCTGACTCACTAGTTTTACATCTTTGTATTTATTCCAAGGATGTATATACCAATTTGAGTAGAGAACTGGATCTCTCCAGTGTTTATATAGTAATGAACAATTTATAGAATAGGTAAAATGCATCACCCATGCAGTGGTCTGTTACAGAGTCATTAAACATGTATAGCCATTCACAATAAACTATGTGTGAGATCATGCAGGACAATATATTAAGTATTCTGTTTTCATTTAAAAAAATTTCAAATAAATAGTTTTTGTATTAGGTGGTCAGTTGCTTTATGGGATGCAATTTTTTAATTGTTTTTTTTTGTTTGATATGTGAAAATGTAACTGAAAATTTAGTGGTGGGAAGGATATGTATTAATGATTCTTAGATAGGAATTAGGCTGTATGAGTTTTCTGGATAGTAATGTACATTTTGTAGATTTGATAGTCTGAGAGTCAAAGGTGTCTGTCTTAGGAAAAATTACTTTTAGCCCCAAGGGCACTAATTTCATTTGTAAAAGGTTGCCATTGCTCAAAACCCAAATGTATACTGTGAAAGTACTGTCTTTTCAGAGCTCATCTCCTCTTTAGTTTTGCCCTTTTTTACTTTCTCTCTCTCTCTCCCTTTCCTTAATATTCTTTTTCTTGATTTCTTTCTTTTTTTTTTGGCTGAAGGGCATGTACACATGTCTGTGGGAGACAAAGACAGAAGGCAAATGAGAAATTACTCCCCAGAGGGGATGGCTATGCTGCAGTTCCTTCTCCTTCATTCTCTCCTCTTGGGATTTTGGCCATGCATGTACACGCAGCCAGTGTGTTTCTCAAGCTGCTGGGTCTGGGTAGCAGCTTGAAAAAAACAAACAAAAAGAAAAAAACACTGCAGTTGGCCATGTGGGATCCAGTGCCTTAGTCACCATACACCTGTTGGCTCCAGTTTTGTCTTTTTCTTCCCTTCTTTCCTCCCTTCCTCTTCATCTTTCTATTTTTTTCCTAATAGTCAGAGGTTACATTTGCTGGGGGTGGGAGGGAAGAATCCACCAATGAGACATGATCATACCACAATCCCTTTTTCTCTCTTTGTCTGTCCTGTCAGGATTTTGAACACATGTGTGCACATACTTGGTGTGGTTTTCAAACCCCAGATCCAGGAAGTAAACTGCTGTTGGCTCTGTGGGTTCTGGCTCTCTTAACTCCTATCCTATGGGGTCAGTCCTAGTTTTGCCTTTTTATGTCATGCAATTATCATACCATGCTATTGGTCCTTTTGGCTTTAGCTCTGAGACTTCTTATTTGGTTATGGGTCAGGGAAATAATGATTGTGCAGATAGGGACAGTGTGAGTGATCATAAAGCCCTTATACATGCTAGAAGAATTAAGTTAAAATTTTCAGTAAATATGAACAGAGTTTTTGTATAAATATATTTCTGGGTATACTATAGCAGCACTGCAGAAGTTAAACTGAACAGCATACACAGATTGGGATGAAGGGGTTGGCCATTAGCTTGGCCAGAAAAGGCTAAGAATCTGGTGTGTGTGTGATCATTCATCCACACAACTGGAAAGGCCTATGAAAAGTGTTTTACAATGCAAAAACTGCCACCATCCTGACCTGCTCCTGCTTTAGCTGAGATTACTTAAAATGAGTATGTATTAAAGGCTGAGATGAAGGGACCAGCAGATGGCATAATGGTTATGTTATTGGACTCCCATGTGGTCATTCGTGGTTTGAATCCCAGACCTGGTGGGTGAAAACACATACCATGTGCGTGTGTGTGCATGCCCTAAATCCTAAGGGGACAATGAAGGAGAAGGGATTGTGGTGTGGCCATCCCCCCCTGGGATTAATTTCTCACTTTCTGTCTCTCTGGTGAGCATATAGGTCCTATAACAAAAATATCTCTCTGAAAAAAAAAAAAACAAAAAAACCTGAGATGAAAAGTCATTGTTCTTTGTGATTGTTTTCCTGTAAAATCATTTAGTAGTTCAGACTGTTTAGGCTTTTAAATATTTGTTTTGGAAGTTAGTTTCGATTTTAGTTAACAAGGTTAACTTTTTAAAAAAAAAAAATAATTCTTTTGAAATGATTTCATATTTACCTGAAAGAGTAATTTATTTATTTATTTATTTGAGAGGTTTTTGCTATAGGGCACATGCACTCGCCAGACAGAGACAGGGAGACAGAAAGTGAGAAATCACCCCCCAGGGAGGATGGCCACGCCTCAATCCCTTCTCCTCCATTCTCCTCTCGGGATCTTGGGCATGCACGCACACGTGCTGGGTGGGAGTTTAAGCCACCGGATCCAGGACTCGAACTGCGGTCAACTAAACGAGAATCCAGTGACATCGCTAACTGCTGGTCCCGAGTAATTTTTTTTTTTTTTTTACTTTTCCAAGTTTTTTATTGTCGAAACCATCACAGAAAGAAACTTTAATAATTCAGTAATATGATTTTTTTTAAATAAAGGATTGAATGTAAAAAGTAACTAGAAAAGAGTTTTATGCAGAGGTGACTAATTTTACTATTTTAAAGTGTGTGTGTGTGTGTGTGTGTGTGTGTGTGTGTTTAAATTGCCAGATAAGGCATCTGCTCATGAGAGAGAGAGACAGAGACACCAACTGCTTCATTCCCCAGGGCAGGATCACACTGCAGTCTCCTTTCTTGTCAGGATTTTGGGCATGTACACATGCAACTAGTGTGTTTTTCAAGTTGGCAGGGCTGGAATTGAAACCATGGTTAGGATCCAGCTTTCTGTGCATGACATTTAACAGTTGTGCTAGCCCAAAAAATACATTTTATGTAGCTAAATACACTGTTTTCAGAACTGACAAGGATACCCTTTTAGAATTTTTAGTAAACTTTTCTTGACACCAAGTCTGGTTTTAAACCTATTTCCATATAGTTGCAATGGAAACATTGCCTTTTGTTTTTTCTTAAGAGATTTTGGCTATAGAGCTCGTGTCTTCGCCGGAGAGACAGAAAGACAGAGAGATAGAAAGCAAAAAGCTCACCCTCGCAAGTAGGAAGGTCTCCTCTCAGGATCTTGGGCACGCATACACACGTGCCCAGTGTGAGTTTTAAGCCTCTAATCTGGGACTCGAACCACTGTCAGCTATGTGAGTCCAGTGATGTAACCATTATGCCATCTGCTGGTCCCTTCATTGCTTCTTATTCTGCTTTATCTGTATTGGTTCCTTCATTTTCCCAAGGGAAAGAAAATTTAAATAAGCCATGTGGTCCCTGAGGATGGAAAGAACTTTATGTCATTTGGCCAAGGAAATGAGTCCTTTATACTATTTAATTTGGTACTTTTTTATTTATCTAACAAGAACAAGTTGTATATGGATGAGAGTCCTAAATTCAGGGCCCTTTTTTTCTCTTAGTAATATATACTTTTTCTGTTACTGTAATGCTTAAGAGCTTTATCTATTTTACCAGATTTTAGTATCTTACTCATATTTTTAGTACTCAAACAAATATAATTAACAATTGTTTGTGTTTTCCAGGCAACAGCTGAACAAATGCGTCTTGCTCAAGTGATCTTTGACAAGAATGATTCAGATTTTGAAGCTAAAGTTAAACAGGCATGTTTCTGATAAATGATACTATCATTTTCTTATCTATTATAATCTTAGCATGCTTAGAAAGATAATTCTACTAGAGATTTTATTTTACTTTTTAATTTGCCAGATAGTGTGTGCATGCATTGGAGAGACCGGGGCTGGGGGAAAGTGAGAAAGCACCTCTGATGGGGCATGGTCACCCTGCCAGCCTCTCTCTTCCGTTTCTCCCCTCTTTCCGGATTTTGGGCACACGCACACACACCTGGCATATTTCTCAAGCTGCTGGGTCTAGGATTACAATCATGCTTTTTGCCATGTGGAATCTAGCTGCCTTGACCTCTACACCACCAGCTAGCACAAGATTTTAGTTTTGAAGTATACTTTTTGCTTAATCTGAACTCCCACCTGGATATTGGATTTTTCATTTCTGATGAAATTTTATTGGAGAACAGGTGAAGGATTTGAGCATGTTTGTCTCTGACTGTAGAATCATCTTTTTTTCCCCTTAAATTTGCCAGAGGTTGTGTGCTCTTGCCAGAGGGAGATAGAGAGAGAGAAAGTACACATACACACACACCATAGGGATATGGTAATGTTTCAGTACTGTCTCCATTTCTACATCCTTTTGGGATTTGGGGCATGCAAGCAGACATCTGAGCCTGGCATGTTTTTAAGCCACTGAGTCAGGGAAAGAAAATTTAAATAAGCCATGTGGTCCCTGAGGATGGAAAGAACTTTATGTCATTTGGCCAAGGAAATGAGTCCTTTATACTATTTAATTTGGTACTTTTTTATTTATCTAACAAGAACAAGTTGTATATGGATGAGAGTCCTAAATTCAGGGCCCTTTTTTTCTCTTAGTAATATATACTTTTTCTGTTACTGTAATGCTTAAGAGCTTTATCTATTTTACCAGATTTTAGTATCTTACTCATATTTTTAGTACTCAAACAAATATAATTAACAATTGTTTGTGTTTTCCAGGCAACAGCTGAACAAATGCGTCTTGCTCAAGTGATCTTTGACAAGAATGATTCAGATTTTGAAGCTAAAGTTAAACAGGCATGTTTCTGATAAATGATACTATCATTTTCTTATCTATTATAATCTTAGCATGCTTAGAAAGATAATTCTACTAGAGATTTTATTTTACTTTTTAATTTGCCAGATAGTGTGTGCATGCATTGGAGAGACCGGGGCTGGGGGAAAGTGAGAAAGCACCTCTGATGGGGCATGGTCACCCTGCCAGCCTCTCTCTTCCGTTTCTCCCCTCTTTCCGGATTTTGGGCACACGCACACACACCTGGCATATTTCTCAAGCTGCTGGGTCTAGGATTACAATCATGCTTTTTGCCATGTGGAATCTAGCTGCCTTGACCTCTACACCACCAGCTAGCACAAGATTTTAGTTTTGAAGTATACTTTTTGCTTAATCTGAACTCCCACCTGGATATTGGATTTTTCATTTCTGATGAAATTTTATTGGAGAACAGGTGAAGGATTTGAGCATGTTTGTCTCTGACTGTAGAATCATCTTTTTTTCCCCTTAAATTTGCCAGAGGTTGTGTGCTCTTGCCAGAGGGAGATAGAGAGAGAGAAAGTACACATACACACACACCATAGGGATATGGTAATGTTTCAGTACTGTCTCCATTTCTACATCCTTTTGGGATTTGGGGCATGCAAGCAGACATCTGAGCCTGGCATGTTTTTAAGCCACTGAGTCTGGAATTTAAACCATGTAGTTGACCATGAGGGATCTGGCTCCCTCAACTACTAGCTTTATAGGGCTGACCATATAATCTTGCTTGAGTTACTAGTATTTTACATGCATGACACGTGTGAATGAACAGTGATATTTTTTATGCCTGTACATAGAAAGTATATTTAACATTTGGCATATTCTCAGGAAATTGTTTAATGTTAGAGAAGAATTGAATTGCCTTTTCAAATATTGGTATGATTTTAAAGTTTTTTTTTTTTTAAGTATAAAATTAAGTTTTAGAGCAGTGTTTTCATTAAAAACATTAAAAAAAGGCCAGCAGGTGGCATAGAGGTTAAGGTGGCTAGATCTCACACATGGCTGACTGCATGATTCAAGTCCTGGACCTGGCAGCTTAAAAACACTGGGCGTGTGTGCATTCATGCCTAAAATCCTAGAGGTAAATGGAGGAAAAGGGGTTGTGGGAGACATGGCCATCCTCCCAGGGGGTGATTACTTTTTTTTTTTTTTTAAGAGAGATTTTTGTCATAGGCTACATGTTCTCACCAGAGAGACAGAAAGTGAGAAATCTCCCACCCCTCCCAACACTCCCCAGGGGTAATGACCACTCCACAGTCTCTTCTCCTCCATTGTTCTCTCGGGATTTTGGGCTTTCATGCACATGCACCTGGAATGAGTTTCAAGCTGCCGGTCTGGGACTTAAACTATGGTTGACCATGTGTGAATCCAGTAATGTAACCATTATTACCATCTGTTGGTCCCATTATTATTTACTTTCTCTGGTGAGTGAAATGCCCTATACCAAACTAAAAAACCAACCACATAAAAAACTTTAACAAGAGGTCTTTTTGACAAAATAGTCTTTTTTGGGGGAGGGAGAGAGGTTTTTGTTACAGGGTGCGTGCACTCGCCAGAGAGACAGAGGCAGAGAGACAGAAAGCCAGAAATCACCCCTCCGGGGGGGGGGTATTTTCCCTTCTCCTCTCGGGATCTTGGGCACACACGCACATGCGCCCGGTGCGAGTTTAAGCTACTGGGTCTGGGGCTCAAACTGCAGTCAGCTACATGGGTGTTCAGCAACATAGCCATTACACTAACTGCTGGTCCCAGAATTTCACTTTTGAGACTTTAGGGTATTATAACTATTAATGTATACGCGGAGTATTCTAATTCAGGCATTGATAACCAACATAGAAGATAGTGTCTTGGGACCAGCAGATGGTGTAATGTGTGTGCATGCATGTCCAAAATCCCAAGAGGAGAACGGAGGAGAAGGGATTGTAGTGTAGCCATCCCCTTGGGGGGGGGGGGTGATTTTTTGCTTTATATCTCTCTGTCTCTCTAACAAGCACACATGCCTATAGTAAAAAACATGTCTCTCTCTAAAAAAAATAAAGAATGAAAATAGTGTCCCTGTGTAAAGCATTGAACTGGATTTTTTGCACATGGTTGACCACATACTCAAATAGTTCCACTTAGTGTTTTATAAGTTTGGGAATCTTATATATATATATATATATATATTTAGGTTCTTAATCCTGGATATTCTGATAATGTTGAAATGTACTTATGTATGTGATCATTAATAATATGATATTTGGTCAATTTGGAGGACTGCTGATTTGTAGTTTGACTGCTAGTATAGTTAAAGGAACTTGGGATGGCCACAAGGAAAATACAACAAAGCAAAAGAAATAAGCTTCCTCTCATGGTCTGGAAGGGGTCATCTTCATGTAGAAGGAGTGTCTAATTTGTGTATTTTAAGAAGAATCTCAAGATTAATATCTAGTTCCTTTTTTGGCTCTCCTTAACCATTTTCTGGCATTTTGAATAGCTTATGGAAGTGACGGGGAAAAACCAGGATGAATGCATAGTGGCCCTACATGACTGCAATGGAGATGTGAACAAAGCTATCAACATATTGCTGGAAGGGAATTCTGACACGGTAAGTATTATTGATTGATTTGCAGTGCAAAGATATCTCTCTAATTCCATATCACATTTCCAATTTCACCTTTTCATTGGGGGGTTGGGGTGGAGGGGATTATGGGTGCCATTCCATATTTGTTTTAAGTTCCAGAAAAAACACTAATCTGAAATGACTGTTTTTGTTATGTGTGGTTTCTTCATGAAATCGTAGAATTTGAAGATTCGAAAGAGAACATGGTGATCTACTCCAGCCTTAAACAGTTTCCAAAATTCTCTGGGCCTGTGGACATTTTCACCACCTGAAAAACTTCTCTTGGCTCCACTGCTCATGTTTCTTCATCTCAGTCGTCACCTCTAACTACTCCTTATATCTTTATACTAATAGAAAACCAGGTTTCGTTGGTATATCTGTTTGCTTATGTGTGAATGTTCTATAGAGACATCCATGTAACAGATTGGCAGACCTATTTGTAAAATAAGAGTATTGGTTTTTGAACCCTTAATTAAAGTTTGGTGAATGTGCAGGTAGCTATAGAAGAGCTCATCCTTTTGATTCAATAAGGATGCAATTAAGGCCATACCAGGCAATTGTCAGCCCTAATTTTTTTATTTCTGTGTGGAGATTATATAGTATTTATTTTATATTTTTAAATTGAGCACACGTCACGGAGCAAATTTAAACAAAGAATTCTTCTCAAAGAGAGTACAAAGATGAACATTTCAAATATTTCTTGGTGGGTAAACGTTTAGGTTAAATCATATTTTCATTGTTAGAGACAGGCATGGTAGAAATTAATTGCCATGTGATGATATTGAATCGTAAATGATTATCTTAGGTGATGTGAAATAAACAAAATAAATATTGTTAGTCTAAAAATTTGTTACTTTGGAGAATATTTCACTGAGTAGCAATATCTATAGGTAAAATCCCATGCAAACGAATGCTCGGTCCATATAGTAAACCACCAAATGTGTGAATTCATAGGGAAAACATTCCGTGTTAAATGATAAAAATGTTGAGAAGTTTTTGTTTGCTGGCATTTAGTGAAATATGTACATTATAAAATATGGGAAATCTGTTTACCTGATTGCTAATGGATGTGGCATAGAATGGCTCTCAGTTATTTATTAATTTTGACAGGGAGTTTGTGTGCTTACTAGAGACAGAGGGAGGAAGAGAAAGCACCCCCCATGGGGAATGTTCACACTGCAATTCCTTCTCCATTTTTCATTCAGCAATTGGGATTTGGGGTGTACAGTGCTTAGCATGTTTCTCAAACTGCTAGGTCTGGGACTCAAACTATGGAGTTAGCCATTTTAAATCCTTAACCACCAGGCCATTTAACCTGCCTCTCAGTTGTTTTTAAAGTAAAAGGAAGAACTTAACTGTCCTCTTTTTTGGAGAGGTTTTTGCTATAGGGCACGTGCGCTCGCCCGAGTGATAGAAAGAGACAGAGAGACAGAAAGCGAGAAATCACTTCCCAGGGGGAATGGCCATGCCGCAGTCTCTTCTACATTCGGCCATGCCGCAATCTCTTCTACATTCTTCTCTCGGGATCCTGGGCATGCACGCACGCGTGCCCAGCGTGAGTTTAAGCCACCAGGTCCGGGACTCGAACCGCAGTCGACTATTTGGGAGTCCAGCGACATAGCCATTACACTAACTGCTGGTCCCTCTTCTTTATTTATTATTTATTATTATTATTATTATTTTTCAATGCTGCCTGGTCTGGTACTTGTACTGCATAGTTAGTCTTGTGGGACCCAGCAGCCTTAACTTTCTGCTCTCTACTGGTCCCTGCCCTTCTTTAAAAAAAAATTATTTAATTTTATTTATTTTTTATTATTCTTTAATTTCATGAGAGAGAGAGAGAGAGAAGAAACAAGCTGCCAGTCCAGGACTCAAACTGTAATTGACTATGTGGGAGTCCATTGCCTTAACCACCACACAACCTGTTGGCCCTGGTGCCTGCCCTCTTTAAAAAGAATTTCTAGGGGGCCAGCAGATGGTGTGGTAGTTAAGGGTGCTGGACTCCCACATGGCTGAAAACGGTTCAAGTCGCGGACCTGGAGGCTTGCTTTCTCACCCCTCCCCCCCACTCTGTCCTTCTCTGGTCAAATTGAAATAAAATTAAATAATTCTAAAAAAAGAAAGTTTGAAGTTAAAAAAAAAAAGAATTTCTAAATCTGTAACTGGTGGGCTCTTCTTTATTTATGGTAGAAATAGGCAGGGTACTTTTTTTGTTGTTGCTGCCTTTACTTTACCTCCAACAGATTTCATTCTTTTTCCACAGTAGTTAGGTAAATTTTTTATCTTCTCTATTTTTTTTAAAAGTTAATTTATCTTTTCATCAGAAAAAGGCCTAGAAATAGCATCAAAGAAAGACACACACCTTCAACAAGATTCATGCTTTTACACCCACACCCTTCTATCTGCTTTTAGCTAGGTCGGGTGATGGGCTCAGACACTTGTCAGATGTTCACAAGTCAACCCAGGAACCAAACCCTGAGCTTCTGTCTTCTAGTATTGCTTACAGAACATTGTGTTCCTATTGTACCAATGTAGTTGGGCCTTGAAAAGTCTTTTTTTCTTTCTTTATTTTAATTCAGATTTTTGCCATAGGACACATATACTTACCAGAGAAAAACAGAGATGGGGGGAACATGAGAAATCACTACCTAGGTGGTGATGGCCAAGCCACAGTCTTTTTCCGTTCTCCTTTGGGGATTTGGGGATTTTGGGCACACACACACACACACACACACACACACACACACACACCTGGCATGTTTTCAAGCAGCAGTGTCTGGGGTTCTAACCTAGGTGTTGGTCATGTGGGATCCAGCATCTTAACCACCACACTATCTGCTGGCCCAGGCTTTGAAAGGTCTTAAACATCAGGTTCTGTGTTTTATAGAAACTTAATTCCTCATTTGGGATTGAACTCTAAGGAGGTGGTTCTGGGCTACATTTTAGGAAGGAAAGTTGAAATGTTACATAAATATTGTCTGTTAGTTACCCTTTGAATAGAATAATTTTATACTGGGGGCCATATCTGACTGACTGTTTTCTCCAAAGATCCAAAAATAGCTGATTAGGGTCTGAATATATTCTCAAAAGAGTATGCTTAATTGAAGATGAGTGGGTTGTGAGGTATAGGGAGAGGCAGGGGAAAGTTTGAAACCATGGTTTGTTTAGGATCTTTTTGTAGTACATCTTGTCTTTCATACTATGTGTCATATCTTTTGCGTAGTTGCTATCTGCAGTAGCCATGGCTAATCAGCTGTAATGACTGTCTTGGATTGGGGTAGTTAATTGGATTGGGCATGAAAGAATGTTAACATGGGTTTTTAAGAGCATGAACATTAAGGATAAGACATGAAGGCACACAAGTTTTGTCATATTGGCTAACCTTATTCTGTGCTAGTATCTTCTTAAATAAAATTACTTTGAAAAAAGTGTTAAGTGAAATTGTTCATGATTTTTTTCCTAGAGATTTTTGCTATAGAGTGCATATGCTTGCCGGAGAGACAGAGAGATAGAAAGTGAGAAATTACCCCCCAGAGGAAATTGCTCCACTGCATTCCCTTCTCCTCCATTCTCCTCTTGGGATTTTGAGCACATACGCACACACATCTGGCATGAGTTTTAAGCTGCCAGGTCTATGACTCAATTTGTGGTCCACCATGTGGGAGTCCAGTGCCTTAACTCCTGGCCCCTGTTCATGATAATTTTAAGGATGAGTTTTTCTTGTGTAAGAATAATTGTCACAAAAGAAAATATTGAACATGAATTTTTTTCTTTTATCATAATGTTTTGTTTGGGTGACAAAATTGTTTTGAAGTGTCAGTCCTTTGCATTAATGCACTTATTTGTTTCTAGTAACTTGTTTGTCTTGGTAGTTTGGCAAAGCTTAAGAGCCAGGAGAATAATTTTGGACAGTTGGTCTTGAACATGGTGTTTCTTAATTACTAAATGTGATGTGTGGATGGAATTTTTTTTAGATTTCCTTCAAACCCATTCAGCAAGTAGCAAAATACAGATGGCAAAAGTTGCTAGAGGTTCTTTTGGAAATTATTTGATTCAATTTGAAAACTGTGCATGCATGCTGACTGTTGTCCAAAATATATGCTAATATATCTAATATTTCCTGTGGTGTTACTAAAAGGATCATACCCCAGTTCTCTCCACAAATAAGTACTAGTTAATGTTTGTAGAGCTCACAAGCCAAGTCTTGCTCAAGGGGTATTCTTTGCTGAATGAAATGGGGTAGGATGTTTTTCATTTTCAAATGTTTTCATAGAAAGCAGGCCTCTTTTTGCTTTCTATTTTTTTGGAGAGGTTTTTGCTATAGAGCACATGCGCTCACCGGAAAGACAGAGAGTTTAAACCACCAAGTCTGGGACTCGAACCACGGTCAACTATGTGGGAGTCCAGTGACATAGCCATTATGCGAATTGCTGGTCCCAAAAGCAGACCTCTTTATAACAGTTGAACAGTTGATATCTTGTGCCTCGCTGTGCAAAGACATGTATGTGTGTGTGTGTGTGTGTGTGTATACATCTTGTGCTAACTCTACTGTGTATAATTTTCTGGAGTCTTTGGAATTTACTTCTTTTTATTATTTATTTATTTTTGAAATTTCCCAGGGGACATGTGTGCTTTTCAGAGTCAACTAAGATAGAGACAGGAAGAAGGGAGGCAGTACCCTCCCCAGTGGAGTTTGATCACACACAATCTCTTTTCCTCCACTTTTCCATCCTGTTGGGATTTTGGGCCTGCATGCATATATTCCTGGAATGTTTTTCAAGCCAATGGAGTCAACATTCAAACTGTGGTGGGCCATGTGAGATCCATCTTCCTTAACCACTAGGCAGTAGTGCTGCCCCTAGATTTCACTTTGTCTTGCAAAGCTAAGAGGACCAATTCTATCTTACACAGTTCATTATGTTTTTCATATTCACATATGTAATCAAGTCAGTTTATATATTGTGGGATTGTTTTCCCTTTGGCATACTTTTTTTTTCGTTTTTGAGAGGTTTTTGCTATAGGGCACATGTGCTCGCCTGCCAGAAAGACAGAGAGAGACAGAGAGACAGAAAATGAGATATCAACCCCCAAGGGGGATGGCCACTGTGCAGTCCCTTCTCCATTCTCCTCTCGGGATCTTGAGCATGCATGCACACACACCTGGCACGAGGTTAAGCCACTGAGTCCAGGACTCAAACCGTGGTCAACTACATGGGAGTCCAGAGACATAGCCATTATGCCAACTGTTGGTTTCCCCTTTGGCATACTAAAGTACATATTAGAATAGATAGTGTTTAGGGCCAGCAAGTGATGTGATGGTTTAGGTACTGGAATTCCCACGTGTTCGACCGCGATTTGAGTCCTGGTCCTGGCAGCTTACTTTCCCACTCTCTCTCTCTGTCCTCTGGCAAAACTAATGTGGAAAAAAAAGTAATAATAATAAATTAATTAATAAAATAAATAATTTTGTAAAACCAAAAGAATAGTGTCCTAAATTAGATATTTTTGGAATTCTCATTTCCCCCGTTGCTATTTTCTAGAAAGAACTTTTGCATAATTTTCACATTATTTTCTTTGAATAAAGGCATAGAATTAAAAGTGATGGTCCAGAGAGTGGCTCGCATTGCTAGGTAGCCTTCTAAGATGGAGAAAAGAGATGCTTGTTCACCAGAACTATATGAAAATGTTTCATTATTTAGCTAAGAGGTAGAAAGTAACTTGTTTTAATTCTCCCCCACCAAACGCATTATTTTATACCTACTTAAATATGTAATTTCATCTGCTTTGCTTGAGTTCAAAATATCTAATTAGGAAAAAAGTGTTTTGAAGGTGACTTATGCCATTCTGAAAATAATTGAACTGTATCATTTGACTTTAAGTTTACTAATTTTCAGTATTTACTTTTATTTAGCTATACATTGTTAGTGCTTTCTGAACTTTTTAAAAACAGCTTAATGGTTATTAGTTATTTTGTAACTGACTCCTTTCAAACTCCTTGTGAAATAAGGTAAATTATGAAAAAGCAAATAGAAAACTATGTGCCAATTTTGGAATTTCCCAGTAATGTATCTTGTTTGCTGTTCTTACGTTCATGCATATTGAAGAATGTAGTAACTGTTTCTCAACTTTTGACTTCTCAGGAAATAGATGGGCATCCCTAACAGATTTCCTATGACATGATCCTCCCCCAGCCTTAGGCATTTCCAGATCATGAGGGCACATATTCCTGTGTATTCAGGAAATCTTCTAGACACAAACCTGGAACCCCACCTACAGAGTGCTGTGTTACTGCTCTTCCACTGGCTGGACCCAGCATTTTTCCCTTTTAATTAATAGTGGGCATGCACGCTCGCTAGAGTGAGACAGACACAGAGAAATAGAGGGAGAGGGAGTAAGTACCATATCCCCAATGAGGTGGAGTTACATTATAGTCCTTTCTTCACTTCTTCCTCCTGTCACTATTTTGAGTGTCTACACACATACACGCGTGGCTGCTATTTATCAGGCCAGTAGTGCTTTGATTCGAACTGTGGTCAGCCCTGTGGGCCAACCACTAGGCTGTAAGGGTGGGCCATGGACCCAGTTATTATTGTATGATTGTGATGATTGGATTTGATGTTGACTTTGGAGAAGTTGGAGAGCATTGGCTATATAAATCATTTGACTCCTCAATAGAACAACATCTTGAGGTTGAAATTTGGGGCACTTAATTTTTTTTTTTTCTTCTTTTTTTGGAGAGGTTTTTGCTATAGGACTCATGTGCTCGCCAGACAGAGAGACAGAAAGTGAGAAATCACCCCCCAGGGGGGAGGGCCACGCGGCAATCCCTTTTCCTCCGTTCTCCTCTCGGGATCTTGGGCATGCATGCACACACGTCCGGTGTGAGTTTAAGCCACCCGGTCCGGGACTCGAACCGCGGTTGACTACATGGGAGTCCAGCGACATAGCCATTACACTAACTGCTGGTCTCAGGCACTTAATTTTAAAAAATGCACAATTTTTAGTAGTTTACCATTTTTTGGATTATTTGGATATTTGCACAGGGAAAGTTATATTTCTGCAGCTCTTTGTAAATCATTGTAAGTAATTTTGTAGTCTTCAAATCATTAACTAGTGGGTTTAAGGCCTACTACTGAAATAGGTAGGGTGTCTTTAACCCTGAGTCAACACAGGAAAGGGCTCTGTGACAGGAAAACATATAGTATGTTGTCACGTCACAAATAGTAATTATTTGTGCTCTGAATAGCAATAGGAGCTGTCTGTATCATCAAGAAAGTAGAACTATATGGAAAGTAACTAAAATGATAGGCAAATGAGCTGCAAATTGTGGGTAATTAGAGACATACATGAACTCTCTAATTATACACAGTTTGAATGTCAACTCTGAATATCATCACTTCTTTTTGATAGACTTCATGGGAGACCGTAGGGGGGAAGAAGAAGAATTTTGGAAAAGAAAGTTCAGAAAACAAAGAGAATAGAGAGAAGAGAAGTGAGAGAGAAGCAAATCGTGGACGAGGAAACAACAACCGGAAGGGAAGAGGTGGCAATCGTGGGAGAGAGTGTAAGTACAAACTTTTCTTCTCTACTTTTTTTTTTAATAAGTTTTCATACATTTGAAATGTCATTTAAGTTCTAAATAAAGGGAAGTGGAACAGGTTTGAAAGCCCATATATTCTTAAAAGTTAAAAAGACTAATTCAACGAATGTGATAAATCTACTTTCTCATGAGCACAAAATATGTGTCAATAGTTAATAGTAGCAGTTAGCTGCACCTGAGTAGTTCTTTAGAACCTTTGATGTAATTTGTTTCCAGCACTTCTCTGGGCTGTAGATAGTTAATTGTGTTGATGTCTTAAGACTATCTTCTGTGATGAATCAAGTGCATTCTTTAATTTTAGGATGGATGTGTGTGTTTGGAGGTTTGAGTCCATTAATTGATAAATACAGCTGTTTTTTTTCTTATCCATTTAGATTCAATATAGGCAAGGCTGAGATTAAGAGGATAATTGTTGAATGGACAAGATTTTCTCAATAGAGTACGTTAGATCCAGGTTTTGGCATCCTTTGCCCAAACAGCGCTGACAACTGTGCAGATGTACTGAAGTAATAACTAAATTAGAATGAATAAAATGTAAATATTTAACATCTCTAGAGACTTTTGGTAGCTCTTCTACTATAGAGTGGATACTGTTATATATATACAGTAATGAATAAAACAGGTAAAAATCTTTGCCCTCCTAAAATTTATTTATTTTTTTAAAAACCTATTTCTTCCATGAGTGAAAGAGAGACAGCACTCCCAACACTGTGATCCACTCCCGGTCTTAGCCAGCCCTGGATTGAGGGCATGACAGAGACAGAAAGAGAAAGCACTTCTCCTCCATCCCCCCGCCTGCAGTGAGGTCTGGTCATGCTGTATTCCTTTTCTCCTCCACTTTTCTACCCAGTCAGGATCTTGCCCATGTGCACAACTGTATTAGGTGTGTGTTTGATGCTGCCGCGGCTGGGACTCAAACCATGTGAGAGCTGGCTCCCACTGCACAGCTCTTAACCATTACGCTAAGAGCCTGGCCCATAAATTTTATCTTTCTTTTTTTAAAAGGTTTTTGCCATAGGGTGCATGCACTCACTGGAGAGAGAGACAGAGAGGGAAAGTGAATAATCGTCCCCTGGGAGGATGGCCACACCATAATCCCTCCTCCTCTGTTCTCTCAGTATTCTAGGCATGCACACACATGGACCTAGCATGACTTTCAAGCCACAAAATCTGGAAATTGAACCATGGTCAGCCATGTGTGTGTCTAGTGCCTTGACTACTGCAGTACCTGCTGGCCCCTAAAATTTCTATTTTTTTCAAAAAAAAAAATTTGCTAGAGGGCATGTGCACTCATATGAGAGAGAGAGAGAGAGTTCCACCCACCTCCCTGTGGGATCACTGTGCCACAATCTCTTCCCCTTTCTTCCTTTTGATATTTTTTGACCATGTGCATACATGTACCTGGCATGTTTTTCAAACTACCAGTTCCAGGACTTGACCCTACCCGGTCAGCCATGTGGGATGCAACTGCCTTAACTGTCATGTTACTAGATGTCTCAAAACTTATCTTTTGGGGGCCAGCAGGTAGCATAGTGGTTAAGGTGACTGGACTCCCACATGGCTGACTATGGTTCGAGTCCTGAACCAAGCAGCTTGTTTTTTCACTTTCCCTCTCTCTGGTCAACTTCAAAATAAAACAAAATAAAGACAACAAATAAATAAAGAATCTTTAAGGAAGATGGGAGTGAGATGTAACAATAAAGAAAGTAAGATATTTGATGTTATTATAACATTTTAGGATATAATGTAGAAATTTTGCAAGAGGGAGGAAAAAAGCAGAGAGGCAAGGATAACTGAAGAGATTTGACAAATTTAAATTGATTGGCCACAGAAGCCCTTATTAAGAACTAGGACCAGCAGTTAGCATAATGGCTATGTCGCTGGACTCCCATGTAGTCGACCGCGGTTCGAGTCCCGGACCTGGTGGCTTAAACTCACGCCTGGCGTGTGTGCGGGTGTGCCCAAGATCCTGAGAGTAGAATGGAGGAGAAGGGATTGCGGCGTGGCCATCCCCCCTGGGGGTGATTTCTCACTTTCTGTCTCTCTGTCTCTCTCTGTCTGTCTGGCAAGTGCACGCGCCCTATAGCAAAAACTTCTCCAAAAAAAAAAAAGAACTTATATGAGTTTAGCTCTTAAAGAGGTGAGGGGAACTAGCCATGCCAGTGTCTCTCATAAAAATTTTTGTTCTACATAGAGTCATTAATGCCAACATATAGGTGGAGAAAAGATTGTTGAAATCTTTCAAACACCATCTAGGAAAATCTGTCTCTAGGGCTTCAGTTTTTCCAAGGACTCTCTCTTTGGTGCTGCTATTTTGCTATTCTTTGTGTTTTTAGGCTTCGAACTTAATTGATGAACAAATGCTGTTGGGTATCACATGGTTGCATAACGAAGGATTTTTTTTTTTAATTTTTGACAAAATAATTATTTTATTATTATTATTATTATTATTTTATTTTTTTAATTCACCAGAGAGAGGAAGAGAGAGGGAAAATGAGAAGGCAAGCCACTGGGTCCACAACTCAGATTGCAATCAGTTATTTGGAATTCTAGTGCCTTAACCACCATGCTACCTGCTGGCCCCACGAAGGCAGTTTTTTGAAGCAAAATATTTGAGAGAGGACAAATCCCTATTGAAGAAATATCAGGGGCTAGGTAGTGACAAAGCTGCAAAACACGATGCACTGTGAGGCTGACGCACATGAAAATGTTCCCACTTCACATGGCACCTCCTTTGCCATGCACAGTTCCATCATCTGGGCTGGCTGAGGGTGGGGGTAGACTGGGGCCTTAAGACCTTGTAAGGGGTGCTGTCTTTCTCTTCTTGTCTCTATCTCGCTCATGAAAGAAGTAAATGATCTTAAAAAGGAAGAAAGAAAAAAATTAATTTTTTTCTTTTTTCAGAATTTTTACATGTGAATTTAGCAGATTACATTGTCATTCAGGTTTTTTTTTTTTTTTTTGCTATAGGGCAGGTATACTGCCAGAGAGACAGAGAGACAACAAATATGAAATTACCCCCTAGGGAGATGGCCATGCCACAGTCCCTTCTCCTCCATTCTCCTCTGGGATCTTGGGCACACATGCACACGTGCCTGGCGTGAGTTGAACTCTGGGTCTGAGACTTACACTGTAGTCAAGTCCAACGATGTAACCATTGCACCATCTGTTGGTCCCTGTTGTTCAGTGTTTAAGCCAGTTTTGTTTTTAGTTTTGCTGTTTGTTGTTTTTGTTTAAATTTTAGCCTGTTTTTAGTCTTGGTCATTCTGTCCTTGTCTTTAATAGGTATCTAGTAAGGTTATTTATAAAAGTTTTGGAAATGAAAAGTAGATATTCCTGCTCTTTATTATTTTTTCTTTAGTAAGAAGTGAAGAGAATGGAGTCGATTGCAATCAAGGGGACAAACCTTCAGACCGAAACAAGAGAGTCCGTAGTAGAGGTAAGCCAAAATAAGAAGTTTCCCATTACAGACATGAAGACAGGCTGTTGCTTTATAGGGCTGTGACTAGGGGTGGCAATGTATATTCTGAAAGAATGCTTGATCTTCTGAAATTTGATTATTTGCTTTCTAATGCCTTAGACTAAAGTGTTTACATTATATCAATTTTTTTAAATTTGATACTATGATTTTGTTTATTTATTTATTTTTTGAAAATATTATATTTAACTTTATTGTTATTATTATTTTCCAGTTTGATCAGACAGAGAGAGAGAGAGTAAGGAAGCAAGCCACCAGGTCCAGAACTTGAACTGTGGTTGGCCTTGCAGGAGTCCAGTGCCATTAGCCACCACGCCATCTGCCAGCCCCTATGACTTTATTTTTTTTAACTTGCCAGAGGCCACGTGTGCTCACTGAGAGAGACCAAGAAGAGAGGGGAAAGTGAGAAAGCAGCCTCTGTGGGTGGATAACCCTATTGCTGTCCCTTCTCCATTTTTTTCTTGGAATTTGGGGCATGTACACACATGCACCTGGTGTGATTTTAAGCTGCTGGGCTCTGGACTTCAGGAACTTGGTTGGCCATGAGGGATCTAGCTACCTCAACCACCATAGCACCTGCTGGCCCATTTCATTGTTTGTTTTTGTTTTTTTTTTAAAAAGGATTTGGACGTGGCAGAGGAAGAGGAGCAGGAAAATTCTCAACCCAAAGCATGGGGTAAGTCACAGCTGTTCTATTTTTGTGGTTATTTTCCCTGATTTTTGGACCAGTTTTCTGTCCTCTATGTTGTGCTAAATTTATTTTTCCTGGTGAATCACATGTTATTTTTTTATTCTTAAAAGAGTTTAGTAATGTCGGGGCCAGTAGATGGCATGGTGTTTAAGGTGCTGGACTCCCACTTGGCTGACGGGGGTTAAAGTCCTGGACCTGGCGGCTTGCTTTCTCACTTCTCCTCACCCCCCACCCTGTCCCTGTCTGTCAAATTAAAACAAACAAATAAATAAATAAAGTTAAATAAACTGATTATTTTTATAAAAAGTGTTTAGTAACGTGAAATATTGGGTTGTCAAAAAAGTCATGATGCATATTTACATAGAAAAAAATACTTCGTGACTTTTCCGATGACTCAGTAGTACAAATGGAGTTGATTTTTCAATAGCATTAGAGAAGAGTTTCTAGCATTAGCATTGTTGACATTTTGGGTTGGATAATACTTTATTGGGGTGGTGGAGAATTCTGTACATTGTAGGGTGTTTAGTAGCATCCTTCCCCCTTCTTACCTTCTCCCCTCCTTACTACATCCCAGTTGTGCCCTTCCTGAAGTTGTGACAGTAAAAATGTTTACAGACACTGTCAAATGTTTCCTAAAAGCAGGATGGAGAATCACTCCTAGTTGAAATATCACTCCTAAGAGCTAAGTTAGTAAGTCCAGCAATTGTCTTTAAATGCTAATTAAATGTAATGCTTATTCATGTAAAAATCATATATTTTTCCCTGAATTATAATAGTGAAGGATGAGCATTCTAAATAGGTGTTGTAGTCAATAGTTTGCTTATTTATTCTGGGTGCTCCCACTGGGTTTTTAGAAAAAGTTATTTTACACATCCTATGGAAGCCCTGGAAGAAAACTGGTTTTAGGAAAAGCCCTCTGTCTCTTCATAGCTTCAGGGCACCAGTCTTGGAGTTAGTGCAGTCTGGGTGAGGGCACCCCTCTGTTTTTCACTTTAGCTCCCTATAAAGAAAGAGACATGTAACATAGGGAACAAAATGTCAGGGGCACTTAAACATATAAGCCCAGACCATTAGCTTTAGATTATTTTGTGGATTTGTTTTTGTTTACTTCATATTCTTTTTTTTTTCCGAGAATTATTTATTTATTTATTTATTATTATTTCACATGAGTTTTTGCCAGAGTGAGAGTAAGCAAGTAAGCCACCACGTCCATAATTCGAACCACTGTTGGCCATGTGAGAATTCCAGTGCCTTAACCACCATGCCAATTGCTGGCCCATAGCTTTATATTCTTTTGTGAAAATTTAAGGGTAGTATTTATTTTGGTCCATGTTAATAATCAGGATTGCTTATGGGTATTCAGTTTAGAATTTTTGTTTTGTTTTTCATTTTTCATATTTTAATGTATTTGCAAAGATGCACATGCTTTATAACTGCCACCTAAAGTATCACATATAGAGGTCCATCATTTCTTCTTCTGGAAGGTGATGCATAGTCTTCTGTAGCCAGTAGTTCTCAGATGGTAGCTAGAGTGCAACTCTGAGAAGCAACATTCCATCTCCCTGACCTGTTGCCTTCAATGAACAGATATAGACAGGTCTCTTAGCAGATGAAGAGTTCCGTGTAAGAGAATTTTAAAGATTACTGATGTTCGTTTTCATTCCTTTAAGCCAAAAGCTTAAAAGATGCTAACCATTTCAATAGAAACTTGCAGGAATTATTATATTCCTCCATGCTTTCTAAAATAGAATTCAGCTTTAATTCTTAAAAGTATCATGGTCTCAGAATAGACTTTTATGATAGTCATTGATTTTGTTTTTTTAATTGCCAGTGGGCCAGGGTGCGCCTTAGAGAGAGACAGAGAGACAGAGAATGAGGGAGAAAGCACCTGCAATAGATGTGGCTAAGCTGTCATCTCTTCTTCCATTTCTTCATCCTCTGGTGATTTGGGGCATGCCTGCACATGTTTCTGGTGTGTTGTATAAGCCATTAGGTCTTGAATTTGAACTGGCGTTGATCATGTGAGATCTGGCTCCCTTAAGTACCAATCTATGGGTTCAGCCCCTAGTTTAGTATTTTAATTCAAAAAGGGGGAAATGCTGAACAGCACATTTGCTTCTTTTCTGTATTCAGTGTTTCTATATTGAAAGGAGCATATAATTTTATTGTAAAAGGTTCAAAGCCAAATTTGAATTCCGACTTCGGAGCCTTTACTCTTCCTTAAGATTCTAGGTCTCCATGTCTGTCTTAGGACTCAGAGGAGAGGATTTTAGAAAAATAAGACCATCATACAAGAATGTAACAATCTCTTGTAGTGCAGTTATTAATATAATACCTCTGCTTATCAGAGACCTACACACTTTCTGTCTGGAAGAATAAGCTATAATTAAATAGGGAAGGAGAGCAAAGTCTTTTACAGTGGCAGTTAGAGGGTCTGGACTTACTTAGGGATAAGTAAGATGATGTACACTTAGGTTTGGGGCTTTGTTGCTTGCTTCACTTGCCATTATTCTTTCTTTCTTTCGAATCTCAGGACATTTAACCCTGCAGACTATTCAGATTCTACACCAACAGATGGGTGTGGAACAAAAGTAGTAGTTTGGGAAGCTGCTCAGAATGGTACAGATGAGGGGACTGGTAAGTGTTTTGTTTTTGTCAGAAGTGGATTTTAAATGTTTGAATTATTTGACTTTTATGTTCTTGTACAAAGACAAAGTTTAAAGGTGCTGTTGGAGAAGAATAAAAAATAGGCTAGTCTCCTGTGTCTGAGACTGTTTTTCATTCTTAATTCCAAAGTCTCTTAAATTTCATTGATGATGAAGAATTTGATCTTCCCTTGGGCACTAAGAGAAACAGGCTGTATAATGCAGTCTGTCTGCATAAATCAGAAAAACCATAGCTCCAGTCACACTGTGTCACAGATACACAGTACTTCTTAGGAGAAAACTTTATTGAAAATGTTATCACTCCTTATGGTGGATACTGAAACTTGAATTAGATAAAGTGATAGATGATAAATAGGTACAGGGCAGCATTTCTTCTGCAGCCTTTTCTGTGCCCTGCTTATTCTGGATCGTTTGTTTCTGAAATTCATGAGTAATTTTTGTTAATTGTTTATTTATATAGAACTCTTCAGAGGATTTATTCATGACCATATACATTAATCATTGAGATTGTATTTATAAAAACATAATTTAACACTTAGTGAAATAGAATCCAAAATAGACATACAGGTCAATAACTTACCAAAAAGCAAACTGTCCCTACCTCTGTCTGTCTCTGCTGAATGCATGTCCTATTTGGTCTTTCTGTATCTCTCCAGTGAGTGTATGAACTCTGTGGCAAAAATATTTCAAGAGGGTGGGGGAGCAGCAGGTAGCATAGAGGTTAAAGTGGCTAGATCCCATGTGTCTGATGGCGTGGTTCAAATCCAGAACCTGGCGGCTTGAAAATCACGCCAGGCACATGTTTGTGAATGACCAGAATCCCAAGAGATGAGGAATGTGGACATTTCCCCTAGGGGTGTTTTCTCACTTTTTCTCTCACTGCCTCTTTCTCTGGCTTGTTTTCACATGCCCTATAGCAAAATCTTAATCGTAAAAAGATTCCTTGGCCCATCCACAGTGGTGGCAGTGTAATAAAATGTTCTGTAATGCAATGTGCTTACAATATGCTGTAAGCCACATTGGAGATTGGGTTTGGTTCCTGTGTTGACCTGTTTACACAGAGCATGCGTGCTGTCATCCTGGCTGTCTTGGAAAGGATGTAGGGAGGATCACAGCATGAGACCCTGTTGAGGTGCTTTATTTCTCTCCCTCTCTCTCCCTCTTAAATGTACACCATGAAAAGATTTTTAGGGCCAGCAGGCAATGTGGAACTTAAGGTGGCTGGATCTCACATGCCAACTGTGTGGTTTGAGTCCTGGACCTGGTGGCTTGAAAAATAATGCTGGTTGCGTGTATGTGCATCCACCCAAATCTTGAGAGGATAATGGAGGAGAAGGGATTGTGGGGTGGCCATCCCCCTAGAGGGTGATTTCTTACTTTTTGTCCTTCTCTGTATCTCTTAGGTGAGCTCATGAGCCCTATAGTAATTTAAAAAAAGAAAAATAAAAAATATTTTTATGTAGGACCCAAAAATCTTAAGTCATGAAAGAAAAACTTTACAAAGTAGATTTTTATCAAAAATTATGACTTTTTAACTCTTCTAAAGAGCATAAACAAAAGATGAGCCATCTTGCTTAAAAAATAATCTTTATACAGAATGTATAAAGAACTCTCATGGGACCAGCAGATGGTATAATGGTTACATCGCTGGACTTCCATGTATTTGACCCACATGATTCAAGGTCCGGACCCAGAGGCTTAAAACTCATGCCAGGTGTGTGTGCCTAAAATCCCAAGAGGAGAATGGAGGAGAAGGGATTGTGGTGTGGCCATCCCTCCCACCAGGGGTTGATTTCTCACTTTCTGTCTCTCTGTCTTTCTGGCGAGTGCATGTGCCCTATAGCAAAAATCTCTCTAAAACAAAACAAAACAAAACAAAAAACTCTCACTACTTAATAATAAGTAAACAACCCCCCCCCCAAAAATAAGTAATTAAAAAGAGCAACAAAAATGATTAAGTTCTTTAAATGAATAGTGGTGATGGCTGCACAACAATGTGAATGTACTTAGTGTACACTGGAACCACACTGTATACTTAGTGTCAGGATGGTAAGTTTTATGTAATATATACTTTACTACAATAAGAAATGGCTCAGAACTTTATGCATGCATATATAAGTATGCATATGTATATTGGGTCATCAGAGAAGTCATGAGTATTTTTGCATAGAAAAATGCATCAGAAGGACCAGCAGTTAGCATAATGGCTATGTCACTGGACTCCCACGTACTTGACCGCGGTTCGAGTCCCAGACCTGGCGGCTTGAACTTGCGCTGGGCATGTGTGCATGTGTGCCCAAGATCCCAAGAGGAGAATGGAGGAGAAGGGATTGTGGCGTGGCCATCACCCCTGGGGGGTGATTTCTCGCTTTCTATCTCTCTGTCTCTCTCTGTCTTTCTGGCGAGCGCACGCACCATATAGCGAAAACCTCCCCCTCCTCCCCAAAAAAGCATCAGAAATGATGACCTAATACACACATACACACCTCATAAAAAGTTGAGAACATCTGCCATGTTGTCACATGTGTATGGCATTGCCTTTTCCCCATCCCAGAATTAAGCTAGGAGAAACACTAACCCAAGACCCTTCTGTAGAGCTGTTTGTTCGGGGGCAGTAGCATTTCTTGTCAGTAAGCACCCAGAATAAAAGTATCATCATCCCCAACAAGGTGCTGAGGATTATTTTTATAGCATCCCATTTTCTTAGTGCCATGTGGGAAGTTGGATTTTCATGATCTTAATTTATATTCTACCTTTGTAGGAAAAGATAAAATGATAGGAAATGGTTTGGAGATGAGAGGATATCTTTATCCATTTGTTCCTTTAATAAAAGGAAACTATAAATTTCTTCAACCTTGAAAATTGTGATGATGTTGCTTTCTTGCAGATAATTGAACTAAAGTCACTGGGTTCCTCATTCTAATGTGAGGGTAAAGAAAGTGTTAGATAGCATATTCTTGGGGTGAGAGACACTCATTCTTTTTTTGGAGAGGTTTTGCTATAGGACGCGTGCGCTTACCAGACAGACAGAGAGAGACAGAGAGATAGAAAGTGAGAAATCACCCTCCAGAGGGGATGGCCATGCCGCAATCCCTTCTCCTCCATTCTCCTCTCGGGATCTTGGGCACGCACGCACACGCGCCCGGCGTGAGTTTAAGCCACCGGGTCCGGGACTCGAACCGTGATCGACTACGTGGGAGTCCAGCAACATAGCCATTACGCTAACTGCTGGTCCCCAGAGACACTCATTCTTGAGTTAGACTACTTATTCTTAGTTTTCTGTACTGACCTTGGAAAGCATACTTTTTCACTGCCAGATACCAAAAGCAATGACTCAGTGACATGTAAGCCTGGGAAATACATACATTTCATTTTTAGCAGGCATAGCTTGATTAATTACTGGTTTGGAAAGCCTTTAGTGAGCAAACCTCGCTAATGGTGAACTAATTAGGTAGTTAATTTGCAAAGTTTTTATTTCATTTGGCTAGAGGTTACTTCTCTATGCAGAGACATGAGAAGTGTGATTGCTTCAATGTTAGTTTTCTTTAGATTTTTTTCCTGTTTGTCGCTAATCAGTTTGAGACCACCTGAAAACTGGGTGCTATATAGGGCAGCGCTTTGTGTAAGTGGTTTATTTTGGCCACTGGAGAAAGAGAACATTGAAAAGCCAGGTAGTACCAGTCTATTTCTTGCCCCACAGAACACCGTTCCTATAATAAGACTGCTGAGAAGCTGCTGGGAGGAGATCAATTCCATATGGAGGGGATCAGAGTTTTGTACAGGAACTCTCACCAACTGAGACTTTCCATTCTGTTTTATCGGAATGTACATAAGTCCTATTTCAGGAAAAGCAAAACAGTCCTTTACAGAAGAAAGCTGATCTGTATCCTAAGCATTGTAATAAAAAGTTAAAATGGGGGCTGGCAGGTGGCATGGTGGTTAAAGGTGCTGGATTCCCACATGGCTGACCGTGGTTCAAGTTCTGGACCTGGTGGCTTCTTTTCTCACTTTCCCTCTCTCTCTGTCTGATGAAACTGGAAAATAATAACAATAATAAATAAAGTTAAATAAAAAAATTTTTTTTCTTTTTTTTGACATTTTATTTTATTTCATTTTTAAAAAATTATTATTTACTTTTTTTTAATACATTCAATTACATTATTTAGCTTTCAAGGTGATCATTTCAATATATGAACATTTCTCCCCGGTCTAGTTGATGAAAATATAACAACACTACCTCCCTGTCTCAACAATGCTGTCTTCGTATCCCTCCTCCAAATGTTCTTCCCCAGGCCCCACTCCTCCACACACACCACATCTGGCATTCACATCCACCTCTTCTGTTTGTACATCCTTGAGCCTGTCAGTTTCAGTTATAGAGTGCGAACATTCGGTATTAAAAAATAATTAAAAAAAAAGATGAAAAAAAAAGTTAAAATGGAAAAAACAAAAACAAAAACCTCATGCCAGGCACGTGTGTGTGCGCATGTCCAAAATCCCAAGAGGAGAATGGAAGAAAAGGGATTGTGGTGTTGCTAGTTCCCCCTAGGAGGTGACTTCTTACTTTTTGTCTCTTTGCCTCTCTGGTGAGTACATGTGCCCTATACCAAAAATCTCTGAAAAAAAATTTTTTTAAAGCCACAATGAATTATCCATGACTGATTTTCTACAACTCCTTTAAAAAAAAAAACTGACGGGCTGGCAGGTGATGTGGTGGATAAAGCTACTTGATTCCTGCATGGCCGACCACAGTTTGAGGCCCAGACCTGGTGGCTTGCTTTTTTGCTTTCTCTTTCTCACTGTCTGTCTCTGTCTGGTCAGATTAAGAAATAATAATAACAAATGGAATTAAATAAATAAATAATTTTTAAATAAGATGGAACGAAAACTGATAATACCAAATGCTGGTGGACATGGCTGAATTAGTGGGACTTAATACATTCCTGATAGGTAAGTGTACCTTTAAAAAAAAAAAATTAGTGAAGTACTTGGTTGGTTGGTCGGTTGATTGGTTGTGATTTTCAAGCCACCTGATCCAGGAGTCGAACCATTGTCAGCACTGTGAGCATCTAGCACCTTAACCACCACATTACCTGCTGGCCCCGGGAAAGTGTACCTTTGTCATACAATCTGACCGTCCCATGCTAGATTTTTACATTAAAGTGGAATTAAAACATATCCAAACAAAAATCTGTATGTGATGTTCGCAGTGGCTTTATTTATCACTTCCTTTGATTTTTCTAAAATCAAGTATCGAAGCAGAATGTCAAATTAACCAATTAGCAGCTTTTTTTTCTGTATAATTTCCTTTCTCTCTTTTCTCATCTCCCTTATCTTCTGTCTTCTCTTCTTCCTTCCCCTTGTTTTCACTTGGTGTAGCAATTTCTTGCTGCAAAATATTTAGATTAGCAAAACTAGTTGTAGAATACAATTTAATGATGTCTTCAGGTGCTGTTTGTCCAGAGGCCTCCACAGGGTAGTATCATTGTTGATCAGAGTTCTGAGTACTGAGTCTGGCTTTCAGCCCTAGTCTCGCCAGCTTGAGTTTTTGTTGTTGTTGTTGTTGTTTGTTTTTGTTTTTTAATTTATTTATTTTACATTCATTCACTGAGTATCATCACAGCATACAAAATGTGATTTCCCATCCAGAATACATTGTATAGTGGTTTAATCATAAATGTTATTGACATTTCTTGTTTCATATATATATGTATATATATATTTTTCCCCCTATTTCTCACCCCCTGCCATTTCCCACC
Organism: Tupaia belangeri chinensis; assembly: GCF_000334495.1. Lineage (NCBI taxonomy): Eukaryota > Metazoa > Chordata > Mammalia > Scandentia > Tupaiidae > Tupaia > Tupaia belangeri. The sequence continues at coordinate 10,503,319 of NW_006159555.1, read as the reverse complement.
CTCCTCCCACACTATATCTGGTATTAACAGTTGCTTTCCAGTTCTTCTCCCCCTCCATATTTTATTGATTCACAAAATATCTTAATCTATTTTCAAAGCAAATTCAGCTGATATATACATATCTGTGAATACATGTAAGACTTTAGGCATTAAGGTCTAAGTAGGATGAATATACTATAAAGTAGCACCTAACTGATGCTAGATAGTTTACTGCAATCATTAAATAGGTTTTTTTAATATTTTTTTAATTTCAAGAAAATCAGTTTTAGCTTTAATAAATCAAAATTATTAAAGACTTTATTTTATACATTATTATTAATGAAAATAAGATTTTTTCATTATTCATGAAAAATAAAATTATTAATTTGCTACAGGGCATGCACACTCACGAGAGAGAGAAGAGAGAAAGAGAGAGAGAGAAAGTAAACTGCTAGTTTTAGGACTCAAACAGTAGTTAGTCCACCATGTGGGAGTCTAGTGCGTTTGTCACTATGCCACCTGCTGGCCCTGCAGCTTGATTTTGACAGTATAATGTTGCATATCCATTTCTAATGTGAGAAAAATCTTATTTTAACCAAACTAGACAGACTGATGTATAATGCTTGTTTATAAATTTGCTAAAAGAAATACCTGTCTAACAGGGTAGTGATCTCTCTGGTAAGTGGGACTGGAACCTGGTAAATATGGGAATAGATGAGGATTTTTGATGTATTAATAATTTGAATGTTTTAGAGTCACCAGGCAGATTCAGCAGGTAGCATAGTGGTTAAGATGTTGGGCTCCTATATGGCCCATTGAGGTTCAAGTCCCGGACCTGGAGGCTGGCTTTCTTGCTTTCTCTCTCTGTTTGTCTGTCTCTCTCTGGTGAGTGCACATGCCCTATAGCAAATTTAAAAATAATAAATAAAATTAAATAATTGTTTTTAAAAATTATTATCAGGCATAGGACTTAGAGCTTCAGTCATAAATAATTTCTCTTCTAATGAGAGCTTTCATTGTTTTGATATGTTAAAACCTTCCATTTTACATTGGTCCACAGAACTAGCAGCAAATGTTCACAGTATAGTTCAGGATCTGCCAAACAAAAGTTCTTATGGACTCAAAGGTATGAATGTTTTATTTTAGAAATTTACTTGGTAAGACTCTTATAAAATGACTATACTGTTTTCTATTTTATGAAGATAAGCTAATAAAAATTTATCAGATAAATATTTATAAATGATATTTTACAAAAACTTGATAAGATAAAGTTATAAACAGGCTTTTAAAGTGCCATAAAATTTTGCATCATCATTTTTGTTTTGTCTAAGTTTTTTTCCTTTTCTGGATTTTTGTTAGACCATTAATATCAAATTCAGTTGAAAACAAAGTATCTCAGATTTATTGTTTTAGCAGAAAATAATTTATTATCACTGAAATTTTCTCATATTTTGGGAGGTATGGGTCTGTGGATCTAACATTCAGTTATGTGGACCAACTCCTTAACTGTAAAATTTAAAATTCCAACGTAGGACAAAGACCTGAGTGAACCTGTACGCATCTTTTTTTTTTTTTCTAATGTTTTTAAATTTACATTTTATTACATGTCTTTACAGTATACATTTCTTTTTCCAACACAAATACCATGCATGTCAGTCAAGACAAGGATATTTCTATATGAATTATAATCATCAAATAGCTTCTCATTTTTTGTCAGTTAAGCATACTTTTACCCATTTTTTCTTTCCCTTTTTCCCTCCCCTTCCATACTAAATTTTTTTTCCTCCCACATTTTATTAATTCACAAAAGATCTTAAAGTATGGACAAAGCTAGAATCTAGTGGCAAGTGCACTGTAATTTTCTTCTGAAACAATTTTTTTTCTCTATCCATTTCCTCTTTTACTAAAGAGAGATATAAAATAACTTATTTGCAAAAAAAAATAATAATAATTAGGTTAACTTCAATTTGGTCTGTTACAAATAGCTCCATGAGAAGTCAATTTCTGATGCAAGGCAACACATAGTATTGTATTATAGAACTTAACACAAATAACCATTCTGCTACAAAATAAGAACTCTCACAAATATCTTCCAATTTCAGAGGGGGGGCTCAGAAAGGGAGGAAAGTTTGTTTCAGTTTAAAAAAACTCTTTGTTTAACAAATTGCTGAACCTGAAAAGTCAAAAGAAAACAAGAATCCTTACACCTGGAAGACAAAACAAGAAAATCAGTAAAGTTTTCGAAAAAAGTCATAGAATTCTACTTCACCAGTTCAGTCTCCTGTAATCTCTCTTTTGTTGAATTTGCAATGTTACTGTGATCTGAACTTTCTGTTAACATTCAACATTATTATTGATATTTCAGAACTTGTCCCTACCATTAAGTTGGCCTTTTTCTTGGTCATGTTTTGTTCTCTTATTTGTCTGTCTGTCCTTAGTTTTCTTGGTACAGTACTCCCTTCATAACTTCTCGAAGAGCTAGTCTGGTGTTGGTAAATTCTTCAGGTTTTGTTTATCTGAGAATGTTCGTATGTTCTCTTCCCGCATGAAGGATTATCTTACTGGACACAGTGTTTTTGGTTGAAATTGTTTTTCACTTAACACTTTGAATATATTTTCCCATTCTTTCTTTGATGGCACTGTTTCTGATGAGAGGACCAACATTAGCCTGATGGGATATCCTTTGAAAATAACTTGACATTTTTCTCTTGCCAATTTTAGTATCTTATCTCTGTCTGTGGTTTTGGTCAATCTGGCTATGATGTACCTTGGAGATCTTCTTGGGTTGATTCTGTGTGGGGTCCTTTGTATTTCTTGGGTCTGAATATTTTAATGCCTCTGTAGATATCAAAGTTTTCTTTCAGGATTTCATGGAATAGATTTTCAGTGCCCTGATTAGTTTCTTCATCTTCTGGGATACCAATTATCTGAATGTTTGGGCGTCAAATGGTATCTAGTATTATTCATGTATTCTCATTTTTTTGGGGGGGTTATTTTCTCAGTCTTTTTGGTGAATTTTCTAGGTCAGAGGTTCTGTCTTCTCCATCTGCAATTTGATCTTCTACATGATCTATTGACTTTTAATACTATCAAGGGGGACTTTGATTTCCTGTATTACAGCCTTCATCTCTAACAGTTCCATTTGATTCTTTTTTATGGTGTGTATTTCCTCTTTCACATTGTGGAAGAACTTCCTCACTTCCTGGAACTCGTTGTCTTTTCTCCTTCATTTTCTGGAGTTCACTGTCTTTCTTCTCTTGCATCTCTGTTAGCTTTGTCACTGTGAATAGCCTAAATTCTTTATCTGACATTTCCACAAGTACTATCTGGATAATGAAGGGTTGTTCTTTCTCCTTGGGGGAGAGGTATTTTCTTGATTTCTCATAGTTCTTGTGCATTTGTGGTGGTGGTTTCTGGTCATCTGATACAGTACTTCCTACTTTCTTGTAGTTAATTCTGAGTACTAGAGGCGTGCAGAAGGAGATGGCCTGCAGCATTTTTCTGTGGTTCTGTTTCCCTGGTCTTTAAACAAGCAACCTGCACTAGCTTTTTTCTCTGGGTGTTAGGCCAGAATGAAGGGTTTGGGGCAGTAACTTTCTGGTTAAAGGGGCAAGGCTAGGCCCACCTCAGATACACATGGATTCTGGCTTTTCACTGGGTGTTGGGCGGGAAGGAGCAACCTGTACACATTTTTATCTGATGTCTGGCATATTTTATAGTCTCTAAGTGTAGTGGGTCACACAATAGCTTGCTCCTGGCTTCTGAAATGGGGCTTTCCCTGTATTTCTGGATGTACCATTCTATTACGTTACATATCTGCTGCCAGCTCTTTTTCTTGGCATGGTTTTCCTGAAGGCTACATACTACATCTTTTGCCTGCTTTCAAATGTCTTTAGAGTCTCACCAATTCTACATGTTCAAATTTATGTTTAATTATTTTCCAAATACTGCTCTTCAAGTGGTATGCTAGTCTCTGCTGGTCCCATAAAGTTTTTTTGTTTTTGTTTTTGTTTTTTAAAGAGGTTTTCGCCCTTGAGCATGTGCTTTGGCCAGACAGAGAGACACAGTGAGAGGGAGAGTGTGAGAAATCCCCTATTGGGATGACCACACTGCAATCCCTTTTTCTCTACTCTCCTCCTAAGAATTTGAGCATACATGCACATGTGCCTGATGTTAGTTTCAAGCTGCTGGTCTGAGACTCAAATCACGATCAGCCATGTGGGTGTCCAGCGATGTAACTACTATGCCATCTGCTGGCCCCAGAAAGTTTTTTTTTTTTTTTTTTGAGGTTTTTGCTATAGGGTGTGTGCGCTCGCCAGACAGCAAACAGAGAGACAGAAAGTGAGAAATCACCCCCCAGGGGGGATGGCCACACCACAATCCCTTTTTCTCCATTCTCCTTTTGGGATCTTGGGCACGCACACACATGTGGCTGGTGGGAGTTTTAAGCCACCAGGTCTGGGACATGAACCGTGGTCGACTACATGGGAGTCCAGCGACATAACCATTACGCTAACTGCTGGTCCCAGAAAGTATGTTTTAAACTGTACCGTATTTTTAATATTCTCTCTATACGTTTTATATATATATATATATATTTTTTTTTTTTTGGAGAGGTTTTTGCTATAGGGTACGTGCGCTTGCCAGACAGACAGAGAAATCAAAGTGAGAAATCACCCCCCTGGGGGGATGGTCACGCTGCAATCCCTTCTCCTCTCGGGATCTTGGGTACGCCCGCATACGCGCCCGGCGTGAGTTTTAAGCCACCGGGTCCGGGACGCAAACCACGGTTGACTATGTGGGAGTCCAGTGACATAGCCATTACGCTAACTGCTGGTCCCCGTTTTATAATTCTTCATCATTGTTTTTTACTTGGTAATATCCTTTCTTTCTTTTTCTTTTTTTTTTACGTCTCATCTGTCAGATCACCTAGCCTTCAAGGTTTTTGTTGTGCTCTATCTTCCCTATGAAACTTAACCATCCTTTTATGAACTTCTTCATCTTCCAAATTTGGTCAGTTCTATGAAATTTATTATTTAATCACAGGCAAAATTTTGTTATTTCAATGCATACAATATCTTAACATGCATTTGGATTTTAAAAGTTGTAGGGGTGGGAGGGAATCTATCCTACGAAAAAGCATGTAACAGTCACAAGAATGGAAATTTATTGTGTGTTGTAATATTTTTTACTTGCTTGAGATGCTATGCATTTATGCTTTGAGAACCCATATTATATGCTGTAAAGATGTACAATGAATAAATTAAATATAATATATACATAAAAAATGTAAATTATTTAATTTACCGCATTCCTACTGTTGGAAAAATGGAATGTGCACTTGTCCTTCAGTAATGGAAACATTATTTCACAGTATACAATAAAGAATAATTTGGAATAAGACTGTATTTGACTTTATAATATAAACTTTGATTGTTTTTCCCCAACAGGGGCCTGGAAGAATTCTGTAGAGGAGTGGACAACAGAAGACTGGACTGAAGATGTAAGTTTTTGGTATCAAATCAGATTCATCTTTCTTTTTTGTCAGGTGGAGGTGTCTGTGCATGGAAGAAAGCCTGAAATGTCTTATCTTGGCCCCATTTCTGACATTTGTCCTAGCCATGTTCTTAGAGTCATAAGATATTTTCAAAGGGAAGTTCTTGGTTTCAGTTTTTGTTGTTGTTTTTAGATTTTTTTGCCATAGGACACATGTTCTAGCGAAAGAGGGGGAAAGTGAGAAATCACTCCCCCAGGAGGGCGTGGGGATGGCCATGCCTTAATCCCTTCTTCATTCTTCTCTTAGGATTTCAGGTACACACGCACAAATGCCTAGTATATTTTCTAAGCTGCTGGGTATGGGACTTGAACTGTGTAATCGGCTATGTAGGATGAGAAAAAAAAATACTCAAGGGAAAGAATTAATGGGTTTTAAGTACCAACCTTCAAAATTATATAAATCGATCCAGATTTTGTGATTTATTATTTATTATTTTTCTGTGTCTATTTTATATGTTTCCATTTATGTTGTCAGGAACTTCTTGGAATGGAAAACAGGAAGCTGACTTGTTTAATGACCTTAAATAGGACACAGATCCTCAAGTCTTGGTTATTTTTCCTTGTGAAAAGAGGATTGGGTACTTCCTATTATTTGGCTCCCAGTTCATGTTCAACAATACTGCAGCATACATTTATTTTTACCTTATAAAATTAGGTACTATTAATGTTCTTAACTCATGAGTGTTTTTTTAGAACTTTGCACTTACGCTTCTGTTCTCTTTTTAGCAATATGGCTTGTTAGGGAGTCAGTTGGATAGAATATGACAAAGAAGAAGAGTAGATGTGTTCATTTTTATCAGATTTTAGGAGATTTAGGGTATATTTTCACTGCTGCTACATACTTACCTAACGTTAGGGGCATGATACCATCTGACTCTGGCTCAGTATCATTCAGGTATGATGTTACTCGTCACAAGGGGGGCTAGGTTAGAAAAATGGGATAGGCCTCAGTGTTAAAGGGAAGTCAAAGTGCTGCCTGTGGACACCTTACTTTATTTGAAACAGGGTTGTCCAACTTGTAAGTGTTTTCATTATTTGGTATTTTGTTAAGATTTTGTTGGTTGGGGGGGATTTGTCCCAGGGGTAAGAGCTTTACATCTCTTTGATTGTCAGTCAGCAGGCAGGTTAGACTATCAGCAGGAGATCAGAAGGCAAGACCAGTATTTAGATTCTAGCTGTGTTGACCTTGGAGAAAGCATCTTTTCATGTTGAGCCTCCTATTTTTCAGCTATATTATGAGGAAAATAGCTATACCCACACAGTTTTTCTGTCGACCAGGTGAAGTCTTAGGAAAGTCTGATAACAAGTAATTACACATGCAAAGAGACGTTACTATTGTGCTGTCATAATATATGTAATTCCTGAAGAGTTACATAGAGAGTTTGGGCATCTCCTTTTCCAAAGAGTCATCAATAATTTTGTATTTTTCTGAGGTGATACTAAGTAATATTTATTGACAGGAATAATCTAAAATGTGGATTCTCAAAACAAAATAATGTAAATTTAGGGCTGGCCCCATAGCCTAGTGGTTAAAGTGAGCTGGATCCCACACAGCTGACTGTGGTTTGAATCCTGGACTGATGGCTTAGAAAACATACTGGGCACATGTGTATGAATGTTCAAAGTCAAGGTGGAGAAATGGATGATACAGGATTGCATTGTGACCATGTTCTATTTGTGGGGGTGGGCTTTCTCACACACTCTCTCGTTTTCTTTGTTGTGTTCTCTGGTGAGTGCACATGCCCTCTACCAATTAAAAAATAAACATGAATTCTAAATTCCTTCTAAACCTTAGAACAATAACTCTCCCCTCCTACCATTAATTTATTTGATTGTTTTTGATAAAGACTTTTGCCTTAGGATGTATGTTCTCTGGAGAGACAGAGACAGAGAGAAAGTGAGAAATCACCCCCCCGGGGGTTGGCCATACTGCAGTCCCTTCTCATCCATTCTCCTCCTGGGATCTTGGGCACACATGCACATGCGACCAGCATGAGTCTCAAGCCATCAGGTCTGGGACTTGAACCGTGGTTGGCCATATGAGAGTCCAGTGACAAAACTACTATATCATCTGCTGTTCTCCCACCCACCCACTACCATTTTTAAAGAAAGAAGGAAACAATCCAGTGTTCTGTATTTTACCAGTGTTAGATACGGTGTCACTACTTTTAGCGATTCTCATTTACCTTGAATTTCATATGTATAACTCTTTAGATTCAGATTTACTTGGTGATTGATTTTTACTGTATTCTCTTATTGGTTCTCTCATTTTATTTCTTTTTCTTTTTTAAAATTTGCTAGAGGGTGTTTGAGCTTGCTAGAGAAAGAAATATATAGAGAGAAAGTGAGAAAGAACACTCATGGGGGATGGCCATTCCACAGTCTCCTCTTTTCCATTCTTCTCTCTGGATTTTGAGCACACACATGTCAGGCATGTTTCTCTAGCTGCTAGATCTAGGACTTGAACTAGGTAGTCACTCATGTGAGATAGAACAGTTCTTTTTTTTTTAATTTATTTTAATTAATTAATTAATTTTTAAATTTTCATGCCAGAATATGTATGCATGTACCAGACAGAGAGAGAGAAAGCATCTCCCCTCCATAGGGCCTGGTATTCCTCCATCCCATTTCCTCTGTTCATCCTTCCCATTAGTATCCTGGGCAGGCTATATACATATACCTAGGCCTGGAATTATTTTTTAACATTATTTATTATTATTTTAAAAGGAACATGTGGTCAACAGAGAGAGACAAAGAGAGATAGAGAGAGAAAGTTAGAAAGCAAGCCACCAGGTCTAGTACTGAAATCATGGTCAACCACATGTGGGAATCCAACACCTTAACCACCACACCGCGTGCTGGCCCTGAGAAATGGGTTTCAAATTGAAGGGTCTTGTGGGATATGCTCCTCCCCACACAGCATTTTCTTTTTTAATTAATTTTTTTAGAGAGATTCTTGCTCTAGGGCACGTGCACTCACCAGAGACAAGAGAATGAAAAATCATCCCTCAATGGGGGTGGCCATACAGCAATCCATTCTCCTTTATTTTGGGCATGCACACATGTACCTGGCGTGTTTTAAGCCGCTGGGTCCAGGACTCAAACTACGTAACCATTATGCCATCTACTGGCCCCCCTCAACGCAGCACTTAACCACTGCTCAATGGGACTGATCCTGCTGCACTCTTTTTCTTAATTCTATTTAATTTTTAAATTTCTTCAAGGTAAAGATGGATTCTTTGGGATTCTTTACTATCCTGGCCCTTCTTGTTGAGTCAGTCATCAGTTTAGCACTTTTTGTCGTTCAAGAAAATGGACATCTACTGTCTGATCTCTCTCTGCTTACATATTACTGTCTCAGAAAGTCTGAGTTTATACAGTGTTTCAGTTTTAAGACATTTAAGGTTGATAATTATAGGAAACTTGAATAGCATTTTAATTTGTTTACCATGTTATCTCATCAGATCATTTTCCAGCTTTTCAAAGCCTTCTCCCTATGTTGGAAAAATGAAAAGAACATATGTCATTAATTTATGTCAGTTGAGGTTTCAGAAAATTTATCCTTAGTACCCTACAAGTTAAAACAGTATGGACGAATCTCACAATAATTATACTGAGTGTGAGAAGCCATACATAAAAGCGAATACTTGGGACCAGCAGATGGTATAATGGTTATATCACTGGACTCCCACATGGCCTACTTACTGTGTTTCAAGTCCTGAACCAGAGGCTTGAAACTCACATCGGGCGTGTGTGTGTGCATGCCCAAAGATCCTGAGAGGAGGATGGAGGATAAGGAATTGTGGCATGGTTCTCTCCCCTGGGGTGGGGGGTGATTTCTCACTTTCTATCTCTGTTTCTCCAGCGAGCACATGTGCCCTGTAGCAAAAATCTCTCTTAAAAAAATGAATATTTTATGATTTCATTTAAAATTATAGAAAATGCATTTAATAATCTATATCTAATATAATCTAATATCTAATATAATCTATAGTGACAGAACTTTTGCCTCTGGTTGCCTGGGTATGGAAGCAAGTAGTGGGAGTAAGGAATTATAGGGAAAAAATCCAGCTAGTAAAGAAATCTGTTCATTGGTTTGATTATGGTGATGATTTCCTTAGGGTATGCATGTGCCAAAATGCACTCAGTTATTTAGTTTGAGCATTTAAATTTATTATTTGCGTTATACCTCAGTGAAATTATTTTTAATAATTTTAAAGTGTCTTTATTTCTTGCATTAGTGAAAGAGACAGGCACATCTGTGCCTGGTATGTTTAGAGAGGTCTTCAGACGTGGACCTTCCCATGTTGATCAGATTTACAGAATGTTAGATTACTGCTTTGCTGATGTTTGGCCCCAAAAATATTTCTTTTTAAATAAAATAAAGTTATTTTAATAAAAATTAAAATGAAATGTAAATTGCTAATTAAAGATGTACAGAAGACAAATGTCTTGGTGACAAAAGCATCAGTTACTTTATCATTTCAAACTTGTCTTTTTTGTGCCATTTTTTGGTAACATTGTTGGCTTTATTGGTTGGTATTCTTGTATTGTGGCAAATAGAATAGTGAGACTAGTACTTTGGACTTGAACCCTAGTTTGGCTTTATTTCACTACGTTTTTATTTTTTAAAGAATTATTTAACATAAATAATGTTAATTTGACCAGAGAAGGACAAAGTGAGAGAGAGAGAGAGAGAGAGAAAGAAAAAGCAAGCCCCCAGGTTGGAATCCAGTGCCCTTAACAACCACTCCACTTAGTGATCTGTTTTTGTATGCAAAAATGCTTCATGACTTTCCTGATGACCCAATATTTCACAGTGCTTTGTTTGCCTATTATGAAGTCATTCTTGGAAGATTATTCAGTCTAAAATTACCTTCAGTAAAGAAAATGACTTATCCTGCTCACTTGTGTGCTTCCTTTATAGTTAGAACATTGTTTTGGTGAATTGTGAGTACTGATAACTAACAGTTGCCAGGAATTCAATATATTTTTTATCTTGTTTTATATATAGTAAGATTAAAAATTTATTTTCAACTCTTCACGCAGCTGTCTGAAACAAAGGTGTTCACTGCCTCATCTGTTCCAGCAGAGAACCACATTACAGCTGGGCAAAGGTAAACACTTTTGCCATCTTTTGTTATTCAAAGCACAATTGAAATTTTTTGCTTCAGGAAAAGTATTTTCATATTTGGGTCTCTTTCATTTTTTTTCCCCCATTTCTTCTAGGGATAAAGCCGATTAGGTGACAGAGCTTTAGTCATTTCCTAATTGGTTGCATCCACTGATGAATTAAATAGCAGTTATTTTTGTGGCTTGTTAGCAATTGTCGCAGAGATTATGTGAAGCCTTTTTCACTGGTTCTTTTCATTTCTTTAAACCTTTTTGTTTATTCTAGACAGAATGAAGTT
>NW_006159555.1:10464526-10491903 GCF_000334495.1 Tupaia belangeri chinensis | reverse complement strand
CGGCGTGGCCATCCCCCCTGGAGAGTGATTTCTCGCTTTCTGTCTCTTTGTCTCTCTCTCTGTCTGTCTGGCGAGCGCACGCGCCCTATAGCAAAAACCTCTTAAAAAATAAATAATAATTATTTAAATAGATTGTATTTGTTATTGTTAATATTTTCAAAAATTTGACCAGAAGAGAACGAGGGAAAGTGAGAAATCAAGCCACCAGGTTGAGGACTTGAACCTCTGTTGGCCATGTGAGAGTCCAGTGCTTTAACTACCATACCACCTGTCGGTCCCTTACTGGTTCTTTCTATTAATTGTTTAGAAATTTTTAATGTTTAAAACTTGCTATAGGACACACATGCTTGCCATAGAGAGACAGAAAGTGAGAGGAAGAGATGAGAAATTACTCTCCAGGGGGTATGGCCGTACCGCCATCCCGGTCTTCATTCCCCTTTTGAGAAGTTGGGCATACATCATGCATATACATGCACCTGGTATGTTTCGAGCTCTTAGGTTTGGTACTCAAACCATTGCAGATGGCCATGTGGGATATAGTCATCTTAATCACCACATCACTGGCTGCCCCTAATTAATTTTATTTAATACTTATTTCTTTCTTCACTTTCACACACACACACAGTAGGATCTCAAGCCACAATTCTGCCTGCCTTTCCTCCCAATTTTTTTTTTTTTTTGAGAGATTTTTGCTACAGGACACGTGCATTCACCAGAGAGAGACAGAAAAATAGAGAGCAAAAAATTACCCTTTGTGAGGATGGCCGCAATTTGCTCCCCTCCATTCTCCTCTTGGGATTTTGATCACGTATGTACACTCGCCCAGTGTGAGTTTAAACTGCCAGGTCTAGGACTCGAACCGTCATCTGTGTGGGAGTCCTGCGATGTTATCATTATGCCATCTGCTGGTCCCAGCAGATTGTTTTAAAATATATTGTACATTGGGGCCAGCAGGCAGCATCGTGTTTGGGGGCGCTGAACTCTCACATGTCCAACCGTGGTTTGAGTCCCAGACCTGGAGACTTGCTTTCTCAATTTCCCTTTTCTCATCTCTCTCTGGTAAGTGCATGTGCTATATAGCAGATTTTAAATAAATAATAGTAGTAAATAAATAAAATCTTTAAAGTTGTATATTGTGCACTTATTCCTGAATAGTTAAGAAAGAAATTTAGAGATGCATTCTGTGTTTTTGTATGCAAACTTAAATATATTGTGAGGTAAAATGCAAATTTAAGATAAGTGTGAAACTTATTGAATGGCCTTCTATTACTGAGATCTTTTATTCCCTAGGAGTGTGGATTCACTCTCCTTTAGGAGAATTTTAAGAAACTTTGATTCCAATTAGTGAACAGAGTAAATATTGTAAATGAAATGAGCTGAGCTGTTTTAGAAAACTATTTGCTCACTTAGTTCTACAGGTTTTTAAATCGAGCATTATTATCTTTGAAAATTTCTCAATACTTTTTCTTTCTATTCTCTGCAAAGCCTGGCTTTAGACTCTGTGGCTTCGTATGCTTTTGTGTGTGAGTTATTGGTAGCCTACTTTAGGCTCTTTTTAAACCCCATTTTTCAAAGGTTGTCTTTACTTAGAAGATTTTTGTCATGAATGTCCTTTTTATTGATTCACTTCTCAAGTTAATTTGTTGGTAAATTTGTTTATGACTGCTTCATTTGCTTTTTGTCTGCTTAGCATTGATCTGGTAGCCTTGCTCCAGAAGCCTGTTCCTCCCAGGCAAGCCTCAGAAGCCAACTCCTTTGAAACTTCCCAACAGCAGGGCTTTGGACAAGCCCTTGTCTTCACAAATTCTCAGCACAACAATCAGATGGCACCAGGGACTGGCAGCTCCACTGCTGTCAACTCCTATTCTTCTCAGAGTCTGGTAACTCACTTTTATTTCAATATGGGATATTAAGAAATGGACCATTTAACCGATGTATTCTACAATATAGCCTATACTTTGCAAACATTTTCTAATTACAAAAAAATTCTACAGTAGTTCTGAGTCCAGAAAACAATGATGTGATAATTTCCAAGCACATATCTGATAATTCCATGTGGAATTTAACCACTCTGAGTTTCCTGGATGAAGACAAAAATATTTCTCTTTAAGTTAAATTATTATTATTATTATTATTATTTTTTTTTTTTTTTTTCGCTATAGGGCGCGTGCGCTCACCAGACAGACAGAGAGAGACATAGAGAGAGAAAGCGAGAAATCACCCCCCGGGGGGATGGTCACACCGCAATCCCTTCTCCTCCATTCTCCTCTCGGGATCTGGGGCACGTGAGTTTTAATCCACCGGGTCCGGGACACGAACCACGGTCAACTACGTGGGAGTTCAGCGACATAGCCATTACGTTAACTGCTGGTTCCCAAGTTAAATTATTTTTAATCAATGGTCACCCAGATTGAAAATTTGTTTCAAAGCCTTGTTTCTCCAGGGACCAGCACATGGCACAATGGTTACGTGGCTGGACTCCCATGTGGTTGACCATGGTTCGAATCTCGGATCCAGTGGCTTAAAGCTCACCCTGGGTGTATGTGTGTGCATGCCCAAAATCCTGAGTGGAGGAGAAGGGATTGTGGTATGGTCATACCCCTCCACCCCAGGGGGGGTGTGATTTCTTGCTTTCTGTCTCCCTGACTCTCTCTGTCTCTCTGGCGAGGGAATGCACCCTATCACTCTTAAAAAAAAAAAAAAAAAGAAGTCTTTCTCCATACTTAGCATATTAAATTTTTCATTTGTTTTCTAGTTTAGTTAATGCAAATATTTGTCAGTATTACCTTGCCATAAAATCATGCAAAAAAAAAAAAAAGTTCTTTCCACATCTGCATAGGTGCTTCAATTTTTAAAAATTTTCTGTATTATTTCATAAAATAAGACTACTTTTGCATAAAATGCAAGCAGAGTAACAGAGGCTCTTATAGTTTGGGTATGTGTTCATTGATTGAAACGGTGTGATCCAGTGCCACATGTATGATTCTGGCTTCCTATGAGATGTTGGCCTTTCGTAAGCGCTCTCATCAGCAAGAACACCAGAGCAGGATGTGAAGATCAGATGATGAGGGAACCAGCAGTTAGCATAATGGCTATGTCACTGGACTCCCACGAAGTCGACTGCGGTTCGCGTCCCGGACCCAGTGGCTTATAAAACTCACTCCGGGCGCGTGTGCGTGTGTGCCCAAAATCCCGAGAGGAGAATGGAGGAGAAGGGATTGCGGCGTGACCATCCACCCTGGGGGGTGATTTCTCGCTTTCTGTCTCTATGCCTCTCTCTGTCTGTCTGGCGAGCGCACGCGCCCTATAGCAAAAAAAACCTCTTCAAAAAAAGAAAAGAAGAAACTTAAGAGCATAAGTTATAAATAATGTAGCTACAGATCAGTGAATGAAATCCCTAAGAAGATTTTGTCATGAATGTACTGTGCGTCAGTTCATTTCAATAGGAAACGTACCAACTGTAGGAAGTTCTGAACTGGCAAGAGGATGGGTATAAGTGATGTGGATTTAGATCTGTAGCTTTTCACAGTGATAATTATTTTGATTTGCTCATTGGTGTGTTTAATCTGAAATATGTTGTTGAGAAACAGAAATTTGTCTCCTTCGTGACTTAAATACTTTATTGTACACTGACAAAATTGAGAACTGAGTATGTAAGCTTTTCATTGCTGTCTTTTACTACTCTGCGTAGTGTAGCCATGTTGCAGGCTTTTCAAACTTGGCATTCGTAGTTTCATTTGTATATGAAGATGTTGTCACTGCTTGAAGTGGGACAGGCCAATACGTTGTGTCATCTCTTATTTTAAGAAGGCCTTATAAAATCCCTAATTTTTATTTTTGGAGAGGTTTTCGCTATAGGGCGCATGCGCTCCCCAGAAAGACAGAGAGAAACATAGAGACAGAAAGCGAGAAATCACCCCCCAAGGAGGATGGTCACGCCGCAATCCCTTCTCTTCCATTCTCCTCTTGGGATTTTGGGCATGCACGCACACGCGCCCTGCATGAGTTTTAAGCCACCGGGTCTGGGACGCGAACTGCGGTCAACTACGTGGGAGTCCAGTGACATAGCCATTACGCTAACTGCTGGTCCCTAAAATCCCTAATTTTTGACTGACCTATCTAGGTCTTTCTTCCTCTGCCTTTCCATCTGCTGCTAGTATAATGATGTAACTAACATCTTTGCTGATTTTCTGAATTCGATGGCCTGGCCACCAAAATCATAGGTAGGGCTTGCGTTTTTCTGGTGACCTTCACATGTGTTGCCTATGCCATGACCAGCAACTTGAGAAACTGGAGTCAGAAATGTTTGTTTACTGCTATTATTAGAGAAGTGGCTGTCAATCCTACAGCACTTTATAATTATTAGCGAACTTAATAAATAAAAACAGCAATGATGATTATAATAATAAAAATAGGGATCAGCAGATAGAGTCATGGTTATGTTGACTTCCACATAGTCAACTGTGGTTCGAACCCAGACCCGGTGGCTTAAAACTCATGCCAGGGTTGTGTGCATGTGTGCCCCAAATCCCAAGAGAGACTGAAGAAGGAATTGTGGCATGGTCATCCCTCCTCGGGGTGTGTGTGACTGCTCTCTGTCTCTTTCTCTCTCTTCCTTCAGCGAGCACACATGCCCTATAGCAAACATCTCTCTTAAAAATATGTTAATAATACCAGAGTCTAGGGGCCGGCAGGTGACATGGTGAGTAAGGGCACTGGACTCCTTCATGACCAACCACGGTTCAAGTCCTGAACCTGGCGGCTTGCTTTCTCACTTTCGCTCTGTCTCTCTTTAGTCAAATTTAAGTAAATTAAATGAATAAACGAACAACGTTAAATAAAATAGTTCTTTTAAAAACATAATGCCAGAGTCACACAGGACAGAAATGAGGATCAGTCATTTATTTGGCTTGGGATTTGGTCATTGTACATGTTTGTGTATGTGTGTATGCATGCACACATATTTATTAATGCATGTATTTTAAAACTCCCTCCTTGCTTGATTCCAATGTTTATAAATGGGGTGTTGAGTCTTAAATACCAAATCTTATATATGGCAAGGCAACTGGCATTGACTCATGATTTCATTGTGTTATAAAGCGCACTGAAATACATTTGATGAAACTAGTCGAAGCATGTTAGAGAATATCTGAGAAAAGCAATGAAGAGGAGAAACAGCGTCATTGAACTTATGGGCTTTGAGCTAGGTTTTCACAGATTGTTAGCAAAGTAGGAGAGATATAGTGGGCAGTGGGCAAAGACTCTGGAACTGTGGAGAGTCAGGTTAGTACATCTACTTTCATAGGAGCAGATTCTATGTTTGAAGTGCCACAGCATAACACTTGGCCCACGATGGAGAATTATGATAATTAGGGCACTCCTTTATTCTGAATGTTGACAACAGAAATATATATTTCGTGCCTGTAGGTGTCATAGCGGTTGAGGAGGGTGGACTCCCACATGGCCAGCTGTGGTTCGAGTTCTGGACCTGGCAGCTTGCTTTCTCACTTTCTCTCTGTCTCTCTCTGGTCAAATTAAACAAATAATGATGATGAATAAAATTTTAAAAAGTAATATTTGTTTCTACTTACTTGAGCTAACTTCTTTTTAAAGTATTTATTTAATTTATTATTTATTATACTTTTTTCAAGTTTGCTATGGGGCACATGTGCTCACCAGAGAGATAAGGAAAGTGAGAAAGCGGTCTACCAGGTCCGGGACTCAGACTGCAGTTGGCCAAGTGTGAGTCCAGCACCTTAACCATCATACCACCTGCTGGCTCATTGATCTAACTTCTTGTGGAAAATACAGAGTATTTCTGTTTTTGGCCTTGGTTGGATTTGAATTTTTTTTTTTTTTTTTTTTTTTTTTTTTTTTTTTTTTTTTTAATATTTTGCTATAGGGCTCACCAGAAAGAGAGAGGGAAAATGAGAAATCACCCTTCCCCCTCCGGAATGGCCATACTGCAGGTCCTTATTCTCCCATCTTCTTTCGGTATTTTGGGCACACATACTTGGCGCCTGACATGATTTTCACCCCACAGAGTCTGGGGCTCGAATTGTACAATTGGCCATCTAGGATCCAGTGCCTTGACCTCCCTGCCACCTGCTAACTTTGAAATGCTATTTTTGACAATGAAATGAGCTTATCTTTCAGAGTGATCTTTATAGATTAAAAATTGAGTTGATCTATTTTCTCATCATCAGCTTTCGTTCTCCTTAGATGTTGATATAGGTATGACATCCTTAGGACAGATAGGGAGGAATGACATTTTTGGGGGGGGCGTGTACTTTTTAATGGAGCATATCTGGTGTTCTTAGTCATCTAAACATCTAGAAATGAATACAGCAGTACCCAGGGTATTTGTTCAGCCTCTCATACCTTTATATTTCACTGTCTTATTTTGGGATAATAACTGTAAGTTTTGAGACCTATATTTCTTCTTGCGTCATAACCTCTGATCTGTTCTCTGACCAAACCTATTCTGATCATTATTGTGATTCACAGATTAAGAAAGTAATGTGCTTTTGTCAAGCATATCTTTTTCATTTACTTCATAGTATTCCTCTTTAGTTTAAAAAAAAAAAAAAGTGGTATTTAATTATAAGCAATGGTATCACCCTAAAAGAAAAATCAGTTTCTTTGAATTTGTAGCTAATATGTTTCTTTTCTTTAACCCTTCTGAATCAGAAAAGATTGCTGAAATTTATTTAGTCAGTTCTTATTTCATAGTAGTATTTTCTAAGGTGAGTCTTACTAACTCAGATGTTTTAGGTTATAGTTTTTAAAATGTTTGGTGTATTTTTAAAGCCCGGGGTAGAAATTCTGTATTGCTGAGGATTCTCTTACTTTTCTTTGAAGTCATCCGTCCTTGGTTCAGGATTTGGAGAGCTTGCACCATCAAAAATGGCAAACATCACCAACTCCCAGATTTTGAACCAGTTGAAAACTCCAAATTTGGGTCAGTTTACCAGTACCTCAAGTTCACAGCAGAATAGTACGAGTCCCCCAACAACTACTACTTCTTGGGACCTCAAGCCCTCAACATCCGAGCCTTCAGTCCTCAGTCATTTTGGTAAGATGACATTTTCTGTGCTCATTTGTACCTATTGAGTATATGGTATACATTCACGAGTGAGTTGCTATGATGAAAATGCTAATGCGGAACTTGTGCAGACAGGTTTCTTTTCTTTTTACAGTTTTTTAAAAAGAATTCTTTTTTTAAAAGGATTATTTTGATTTATTTATATATTATTTTTTCACATGAGTTTTGCCAGAGAAAGACAGAGAGAGAAAAGGAGAGTGAGAAAGCAAGCCAGCCTCCAGGTCCAGGACTCCATCCGTGGTCGACAATGTGGGAGTTCCAGCACCTTAACTACCATACCACCCGCTGGCCCCATCTTTTTCTTTTCTTTCTTTCTTTCTTTTTTTTTTTTTTTTTTTTTTTTAAGATTATTGCAGTAGGGCGCATGTGCTCACCAGAGGTAGATAGACAGAGGAGGAAGGTGAGAAATCACTCTGGAGTGGTGGTGGTGGGGGGTGGTGGGTGACCATTCTGCTCTCAGGATTTTTGGCATGCATGCACACACGTCTAGAATGTTTTTCAAGCTACTGGGTCTGGGACTCAAACCGCAGTCAGCCATGTTGGAGTCAGGGGCCTTAATCACTACACATCCTTCTGGCCCTCAGATGTTCCTTTTTAATGGCACTCTTGCATATTTCTGAATTAAATCAGTCTTACTTGTGTTGTATATCTGCATGTACTGTATCATTATATGTTAGAAGCATATGCCTTGAAGAAATATATTGATACAAAGCTGATAGAAGCAGGCAAATATGAGTATACAACACTTCTTTTTTATTTTATTTTTTTAATCTCAAGCGATATACATTTTATTTTGCTTTGCTTTTCAGTCAGAGGGTTGTTTTTGTTTTTCGTTTGCTTTATTAGTATTTTTAAAAATTCTTCTTTGTTTTTCAAGCTTCGTTGTCCAATTGGCTAAGGTTTCTTTTTTTAGTTTTTATATATATTTTTAATTATTAAAAATCATACATTAAATTGCTAGTGAAGGTAAATGCATATATGGGATTTTCTGAGCTCTGTTAGAAGAGCAGTTACAGAGCTAGTAGTGGTGTAGTGGTTAGGGTACTGGACTCCCATGTGGTTGACAGCAGTTTGAGTAGCAGACTCAACAGCCTGAAACTCATGCCATGTGCATGCATGGCCAAAATTCTGAGAGGAGAATGGAGGAGAAGGAATTGCAGTGTAGCCATCCCCTCTTGGTGGATAATTTTTCATTTTCTGTCTGTCTCCTTGACAAAAAGACATGTCCCAATAGCAAAAATCTCTCAAAAACAAAAGAAGAGCAGTTACAAGGTGGAATGTGGAGAACATTTGAAAATACACCCTCTGTGATGCTTTCTCTGACCTTTGCATGTTTCTACCACATTTTGGTCAAGCTTTACCTTTTGTGGTTTATACTGAAAAGCATGATTTTTATGCTGAATGTAGTAGTTTAAATCTCTCACAAAATTGTGGCATTATTCCACCATTCCCTGCCAGTGCACACATGCTACACTAGATTAAACATAGTAGGAGATTACTTAAGTCATAGAATTGGCTGCACGGACTGGTTTATGTTTAGGGCAGATCGAAAGACACATTGTTGTGATCAATGAAATGGCTTACTTTTTTTCAGTATAGTGGTCTTTGTCACCCATGGTTTTATTTTGAGTGATTTTGATTACCAGAACTCAACCTTGTTAAAAAAAAAAATAGGTGAGTACAGTAGAATAAGATATTTTGATGAGACCACATTCACTTACCTTTTATGATAGCATAGTGTGATAATTGTTCTGTCTTATTAATAGTTATTATTGTTATCCTACAGCACTTAATTTATAAGTTAAACTTGATCACATGTATGTATATATAGGACAAATCATAGTACATCGAGGGTTTGGTACCACCCTGCAGTTTCAAGTACCCACTGGGGGTTTGGGGATGTATTGCCCATAGATAAGCAGAAACTATTATACCTCACTTTACTCCTGGGTTTAAAGTGACGTCTACTAGGGAAACTTGTTAGAGACTTAAGTTCCAAGGTTTTTATTGGTGTCTGTATACATAGGCACTCTCTACCTGGTTGTTGAGTCCCCAAAGGTAAGTAGATGTTGAACATCTGTGGAGTTTATACAGACATTGTATAATTAGCTGTTCTTATCAGTTAGTGTGTTAGCATCTTTTGCTTAGCACAAACTTACATTTTAAGTTACCAGATGCTAGGCCAGTGCCAGCATTCATTTAGCCATTCTAATAGCAGTCATAGGCTTCCTCTGTATGTATGTGTACGTTATGTGTGTGTGTGTATGCATTGCATACAGGCATGCTATCCCTATGTACTTTTTGGGACATGCTCTAATATCAAATTAAAAAATAGAATAATCTAAATTATATCTGCCATCTGTGTTTTGTAAAGTAAGTCTTATTGGAACTTGGCCAAAGGCTGGTTATTTTTTATCTATGAAATTAGAATAGTGTAACTGCTGACAGATGATCTTGAAAGGCTAAAATATGCATTAACTGCCCTTTACTGAAAAAGATTGGTGACCCCTTTCCTATATGATAGCAGTGGCATTTTGAATCAGTTTTGAAAAAATGTTTTTTGCAGTTGGCTATCTGGCTGGAAATTGAAGTTGAATCCCTACGTCAAAGTACCAAAATGGTGTAAATATTTAAATGTAAATACCAAATATTGAACAGTATTAGAACAACAGTGGAAAGATTTTTACATATTCTGTGTGAGGGGAGCCTTTTTTTGGGTATGACAGAAAATATAACTACTAAATCAAAGGCAGACAAGAAGCTGGCCCTGTAGCCTAGTGGTTAAGGGAGCCCAGTTCACACATGTGTGACTCCTGTTTGAGTCCTTGCCCTAGAGACCTGAAAGAAATGCTGGGTATATGTGCATGCATGCCCCAAATCCCAACAGGATGGAGAAGTGAAGGACTCAGGATTGTGGTGTGGTCATGCCCCATTGGGACCTTTTTTTTCTTCCTCTTCCTCTCTCTTTGGTGAGCACATGTGCCCTCTGGCAATAATTTTTGTTTTTTTTTAAAGACAATGTACGAAAACAATTGAAAATCATATTATAGATATAAGATTTATTTTCCTTAATATAAAAGGAGTAATTAAAAATAATGGCAACCAGCTACCAGATTTTTTAAAAAATGTCCTGGGATCAGCAGTTAGCATAATGGCTATGTTGCTGGACTCCCATGTAGCCGACTGCGGTTCGAGTCCCGGACCTGGTGGCTTAAACTCACGCCAGGCGTGTGTGCGTACATGCCCAAGATCCCTAGAGGAGGATGGAGGAGAAGGGATTGCGGTGTGGCCATCCCCCCTGGGGGGTGATTTCTCACTTTCTATCTCTGTCTTTCTGGCGAGCACACACGCCCTATAGCAAAAACCACTCAAAAAAAAAAAAAAATCTTGAGAGGTATGGGTAGAGTCCACAGGAAGCATATGGGATGATGCTGAAGTGTAAAATGATTTATCTAATTTTAGTTTACATTTATTGTACCATTTTCCACCAATCAAAAGATAGAGGTTTGATATTATTATACTCTTATCTTATGGATACCAATTTTGTAGAGTTTAACATTTAAAATATATTTACCCTTTGAACCAGCAACTTTATTTTAGTAATTGATCCTGCAGATATATTACATTTGATAAAAATATCTTCCATAGAAATATATTTATTATGCGGGTCAGCAAGTGACATAGTAGTTAAGGTGCTGGACACTCCCACATGGCCTATCACAGTTCGAGTCCTGGACCTGGTGGCTTGCTTTCTCACTCTCCCACTCACTCTGTGTGTCTCTCTGGTCAAATTACAATACATGAATGAATAAATAAATAATTCTTTACCAAAAAAAGATATATTTTTCACTGTACTATTTTTCATAGCAACAGACTGGAAAACCTAAAAGTCTATTAATAATACTAGTATTTGCTTTTAAAAAAGCATATCATATCTGGGCACAGTCCTAAAATGTGTTTTGTGAGGCAATCCCACATGGCAAGGTTCCCAGTTCAAGTTCAAAGAATTTCCTAAGTACCTGAAGCATGTGCTTGCCCATAATCTGGGACTGGCTGAAGGCTTGGGGAGGTCAAGGTATGGGGTTCTGTCTCTCTGTCTTTCTTACTCTTGGAATAAGTAAATAAATATATCTCTTAAAAACCAAATGAAGTAGGTTTTTTTTAATATTAATGTGAAATACTCATAAATTAAATGGTTTGAAAATTAAATAACAGTGAGAAGGTAAGGGGTAAGTGTGTATGTGTGTGTGTATGTAGGTATATCTGTATGTGTTGGTGTGTGTGTATATGTGTCTGCTTATATACGTGTGACATAGCGTTTGCCTCTGTAGATAGAGCAAGTCTAGGGACTAGGGTGAAAGGGAGATTTATATTCATCTTACACATTATTGTACCTTTTCAATTTTGTAACAAAATATATATTAGTCAAAAATTAAGAACTGAATAGAATAATTTTTAACTTATGTAGAAAATAAATAAGACAATACAAATAAAATTCTATTCACTAACAGCCAGGTGTTATGTTGTAATTCAGTATCCTTCTTACCAGTTCCCAACCCCATATACTTTAGCATAAACCGTATTTTCTCTCTGCCTAGGAAATATGGTACTAAATCTATTCAGGCATTCTTTTCCATTTATCATATGCCACATGGTATACATATTTATCTATATATAAGAAAACACATAGAAGGTGATCCAGAGAACCTTGAGATGATGGAACCCTTCATGGATCAGTGATGGTGGAAGCAGAAGTTCAAAGTCCTATTCCTACATGACTGTTGCTTACTTTTTTATTCTTTACATATTTCATAGACTTTAAATCTCAGCCTGAGCCATCCCCAGTTCTTAGCCAGTTGAGCCAACGACAGCAGCACCAGACCCAAGCAGTCACTATTCCTCCTCCTGGTTTGGAGTCCTTTCCTTCCCAGGCAAAACTCCGAGAATCAGCGCCTGGAGACAGTACCTCTACTGTGAACAAACTTTTGCAGCTGCCCAGCATGGCTGTCGAAAATATTGCCGTGTCTGCCCACCAACCACAGCCCAAACACATTAAACTTCCTAAGCGGCGGATACCTCCTGCTTCTAAGGTGGGTTTTCCATTAGGATGTCACAGTCCAAAAGGTGTTTTTATGTCATTTCATTGTATTTGGTTATTTTATTGCCAGAGGATACATTTGTGAAAGAGAAAGCACCTCTTGTAGTGTGTGTAATCACTGTAGTCTTTTTCCTTCAGTTCTCCATTCTGTCAAGAGTTTTGGGCATGTAAGTGTGCGCACCTGGCATGTAAGCAACCAGCTCTGGGACTTGAAGCCTGGGCCAACCATATGGGTTCTGGCCTCCTCTGCACAATACTTAACCACTTAGCTATGGGCTGGCCCAAAGGTGAATTCATTTTGACTTCTAGCTCAAGTAGTGGACTATTAAGTCTCAGAAACTGTTGCAATATTTATTTTTATTTAACTGTTTTTAGGATTAAAAAAAATTTATTTAATTTTATTATTTTTATTTTAAAATTTGCGGTAGGGCACTAGAGAGAGATAGAGAAAGAGGGAAAGTGAAAAAGCAAGCCACCAGGTCTGGGACTCAAACTGCAGTTAGCCATATGGGAGTCCAGCACCTCAACCACCACGCTATCTGCTGGCCCCGATGCAGTATTTTTCAGTCACATAGTTTACTCTTTATGAAGATTTGTCCATTTAAAAAAAATTTTTTTAGAGAGTTTTTTGCTATATGGCATGTGCACTTGCTGTAGAGACAGAGAAAGACAAAGGCAGAAAGCATGAAGACACCCCACAGGGAAGATGGCCTCACCACATTCCCCCCTCCTCCATTCTCCTTTTGGGATTTTGGACGCGTGCGTACACACATGCACCTGGTGTGTGTTTAAGCCTCCGGGTCCAGGACTCAAACCTCAATTGACTACGTGGAGTTCAGTGACGTAACCATTACGACATCTGTTGGTCCCAAAGATTTGCCTATTTCTGAGGGACTGGATTTATATTAGAGGGAGTGGGTTTGTGCTGAGAGCCAGAGACCTTTAATTCTAGTACAGACTTAAAGATCTCGGTCAGAGAATCTGTTCTTGTATAGTTTAAACTGTTTTCCCGTAATTAGAGAACACATGATTCCTTGACCAGGTAATACTTTCATCATTGGTATATCTTTGAAAATAGAGTTGAGGGGCCAGCAGGTGGCATGGTGGTTAAGGCACTGGAATTCCCACATGGCTGACCACGATTTGAATCCTGGACCTGCCAGCTTGCTCCCTCACCCTCACCCTCTCTCTCTCTATGCCTGTCTTTCTCTGGCAAAAACTCATGTGAAATAATAATAATGATAAATAAGCAAAATAAATAATTCTTTTCTTTCTTTCTTTTTTTTTTTTGAGAGGTTTTTTTTTTTTTTTTTTTTTTTTTTTTTTTTTTTTAACGGGCGAGTGCCCGCCCCAGACAGAAAGTGAGAATTTACCCCCCGGGGGGATGGCCACGCTGCAATCCCTTCTCCTCCATTCTCCTCTCGGGATCTTGGGCATGCATGCACACGCACCCAGCATGAGTTTTAAGCCACCAGGTCCGGGACTTGAACCGCGGTCGGCTACATGGGAGTCCAGTGACATAGCCATTACGCTAACTGCTGGTCCCACAAAATAAATAATTCTTTAAAAAAAAAAAAACAAAAAAGAAAATGGAGGTGACAACTCATTGTGCACTCTTGTCCCTCACCTGATTACCACCACAACTACCCACCTCCACAGCTCACCCCATTGCTCTGTGAAGCTTGGTGGCATTAATATTCACCATTTCCCTATAAACTTTTAATTTTTATTTCTGTTTTCTCTTTACTGTTTTCATAAGTCCTATTCCCTTTTCCTTCCTCTCTCTGTCACTCTTCCTGTCAGTATTGTCTGGGAAACCCAGTTGCTTGCTTGGCACTGCGTTAGGCCTTTGTGACTTAAGAGTCCCTGACCTCTGTTCCTGACATGACGGCTCTACTCTTTCAGATTCCAGCATCTGCAGTGGAAATGCCTGGTTCAGCCGATGTCACAGGATTAAATGTTCAGTTTGGAGCCCTGGAATTTGGATCAGAATCCTCTCTGTCTGAATTTGGATCAACTCCAAACAGTGAAAATAGTAATCAAATTCCCATCAGCTTGTATTCGAAGTCTTTAAGGTACACAACTTCCTTATTCTCTGGTTTGGAATGAATTTAGTTTTTTGTTTCTAAAGCAAAAAACAGCCTGAAAAAACACCTAGTGGAGACAGTACATCCTGTGGTAATTGAATGTGCTCTTACTAATGTGTAATTCCAGATGTCTTCCATCAACACCAGAGGAAACCTGTATAAGAAACTTCCACTCCTCCCCTCCTGTCTCTTGGCAGCCAATAATCTGTCTCTGGATTTACTTGTTCTGGATATTTCAGATTACTAGAACCACATAGTAAATGGACCTTTTTGTTTGACTACTTTCACTTAGAATACGATTTTCAAGATTTATTCATACTGTACATACATCCTTTTTATTGCTGAGTATCTCATGATGTAGTTATACCACATTTTGTTTATCCATTCATTCATTGATGGGTATTTGGGTTATTTCCTCTTTTTGGGCATAGTGAATCATGCTGCTGTGGACATTCAGTTATACATTTTGTGTACTTTCAGTTCTTTCTAGGAGTGGAACTGCTGAGTCATAACGTACTTAAACAT
Organism: Tupaia belangeri chinensis; assembly: GCF_000334495.1. Taxonomy (NCBI): domain Eukaryota; kingdom Metazoa; phylum Chordata; class Mammalia; order Scandentia; family Tupaiidae; genus Tupaia; species Tupaia belangeri. The sequence continues at coordinate 10,477,088 of NW_006159555.1, read as the reverse complement.
AATCATTTGAAGAACTACTAAACATTTTCTACAGTTGCTACAGCATTTTTTATTTTCTTCTTTCTTTCCTTTCTCTCTTTTCTTTCTTCCTTCCCTTTTCCTCTTATTCTCCTCCTTTTCTTTCCTGTTCTTTTCCTTTTTTTTTTTTTTTTTTTTGCCTTGCCTTGCCTTTCTTCTCTCTCTTTCTTCTATAACTGCCAGAGGGCAGTATACCTGCCTCAGAAAGAGACTTAGCAAGAAAGAGGGAAAAGGCTTGGCATGGTCATGTGTTACAGTCCCTGTTCTGCAATTTCTCCATCCTATAGCAATATGAGGCATGTATATACCCATTCATGGCATGTTTTTCAAGCCACCAGGGCTGGGGTTAGAATCATGCTTGGCCATGCAGTGTTAACTACTTAACTACTACACTGTGAGGCTGGCCCCAGCATTTTAGATTTCTCCCAATAATCTGCAATGGATCCAGTTTCTCCAAATCTTTGCAAGAGTAATTTTTTCAGTCTTTTTTGTTTTGTTTTGTTTTGTAGTTTTAGCTATAGGATGTTCGCTTACTGGAGAGCAATAGATTGTGAGTGGGAGTGAGAACTTACCCTCCTCCCTGGGGGTGGGGTCATGGCCATGGTGCAGTCCCATCTCCATTCTCTTCTCTAGATTTTGGGTGTACACACACACGTGCCCAACATATTTTTCCCCTTTTTTTTTGAAAGAATTATTTAATTTTATCTATCTTTTTCACTTATATATATATATATATTTTTTTTTTTTTTTGAGAGTGAGAGATACTTTTGCTATAGGGTACTTGTGCTCACTTGAGATACAGAGAGAGACAGAGATAGAAAGCAAGAAATCACCCCCCAGGAGGGATGGCTACACCACAATCCTCTTCTCATTCAGTTCCTTTTAGGATTTTGAGCATGCCATATGGTGTGCACTTGCCTGAGAAAGACAGTAAGAGGGAACATGAGAAATCAGTCCCCAAGGGGGATGGCCATGTTGCAATCTTCCTTCTCTATTCTCCTCCTGAGATCTTGGGCACGCACACATATGTGCTTGGTGTGATTTTCAAGTCACCTGGCCCGTGATTTGAACTGAGGTTGGCCATGTGGGAGTCTAGCACCTTAGCCACCACCCTGCCCGCTGGCCTCTTAACCTGTTTTTCAAGCCTCCGGTCCAGTACTCAGTGCAGTCAGCCATGTGGGATCCAGCAGCTTTAACCACCATTCCAGTGACAGGCTCCTGAGTGGAATATTTTTAAATAGAAAATCCTAGATGTTTTTCCTTCCTCCCTCCCTCCCTCCCTCTCTCTCTCTCTCTCTCTCTCTCTCTCTCTTTTTTACTTCTTTATGCTTTCTTATCTTCCCTTCCATTCCATTCCTTTCCCTTCCTTTCTCTTCTCTCTACTTCCCACTCCATTCCTTTCCTTCACAGGAAGTATGTGAGAGGAAGCACCTTTAATAGGGTTGTGTCACTCTGTGACCCCTCTTTCTCCACCTCTACCTCCTCAGAATCCCGGCACCCTCAGGCTTTCCCAGCCTGTATTTTCTTGCTATCCTAGGATCTGATCCACCGTAGGGTGCTAGCATTACTACTGGGCTATAGTGGCTGGGCCAAAAAATTTTGTGATTTGAGATTTTAATAGTTTTTGCATTTTCCAAAAGCAAAACTTGATATTTGAGTTCTCTTGTAAAAAATGGTCTCAGTGGGACCAGCAGTTAGTGTAATGGCTATGTCGCTGGACTCTCATGTAGTCGACTGTGGTTCAAGTCCCAGACTTGGCGGGTTAAATTCATGCCAGGTGTGTGTGCATGCATGCCTAAGATCCCGAGAGGAGAGTGGAGGAGAAGGGATTGTGGCATGGCCATCCCCCCTGGGGGTGATTTCTCGCTTTCTGTCTCTCTGTCTCTCTCTGTCTTACTGGCGAGCTTACGCACCTTATAACAAAAAAACCTCTCCAAAAAGAGAAAAAAGAATGGTCTCATAAACCTAGATTCCTTTAAAAATCTTGAGAATTCTCTGAGATGTCTGGGTCTTTTGGGACCAGCAGTTAGCGTAATAGCTATGTCGCTGGACTCCCATGTAGTCGAACACAGTTGGAGTCCTGGACCCAGTGGCTTAAACTCATGCTGGATATGTGTGCGTGCTTGCCCAAGATCCCAAGAGGAGAATGGAGGAGAAGGGATTGTGGCATGGCCATCCCCCCTGGGGGTGATTTCTCGCTTTCTGTCTCTCTGTCTCTCTGTCTTACTGGCAAGCACACGCACCCTATAGCAAAAAACCTCTCCAAAAAGAGGGGAAAAAAAAAATGGTCTCAGAAACCTAGATTCCTTTAAAAATCTTGAGAATTCTCTGAGATGTCTGGGTCTTTTGGGACCAGCAGTTGGTGTAATGGCTATGTCGTTGGACTCCCATGTAGTCAAATATGGTTGGAGTCCTGCACCCGGTGGCTTAAACTCATGCTGAATATGTGTGTGTGCGTGCCCAAGATCCCGAAAGGAGAATGGAAGAGAATGGATTGCGGCGTGGCCATCCCCCCTGGGGAGTGATTTCTCGCTTTCTGTCTCTCTTTCTGGCGAGTGCACGTCCCCTATAGCATGGTGGGTAAGGCAGCTATAGCCCACGTGGCCGACTGCACGATTCAAGTCCTGGAGTCCGTGGTTTGAAAACCATGCTGGACATTTGTGTGTGTGTGCATGTGCCCAATATCCTGAAAACAAAGGAGAGATGGAGGAGAAAGATTGCGACATGGCCACCCCCGATGGGGGCTCCATTCTCACTTTCCTTCTCTCTCTCCAGCAAATGCGTGTGCCTTCTGGCAAATTTAAAATAGAAGAAGAAAGAAACCAGATCTTTTTGTCAGGTTCGAAGTCATGCCCTTCCCCCCAAAAAATAGTAGAAATTAGGTGGGTCTCATTTGGGGGAGGAGGAAGAATTCTTTATCTTGAATATTTAATAAATTTTCATGAAGCTGTGTAGTGACAAATTTATGTCTTATACCTCTCATTATTTTCAGTGATCCTTTGAATACCCCTTTGTCAATGACCAGTGCAGTACAGAACTCCACCCATACAACTTCAGTGGTTACCTCCTCCAGTCTGACCAGCTCATCCCTGAGTTCCACTAGTCCAGTAACAACGTCTTCCTCCTATGACCAGAGTTCTGTGCATAACAGGATCTCATACCAAAGCTCTGTGAGTCCATCCAAGTCAGCTCCAGGAACTGTCACGGTAAGGGATGTTTCAAGTGTTTTAAGATACCTCCTTTGGGACCAGCTGGGGCATGGTGGATAAGAAGGCTGAATCCCACATGGCCAACTATGTAGTTCAAGTCCCAGATCCGGGAACTTGAAAAATATGTCAGAGGGCCAACAGATGGCTCAGTGGTTATGTTGCTAGACTCAACATGGCTGACCATGGTTTGAGTCCTGCACCCAGTGGCTTGAAACTAAGGCCAGGCACGTGTTCATGTGTGCCTAAGATCCCAGGAGGAGAATGGAGAAGAGATTGCAGCATGGTCTTCCCCCTGGGGGTGATTTCTCACTTTCTTTCTCACTGTCTCTTTCTTTCTCTGGCACACCTATGCACCTTAAGGCAAAAAACAAAACTCTAAAAAAAGAGAAAAGAAAAACATTTCAGACATGTTTGCGTGCATGCTCACAATCCCAAAAGGAGAATTGAGGAGAAGGGATTGCTGTGTGACCATTCCTTATAGGGGATGCTTTCTTGCTTTCTCTTTTTTTCTGTCAGTGAGCACATGTGCCCTGCAGCAAATTAAAAATAAGTAAATAATTAGCCTATCTCTTAAAAGAAAATATTTAAAAATGAAAAAATAATAAAGGCATTGTGAGATATCCTGTTTGGAAGTTCATGTGTGTTTTGGTAAATGAAGCCTGTTGTATGAGTTTATTGTAGCAGTTCACTAACCCTTTGCGTATACTCCTTGAGTTTGGCTATAATGGGCACCTCTGCACTTGAGCATAAATGGGCCCATAGCCACATAGATGTTGTGGAGAAAACTGGGCCTCCCTGTTGTATAAGCATTTTGGTTATGGTATTTCCTAAATGGCTCACCTTGCCTGCCTCTCTGAATATTTCAGGCAGTCTCCTTTTTTTACTGCTTTCTTCCAGTGCATGTAGTTCTGGATCACCATTAGCTTTGATATATTAAAATTGTGCATTCTGTGCCTAGCTTTTGTTAATACTGAACTGTAGATAAAAAATTAAAAAAAAAAAAACAAAAAAAAACAGATAGGACTAGCCTGTGGCATGGTGGTTAAGGCAGCTATAGCCCACGTGGCTGACTGCACGATTCAAGTCCTGGAGTCAGTGGTTTGAAAAACACGCTGGACATTTGTGTGTGTGTGCATGTGCCCAATATCCTGAAAACAAAGGAGAGATGGAGGAGAAAGATTGCAACGTCACCACCCCCGATGAGGGCTGCATTCTCACTTTCCTTCTCTCTCTCCAGCAAATGCATGTGCCTTCTGGCAAATTTAAAATAGAAGAAAGAAACCAGATCTTTTTATCAGGTTTGAAGTCTTGCCCTTCTTAGAGGCTTGCTAGCTAGATACTTGATTTTTGTTGCCATTCATAGACTTTATCTTAAGATACGCAAATGTCTCCGGAGAATCTTAGAAGGAAACGTATATTACAAATACAACATTAGTCCTCTCCTGCCCACTCCAAGCAAGGATACATCGGGGGAGGGGTGAGTAGTATCTCTCTCTACTAAGCTCATATGTCTGCATTTCATGTGAGATTAAAAGTGGTATATGCATCAAGGAATTTTTCTCATGTGATGGTATGTTCTATAACTTGATAGGAACATGGGTTACATGAATAACCATTTATTTTTCTTTTTTCTTTTTTCTCTTTTTTGGAGAGGTTTTTGATATAGGGCTCCTGCACTTGCCAGAAAGACAGACAGAAAGCAAGAAATCACCCCCCAGGGGGAATGGCCATGCCGCAACCCCTTCTCCATTCTCCTCTTGGGATCTTGGGCACGCATGCACACAAGCCTGGCGTGAGTTTAAGCTGCCAGGTCCAGGACTCGAACTGCGGTAGACTACATGGGAGTCCAGCAACATAGCCCCTACACCAACTGCTGGTCCCTCTGAGTAATCATTTCTGAAAACTCACTGAATGGTATTCTTTACATATTTCATGGTGCTCTTTACATATAAATTTTACCTTTAAAAAACTGTGGTAAGGGGATCAGCAGTTAGCGTAGTGGCTATGTCGCTGAACTCGCATGTAGTCGACCGTGGTTCGAGTCCCGGAACCAGTGGCTTAAACTCAGGCCGGGCGCATGTGCTTGCATGCCCAAGATCTTGAGAGGAGAATGGAGGAGAAGGGATTGCAGTGTGGCCATCCCCCCTGGGGGGTGATTTCTCACTTTCTGTCTTTCTGGCAAGTGCACGCACGCTCTATAGCTAAAACCTCTCCAAAAAAAAAAAGGTAAGCAAAAACTGGGCTCTAGTTAATGATATGAATGCTGAAATGTACTAATGACTACAAACCTAATTTGAAATGCCACAGAAAAATAGCAAATGAAGGGGCCAGCCAGTGGCATAGTGATTGAGGCTATTGGATCCCATATGGCCCACTCTGCAGTTCAAGTCCTAGACCTGGCAGCTTGAAAAACATGCCAGGTGCATCCGTGTGCATGCCCAGAAATCCCAAAAGGAGAAATAGTGGAAAAGGCATGACCATCTGCCATGGGGAGTGCTTGCACTTTGTTTCTTTGGTGAGCACACTCGCACTAAAAAAATAAAAAGGCAGTTGATTGGTTTAGAGCATGTGCACTTGACAGACAGAAAGTGAGAAATGACCCCTGCAGGGATTTGACCACATTACCATCCCTTCCCTTCCGTTCTCCTCTTGGGATTTTGGGCATCAAAACACAAGCGCCTGGTATGAGTTTCAAGCCTCCAGGTCTGGGACTTGAACCACAGTCAGCCATGTGAGAATCTAGCAGCATAACCATTATACCGTCTGCTAGTTCCAAGCCATGTGTTCTTGATCATGTCATCTTTTTTTTTTTTTTTTTTGAGAGATTTTCGCTATAGGGCACGTGCGCTCGCCAGACAGAGAGAGAGAGACATAGAGACAGAAAGCTAGAAATCACCCCCCGGGGGGATGGTCATGCCGCAATCCCTTCTCCTCCATTCTCCTCTCAGGATCTTGGGCACGTATGCACACGCACCCGGTGTGAGTTTTAAGCCACCAGGTCTGGGTCTCGAACTGTGGTCAACTACATGGGAGTCCAGTGACATAGCCATTATGCTAACTGCTGGTCCCTCACTTTCAGTTCTAACCTGACCTCTCACTCTCCTTGCATGTATCACTGCTCACTTCATTCCTTGCCTAGCCAGAGTGATCTCTCTTGAAGCATTTTTTGTTGGTGGTGTTTTGAGGTTTTCGTCATAGGGCACATGCAGTTGGCAGAGAGAGAGAGAGACAGTGAGAGGGAAAGTGAGAAATCGACTCCCAGGGGATGGCCATGCCACAGTTCATTCTCCTCCTGGGATCTTGGGCATGTACTCATATGCACCCCAGCATGTTTTTCAAGCCTCTAGGTCTGGGACTCTTAACCATAGTCGTCCCCTGGTAGTCCAGCAATGTAACTACTATGCCACCTGCTGGTGCCTTTAAACTTTGGTACTCCTTTGCTCCTGTAAGCTTTGATACTACTTTGGTTTTGCTCATTGCATTCTTCTGCCTAGAATTGCCCTCACCCCAAATGATAAGGTCTTTGTATTGTGTTATCATTTGTGGTTTTTTTTTTTTTTTTTTTTTTTTTTGGAGAGGTTTTTTCACTATAGGGCGCGTGCGCTTGCCAGACAGACAGAGAGAGACAGAGAGACAGAAAGCGAGAAATCACCCCCCAGGGGGGATGGTCACGCCGCAATCCCTTCTCCTCCATTCTCCTCTCGGGATCTTGGGCATGCACGCACACACGCCCGGTGTGAGTTTTAAGCCACCGGGTCCGGGACGCGAACCACGGTCGACTACGTGGGAGTCCAGCGACATAGCCATTACACTAACTGCTGGTTCCCTCATTTGTGTTTTAAAAATGCTTTCTGGGACCAGCAGATGGTGTAATGGTTATGTTGCTAGATTCCCACATAGTCTACTGTGGTTCAAGTTCCAGACCTGGCAACCTAAAGCTCACGCCAGGTGGATGAATGTGCATGACCAAGATCCCGAGAGGAGAATGGAGGAAAAGGGATTGCAACGTACCCATTGCCTTTGAGGGGTGATTTCTAGCCTTCTGTCTCTGTCTCTCCGGCCAGCATATGCACACTATAGCAAAAAAAAAAAAAAAAGAAAAAGATTTAAAGAAAGGAAAAAGTATTAAAGAAAGAGAGAGAGAGAGAGGAAGAAAGAAAGAAAGAAAGAAAGAAAGAAAGAAAGAAAGAAAGAAAGAAAAGAGAAATCTCTCTCAAAGAAACTGCTTTTCAAGGTAGAATGAAATAATTCTCAGGTCTGATGACTACTGTTTCTGGTTCCTTTTTCTATGCTTTTGGTCTTATGCAGTCTTGAGAAGACGCCTTTGATATGTCAGGGTTCTTGCTGTTTTGGATGCACATAGTTGATGGCAGCCTGTAAATGTATTTAGTGGGAATTAATCTCGGTTACTCTTAACCCACTGTCATATATTCAGTGAGATATATGTCGTATTTCCGCTCCCCTCACTGTAACTTTTATTTTAACTCACAATTTTTACCTCGTATGTTTGTTTTACTGCCTCTAATTCTTGTAAATTATTTTAATTTTGATTTAATATTTTAAGTTGTTAGTAGTAGAAGGAGTATTGTAAACAAATTGTAATATTTGTACTAGGTTGAAGTTAGTACTAGGTTTAAGTAATAGCTACCTTGTAACTCTTTAGTAGTTTTGATATGTAAGAAGGAATCTGTTTTAGGTTTTTTTCATGCTCCTCCTCTCATCTGGACAGAGTGGGTCTGAACCTTATAAACCCTTTTATTGGGTGTTTCATGCCACATTCCCCTTGTTTAGTAATCGGAAATATTGTCTGTCTTCCACAAGTGGTGCTCAGGAGATAGAACTTGCATGAGACAGGAAGGTCTTTGGTGATGTAAATATAATGGGACTTTATGTTCTTTGTATAGTTTGACTTTTTGATAATTATTGTAGGACTGTTTCATTGCTTCCTGTGATCTGGGTCCTACTTCATGTCCTTGTTACTTCTCTAAACACTGAATCTGGTTTTTAAAAACGTGAGCTCTTTGGAATTAATTGTATTACTACTTTTTTCTACTAAAAAATAGGAAAAAAAGAACACACTTTTTAGGACCAGCAGTTAGCGTAATGGCTATGTCGCTGGACTCCCACGTAGTTGACCACGGTTCACGTCCCAAATCCGGTGGCTTAAAACTCACGCCGGGCGCGTGTGCGTGCGTGCCCAAGATCCCTAGAGGAGAATGGAGGAGAAGGGATTGCGGTGTGACTATCCCCCCTGGGGGTTGATTTCTCACTTTCTGTCTCTCTGTCTAGCGAGCACACGTGCCCTATAGCAAAAACCTCTTAAAAAAAAACAAACACACTTTTTTATTATTATTATTATTGCATTGTTGGTATTATTTTCCAGGTTGATCAGAGGGAGAGACAGAGAGGGAAAGTGAGAAAGAAGCCACCAGATCCGGGACTTGAACCACGATCAGCCATGTGGGAGTCCAGTGCCCCCAACCACCACACCACCTGCTTGCCCTCCACACTGTTGTTTTTGAATAATATGTATTTCCTGTGTTTGTGAATCTCATTAGAAAATCATCTAGTTAATCATTTGATGTTTTTGTGAGTTTACTTTCTCTTCTGTTTCTTATAGAATGGACATAGTGGTGATCGAAGTCAGCAAACACTGGACAGTAAGTATATCAGCTACCTATTCTTGTCACAGGTGATGGGAACCAAGTGGAGAAAGAGCATTGCTAATGTGATGGGGGAAACACGTCGCACAATAACTTTCTCCAAAAACAGTCTTTCTGCATTTTTTCTGATAACTGCTTCTGATACTTAATTGGAACAGACGGAGCCAGGTTCATTGGTTAAAAGAAAGCAACTCCAGTTCTGTGGTTAAAAAGGTTAGGTAGAGATTCCCATGTTACCAGTGATAACTAAGGTTACTAGAAACCTCACAGCCACATCAAGAAGCATGGATAGTTGTTGCCTTCTACTCTAATCAGACTGTACTCCAAGTGTAGTATATTTAATGCATTTACAAGATGTTTTGCTCAATAGACACTGATCTCAGGTTGATCAGAAGGCTGTGACACCAATAATATGAAGGGTCTTTAAATCAAAAATTGCTGTACTAGTTTAGGAAAGATATGCCTATGGCCTTTAGGACCTGAGGACTGTTGCTTAGGAAGCTTGAGGAAATTTTCACTGTGGATGCTTGACAGAAACTGAGGGGATTCTCCTTCTACTCTTCCTTTAGATCAGCTTAGTGATCATTTGTAGTTTCTTTTTTATTTTTTTTTTAAGAGGTTTTTGCCTTAGGGCATGTGCGCTTGCTGAGAGACAGGAACAGTGAGAGAGCAAGTCAGAAATCACCCCTCAGGAGGGGTGGCATGCCGCAGTCCCTTCTCTGGATTTTGTTCATGCATGTACACATGTTCAGCGCAATTTTTACTCTTTTTTTTTGGGGGGGGGAGATTTTCACTATAGGGCATGAGCGCTCGCCAGACAGAGAGAGAGAGATATAGAGACAGAAAGCGAGAAATCACCCCCCAGGGGGGATGGTCATGCCGCAATCCCTTCTCCTCCATTCTCCTCTCGGGATCTTGGGCACGCACGCACACGCACCTGGCGTGAGTTTTAAGCCACCGGGTCCGGGACGCGAACCACGGTCAACTACGTGGGAGTCCAGCAACATAGCCATTACGCTAACTGCTGGTTCCCCTTCAGTGCAATTTTCAAACCACCAGGTCTGGGACTTAAGCTGCATTTGTCCATGTCAGAGTCTGGTGATGTAACTGCTACACCATCTGCTGGTCTCCATTTGTGCTTTCCTTTATGCTTGGCTAGCTTTTCTGTGATTTTTTTTTTTTTTAAGAGATTTTTTTGGTACGGGGTGCGCTTGCTGGAGAGACAGAGACAGAAAGCAAGAAGTCATCTCCCAGGGGGATGGCCATGCCGCAATCCCTTTTCTTCCATTTTCCTCTTGGGATTTTGAACATGCATGCACATGTGCCTGGCATGAGTTTCAAGCCGCCAGGTCTGGGACTCAAACTGCAGTTGACTACATGGGAGTCCAGCTACATTACCATTATGCCATCTGCTGGTTCCCTGCCATTATTTATAGCAGTTTTCTTTCAACATTCAGTAATGCCAGTGAAGATCCACTGTTGGGTATGGAAACTAGAGAAACTTTTTCATTACAATTGTGTGGGGAGTATGGATATGGAAGTTTAACAGACCAGAGGTGAGCCTCAGTTGAAATTGAGCCATCCCCCTTGGGGATGATTTCTTGTTTTCTGTCTCTCTGGTGAACACATGTGCCTTATAGCAAAAATCTCCCTTAAAAAAAGAAAAGAAAAGAAAAGAAATCGAAATGACAGATTTAATGCCTCAGGGTTGGTTTTCGTATTGATAGTATCACTGGGTTACCAGGGCTATTTGATCAAATGTTGGAAGTTCTGAGCTGACTAAGTGAAATAGGGAATTATCACTCTAGTAGTAGTGTTGGCAGATTTCTTTTATCTAGGCATGGGGTTAAGAATACATATAAAAGTCCCAGATTATTTGGAGATTTTAAATCAGCTATCTGAAAAACATGGCATACATTTAAACTAGTATTTTTTCCCTCTATACTTTCTTCTTTACTCATTCCCAAGCCATCTCCTTTTCTTATTCTTGGAGAGATTTGCTTGTGAACCCATGATCAATGTAATCCAAGGCCCAGAGGGGTATCTTTGGTGGCTTAGTTTTGGATAAGGTATATCTGTGGCATTTTCCTGGTTTCTTTAACATCAGGTTTCCTATTTGTAATAAACTAGGATGTAAAGGCCTCTAGTTGTGTTGATCCTGTTGCTTGTGTGTCTTTTCAGCCATCCCTTCCTTTTAGACTAGGGTGTGTTGCAGTAGGCTCTCCAGTAGCCTACAGCACCACAGAGGTCCATTCTTCTCCCTACCTGGAAAAGACAGTGATGTTTTATTTCCAAGCACATATCTGAGTTGTATGTGTGGACAACATGAAGACTGAGTCTTTTCACAGCTGGGATTGATTTTATCCATGTCCTTTCTGAAACCTCATAAGCTCATTTATTTCTCTGAGAGTCATCTGTTCAAGCATATACCTGGGCAGTTCTCACTGTGTATTCAGAGTAGGTGCTGGGTAGCAGGTGTGTTTCTTTTTACATATTTTAGGCATATGTCTATCTTTCTACAGTGTATACTGTCTTGGTTCTCAACAGCCCCTGACCTAGATAGGCTGCGAGCTTTGGCAATGGCTGCCTGACTTGGTACTGGTTTGCCAGGAACACTCTTGGGGTGGTCTTGCCCTCAGGTTTCACTTTCCCTTGCCATGCCTTTTGAGGACAAGTTGCATCACCTTATAATTGCACATATCAGTCTCAGCACCTCTTCCTTTCTGGGTACTGTGAAGGATCAAGCTCCATTAGGTGGGAAAAGTGTGTCTACATTATAGGACAGTTTATAATGATAAAGGTGTTGTTTCCCCTTAGTCTTGGTCTTGCATGTCTGACAATTGTTTATCATTTTGGTAGTCATGATATGGAAGGGGCTGTCGGGTGACATGCTTGGGTGTTTCCTGGAGAATGTAACTTATATGTAGCTCAATTGAGCCTGACATGTCACAAAATACTGAGTGTATTTCAGATACTCAGGATTGTTCTGGAGCTAAACAGATCTGTTTCTTACAGCTACTTCATCCGTTCCAGCTCCAAAGACAACAGACCCTCCTCCTGCCCTCCCATCGGTGGGCTCCCTGCCCAGCACCACCTCGTGTCCTGCGCTTCCACCCTCTGCATCCCAGCACACTGCCACTTTGCCCTCCTTGTCCCAGCCTGGTGACCTGTCCAACAGTCCCCTCTCTCAGCTTAGCAGGTATGGGGGAAAGGTCGGCCCAGAGTTAGAAGTATAGTGGGATAGAGTTCTTAAGCTCCTATAAAAGGATGTCTCCATGAACAAAACACATTTGTTCCTTCTGACATGACATCTTGGGCTTTTTCATTAATGCTCTAGCTTAGGTTGCGGCTAGATTGGTTCTCAACACCAGATGGGAGAACCGTGACTACTTGTACTGTCTCTGCTAGCATAAAGCACTGGTTATCCTGGAAACAGGGCAGGGCCAAAGGCTCCCTGCCATGCTTCTTGGACCTCAGGAGAGTGCACCAAGCCTGGCCTTTCCTCCCAGTTCTGGGTCCATGCCATGGTGATGTGGTTTGAGGACAATCTTGGATTTCTGAGCAGGTGTATGACTCGCACTGCTCATGGCTTCAGAGATCAAGCTATTAGAACAGAGTAGAGAAATGTGGGTTGGTTTGTTACCTATGTCTTCTGAATAGAATTCTCTTTCC
>NW_006159555.1:10454899-10464515 GCF_000334495.1 Tupaia belangeri chinensis | reverse complement strand
CTTTCCCTCTGCAGCCAAGAGTAAAAATGCTTGATTGAGCTTTGGATTTCAGGCTCTGATGGGAATTCAGGCTCTGACTCTGGCATGTAGGGTTGAACATAGAACTTTCTTCTTTAACTCAAAGATTTAATGGAGTCTCCAAAGATGGCTGTTTTTTCAGTCCAAGCTTTTTTTTTTTCCCCCCCTTCCCCATTTTATAGTCTAAAGAGAAATGGCTATAGTTTAATGAAGTTGGTTCTGGAGGTTTCCCAGGTCAGGATGTACCAGCTCTCATGGCAAGTGACTCTTAGGTCTTTTTTTTTTTTTTTTTTTAAGTTTCTTTATTTCTTTTGTGTGTGTGTGTGAGAGAGACAGAGACAGTCAGATAGAAACAGGTAGCCCTGACAGTCTCACCAAGCCCTCTTCCTTCCCCCCCAGTTGGGATCGTGGGTGCACCCAGATGTTCAAATTGACATGGGATTCAAGCCCAGGGTCTTCCCATGTAATACCATTAGCACTCATAGGTGCCCTACAACCTATACCATGTGGCTGGGCCCCTTTAGATCGTTACTAACCACTAAGACCCTATCACTGTGCTCTGAGGAGATAATAGGTAATGATGGGTCTGAAGTGAGGCTTCTCTAGGGACAGGGACATGCTTGAATCGAGACCACCAAGCCAAGTGCACTGTGCTCGTGTGGAGTAACTTGTTTGGATGGGCACATGGTGCTCTGTTTTGTCTTCTAGTTCACTGTCCAGTCATCAGAGCAGCCTCTCCTCTTCGCACGCAGCATTGTCCTCAAGCACGTCATACACAGTAAGTGTCCGGGGACTCTCTTGTCCACACCCTGCATATTGAGGTTGGAGCTTAGGCACATAGTCACATGCAGGTAGAGCTTTAGTTTGTTGATTTTAAGTATTTATGGTGATCAAGACTCTCAGTTTGAATGCAGTGTCTTGATTTAGTTATGTGGTTTTAGCTGCTGATTTTCCTAAGCATGGAGGACACTTTGCTTCCTTATTCATGCTTTCTTAGAAGAAGCATTTCTCTAGACATAATATGTTGTTGGCAGGGGTGTCAGGTGGTGAACATGGTCTCAGAAATTTGTTTAGCCTTCTGTTTGTTACAGCAGAAGAGGTTCTGTTTTCTGGGCCTTGTTATTCTGAGGTATTTGTAAGATTTCTGGAAAAATAAGCTCATTGCTAATTCCAGCACAGGCTCCACTAACAACCAGGTTTAATGAAGATCATTGTTTCTCGTTAACCCTATGTTACTTTGTGGAGGCAATGGTTGGGAAGGACAAGGGTATGCTTAGGTGAGAAATATCCATCCTTTACCGTGAGCACACATGTCTCTCTGGGACCAACAGTACTTGCATTCCACTTTATTTATGGTTCCTTTTCCAGTGGTAGCCACTTGGGATCCTGTTTGGTCTTTTCTGTGTTATTCTCTGACTCAGAGGCAGAGACTTTGGGAAAGTCCACATTAAAGAAAGAAGTCTGGGGGCCAACAGATGGTGTAGCATTTATGTCCAGTCAGGTGGGGTAGCATTTGCATCACTGGACTCCCATGTGGTCGACCATGATTTGAGTCTCAGACACAGTGTCTTGAAACACCTGCCAGGTGTGTGTGCATGGGTCCCCAGGATCCTGGGAGGAAAAGGAAGGAGAAAGGATTGCAGTGTGACCATCCCTCTGGGGGGATGATTTCTTACTTTCCATCTCCCTGTCTCTTTCTCTCTGTCTCTCTTTGGCCAGTGCATGTACTCTAAGGCAAAAATATCTACTAATAAAAAAAGAAGGAAAAAGTCTGAAGAGAAGAAGGGCAGAAACAGAGGCAGAAGTACACTGTTGGGGAAGCAAAGTTGGGAAAGATTCAAGTAGGACTGCAGATCACAAAGTTTTGACATATGCCAAAGAGTAATCCTGGATTATGGTTATTGAAGTGTAGCTTAGTGAGTTTGCCATTGGGAGAATGGTTTTAAGTGCAAGGGGTCAGGCCGGATTGTGATGAGTGAGGAATGAATGGAGTGATAGAGAAGATGGGGTTGTGGGAGGCTCAACCAAATCTAAGAGGAAATTGAGCATATGGTAACTGGAAGGAAAGGTGCTTGGAAAGAACAAAATGTCCATGCTCTTGGGCAACAGGAAGCATCGGGCAAGGTTTAGTAGGCAGGCCCTTGAGCAGGGAGGAATCTGCATGGGGAGGGCAGGAAAATGATGAAAGAAGGATCAGCTCACCTGAAACGAGGTAATGAAAAAGCGGCAGTCCTATCCTTCCATCAGAATCTGGCTAACAATGTGGCTTTCAAACTCCATTCCAAGCGAAATCTTCTACATAGTCTTTTCATAAAACACACAGTCTAAGGTCAGCTGGTGGTATGATATTTAAGGCAGCAGCATCCCAAATGGCCAACTGTACAGTTCGAGTCCTGAACCTCCTGAACCCAGTGACATGAAAGCCATGCTAGGCACATGTGTGTGCATGTCTAAAATCTGAGAGGAGAATGGTAGAGAAGGGATTGTGATGTGGCTATTTCCCTAGGGAGATGATTTCTCACTTTCCCTCTCTCCTTGTCTCTCTGAAGTGAACGTATACACCCTATAGTAAATTAAACACACACACACACACACACACACACACACACACACACACACAGGCTGTCGTCCTCAGTGTACACCACAGAGTGGATGCTGCTGCCTCTCCATACACTTATCTCTGGGCTCATAGGAACAAGCTGCCCCCTCTCATCCTGAACTACATGGTGCTGGCCTCTCATGCTTTGTGGCACTGTTGCAGAGGTCCATTGCTCTTGTCCTCAGAGATAGTGCATTCTTTGTGTCTCATCAAAATCTCTACATCATAGAATTCAAACTGCCACAACCAGAATTGTCTTGTCCAATGAGTCCTATAGATTGTCAGTGTGATAGAATTGTCACAATGCCAGTATCATCTCTGTATTTCCTATGAAAAGCTATAAAAAGATACATTTAAAAGTTTTTCATCTCTTATAAGTTTGTGATATCTCACTTTGTCTTTCCTTTTTTTTTTTTTTTTTAAACTTTATTTACTTTATTTTTAATTTGACCAGAGAGAGACAGAGAGGGAAAGTGAGAAAGCAAGCCACCAGGGCTGGGACCCGAACCACGGTTAGCTATACGGGAGTCCAGCACCCTTAACCACCACGCCACTTGCCAGCCCCACGTTGTCTGTTTTTGATCATTATTTTTTAACTCATGAAACAAAACATGCACACAGGAATTTTTCCCTTTGCTTTCTGCCCTTTATTTTTTTTTCTGTATCACAAATGAGAGTATTCTATACACAGTGTTCTTTTTAACTTTTTTGATACTATAGCAGTTTTGCAGCTGATCACCTTCTATATATGTGTTATGTATGCAGCTCTGTCGGGTGGGTAAATCCTGGAGATAAGATTGCTAGGCATTTGTCATCTTACAGAAGCTGCCACATTGCCTTGCATAAGGATTTTAACCTATTCACCTCCTACTTGACAGTGAATGAAATGTCCTGTTTCCCCACAGCCTCCTGAAAATGGTTATTGAACTCTCATACTTTCTCAGGGTGTTAGGGAAAAAAATGGCCTATTAGTATACATGTTTTTGGAATTATTTTATTTAATTTTATTCATTATCATTATATTATTTTAAAAATTTGACCAGAGAGAGACAGAGAAAGAGAGAGAGACAGAGAAGGAAGGTGAGAAAGTAAGCTGCCAGGTCTGGGACTCAAACTACAGTCAACCATATGGGAGTCCAGTACACCATGACAGCTGCTGGCCACTGTTAGTATAAATTTTTTTTTTTTGGAGAGGTTTTCGCTATAGCGTGCGTGCGCTTGCCAGACAGACAGAGAGAGACATAGAGACAGAAAGTGAGAAATCACCCCCCAGGAGGAATGGTCACGCCGCAATCCCTTCTCCTCCATTCTCCTCTCGGGATTTTGGGCACGCACGCACACGTGCCCGGTGTGAGTTTTAAGCCACCGCGTCCGGGACGCGAACTGCGGTCGACTACGTGGGAGTCCAGTGACATAGCCATTACGCTAACTGCTGGTTCCCTTAAACCTTTTTTATGTTTGAAAGCCATTGAATTTCCTTTTCTGTGAGTTGTTTATATTTTCTGCTCATTCTCAGATAAGCCCTTAAGTCTTTTTCTAGGCACCCTCTATATTGGGTAGATTAGTAACCCTTTGTGGTGGGAGGTACAGATTTTTTTTAGGTTTGTCATTTATTAGTAATTTGATTTTTCATATAGTCAGCTGTCTTTTCTTTCATAGTCTTATCATGGTTAGGTCTTTCCCACTCTGACATTATAAAGGAAACCGTCCTTTCTTCTATCTTCACTTCTCTGTGCCCCACTGGATGGATTGAATGAGACCTTTTAAAAGAGGTATTATCCTGTTAGCCAGCAGTGTATACCCTCACAGTTCTTGGGGTGAGGGTGAGAGGCAAGAGCCCATTTGGGGGCAGCTGAAGAAAGGAGCTGAGTGATTGCAGGGTTTCTTTGAGCAAATCATGAACTGGTTCTCCTGCGAGTGTCTTTTGTATGCATGGGACTGCTCATTCACTGGGAGGACTGGCCAACCTGTTCTTGGTTCTTGGTGGGTGGTCTTGGTTAGGTCTGGCATCTTACAGAGGAAGTGGCTTAGGGGCTGGGCTGAGCAGTGTGCCTGCTAGAGTTCTTGCCACTCTGATTCTGGTTCACTGTGCTGAAGGGACTCCTGGAAACTGTTTTCAGCTGTCTTCACCCTGGTGGGTCTAATAGTTCTTGTGGTTCTTTGTTCTGTACCTCCAGACTTGGAGACTGGTCTTAGTGCTTTTTCTTATCTCTTTGGAACTCACTTTGCCCAGCCAGGTATATCTCTTTCACTTGCCCCTTGAGTGCTTGACACCCTTACAGTCCTTTGTTATAAGAATTGAGCTGCTGAGCAGGATTCCTGGAACTTAGGAGCCTGTGGAGCCTCCTGCTTGGTCTTGCCTTTCTTTCCTGGGTGGATCTTGTTGAGCAGGCATAACAGCAAGCCATGCCGTTAGTAAGCCCTGGTGAGGCATTTGTGGCTTACAGAGTGTCATCAGGTTTTGTAGTAAAGCCTCTTGGCCTCCTGTGGCTTACAGAGCAGAGTAGCTAAGAAGCCTAGTAGAGGGGATCCCCAAAAGACTCTGAACTGAGCTGGGATGCCTGTGACCTGGTGGTCAAGTCTTCTGAGGCCGTTTACTTTTCTGTGAAGCGGGCTTTTGTTCTATATTCGAGTGATTTGTGTTCTTTTATAATCCAAAGTTTATTTGGGATTTCTGTGCATCGATTCAGATATAAAAGCATGAGAACTTTCTTTGAAGAAATTTTTTAAGGGAGTGTTTTAAAGGGTTTTGGTCAGAGAACTCAGTTTTAATAGTCTTGATACCAGTTTATGAGTTGTGTCCCAATGGCTGACCTGGAGCAGTGAGTACAGACCCCCTGGATGGTTGCATGGTTGTCTCAGACCTAAGGCTATAGCCCAGTGTCAAGCCAGGCTCTCTCAGCTACCCCCACCTTTGTCTCTAGACCTATGTGTCCTGGTTTTTGTTTTGCCAGCATGCCAGTGTCGAGAGTACCCCTTCCCTCCAATCCTCCGCCACCTTCTCCACGGCAACAACCTCTGCTTTAAGCACCACGTCTGCAGGTGGCAGCCTGCCCAATAGCATGAACACCGTGAACAGCCTCTGCCTGGGTGGGACCACCATTAGTGCACCCAACAGCAGCACCAGGGCCACACCCCTGGTGACCTCAGGTATGTGCTCCAGAGACTTCTCCTGCCCAGCCCTTGTGTTCATATGCTCACACTGGACTTCCCAAGTGAGGCGCCAGAGGTACCTGCCAGGGCATGGTGGGTTGCTAAGCATTAGATTATATTCTTACTCTGGCCCTGCCATTGCCAGAGGGCATGTACAATATCTTGGAGAGAGAGTGTGTGTGCACTCACCGTCAATTGGGGCCTGGTCACACCACAGTCCTTCCTCCTTTTCTCCATCCTGTCAGGATTTGGGACCTGTATGCACTTGTGCCTGGCTTGTTTTTCAAGCCACGGGGTCAGGATTCGAACTGCGGTCAGCCATGTGAGATCCAGCTTTCTGTCCACAGCATTTAACCACTGCAGTCTGGTACTGTCCCCGCTGTCAGGTTTTGCTGTGTGTTCTGTTCTCTTCAGGCCTGATTCTTCCAGCCCTGAATGTGGCTGGACAGAATCTGAGTCTTCTGAGTGGGCTCTCCCTGAAGAGGATTCCTGGTAGCTTTTGTGCTTCTAGCTACCCAGACTTTTCTGTCCTTGCTCATCCCTGGAGCAGAGTTGACATGGTTGCTTGGAGGGATTGGGAACAATCTGTCATGGGCTCTTCTTGGCCACTTTGTGTGTCAGCCAAATGTGGCTAGCTGTATGGGCCAAGCAGACTTGTTTGGTAGAAACTGCCCAATCTTACCTTTGATACAGCCTGTCCCTCTCCTGGCACTGCACAGCTTCCTCTTCCTATTGTGAAGAGGCAGCTTGTTCCTTCTATTCATTTTCTTGGTGTAGTGTGACCTTTGGGATTGGGGCAGTGGAGGTGCTTCTGTCTGGGTACAGAAAATTCCAAACTGTTGGGGCATGTGTGTCTCATCTCCCCCGAACCACATCACAGCTTGGTCCTCTGTACCTTGGCCACTGCCTTCCCCTCCAGGCCACAGCCCTTCCTGGGCAGTATTGTGGCAACCATTGAGCTCAGTGACCTGTGCCACCTCCTAGAGAGGTGAGGAATCTTACTTTTGTGGAAGCTCCTTCACTCCATTTGATTTTCCCTCTGCAGGCAAAGCACCCCCAAACCTTCCCCAGGGCGTTCCCCCGCTGCTGCACAACCAGTACCTCGTGGGTCCTGGAGGACTGCTTCCTGCCTACCCGGTGAGTACATGGTGAAGTTTCTGGCTACCCCAGCTCCTCTAACTTCAGTGACTGGGACATGGCAGGACCTCATTAGGGGGTTCCTTGGGATGGACCAGGGATACTGACCTTGGGCTCTTCAGTTTCTGAGACCCATCCCTTCCCTTCTGAGCTGGTATGTCTTGCTCCATTTAGACTTCCATCATCTTTTTTTAAAAATAATTATTTTATTTAACTTTATTTTATTTGCTTATTTATTTTAATTTGGCAAGAGAAAGTGAGAAAGCAAGCCACCAGGTCTGGGACTTGAACTGTGATTGCCCATGTGGGAGTCCAGCACCCTTAACCACCTCGCCACCAGCCAGCCCCCTTAGACTTACATCTTTAAGGCAGGATCTGTTTCCTCAGCTCATCCTGGTCCCATTCCTGGGTGTGTCCCACTTCCCTATTCTCTCAACCTTGTTTTGGCCTCTAGACAGGCCTGGGCTTCCCAGGATATAGTGTGTGGTCCCTTACATGCCCTTTCTGGTCTTTGCACAGATCTATGGCTATGATGAGCTTCAGATGCTACAGTCACGGCTGCCAATGGTGAGTGAGCTAAGAAAGGCATGGTGGAGGGCAGTGGGATTGACTCTTCTACATGGCCCTCCTGTCTTGGCCTTGACTGCACCCTTCCTGGTCCTCAAGATCCTCAGCCTAAGGGTCACCCTCAGCACCACCACAGAGAAAGCCGTTTCCAGTGATGGTTCTGCCTGGTGTGACTAGAGCTTTGGCATTCAACTGTCCTACGCTCATCCCTAGTGAACTTGGGGCCTTGGTGGGTCATGCCCCTTAATAAATACAGGTCTTAATCTTTCCTCTTTACATTTCTTCCCCCTTAAGAAAAGTCACACGAGGGGCCGGCAGGTGGCATTGTAAAGGGCGCTGGACTCCCACATGGCTGACCATAGTTCAAGTCCCGGACCTGGTGGCTTGCTGTCTTACTTTCTCTCTCTCTCTCCTTGCTCACTCTGTCCCTTTCCGTTCAAATTTAAACAAATAAATGGATAAGTAGAGTTAAATAAAATAATTCTTAAAAAAAGAGAAAAGCCACATTAAAAAAAAGAAAAGGAAAAAAAAAATGCCATATGACAAGACAAAGTTTGTTTGCTCAGCTGAATTGAGTGACAGAAATTGACAGGCTGGAAGGTCCCTAGATGGTCTGGTCTCTTACCGTTATTTGTAAGAGTGCCCACGTTCCTGGGATATCCCAAGCTGTTACAGCTTCATTCTGAGACCAGGGCTGTCTTCTTGCTCTGACCCTGGGTTCTGTGATGAGCCTTTGTGTCTACCTTCCCTAGGGTAGCCATGTTAACAGGACGGAGAAGAAAAGCCTACTTTTGCCCCTGCCAACTGGCAGGATTTCCTCCTGGGTAGTCATTCTTCTTGGTCTGGCATTTTCCAGGGAACCCATAAGTTGTCTGAGGGTTCTTAGCAGTTTGGACAGTGGTGTCCATGGGATGTGGTCTTTTCCTGATCTCTGAGCAAGAGGCCTTCTCCCCAGTGGGATGTCATCTGTCTCTCTTCAAACTCTTTCTTCCTGGTGCTGCTCCTTCTTCTGCCTGACCACAAAGAGCTTATGGGTTACAGGTATCCCCTCCACCTCCTGGCTTTGGTTTCAGAAGAGCAGCTTTTCTCCCTCTGCCAGGAGATATTCCAGAGGCAGAGCCTGAGGGCTAAGTGGTTCGCCCCCATGTGCAGACACAGAAGGCTACCCATCACTCTGCTGCCTGAGGGACTCTATTCCAGATCTTCCAGGAGCACTGGGACTTCAGGAATGATGTGTGGTCCTATGTGAATTTGGTTCAGTGGGATCCAGCCCAGGATTCATCCTGCCCCTCCGGCTCTCCATGACTCTCCACTCTTGTTCACTCAACTCCCTTTCCTTTTGTGCCTTAAGGGAGATATCTCTTGAGATATATGACAATTTATTGCTACTTACTAGTCTCTACTACTATTTTCCTTAGTTCCTTTTAATTTTCTCATCTTTTATGAAAGGGCTCTCCCTTTTGGGCCTTCTCTGCTCCTTACCCCAGCTCTCTTCCTCTTAGCTCTCTGCCTTCCCAGTCTTGTCTGTCCTTGGGTCCTGGGCTAAGGATGCTATGGGTTTCCTGAAGGTTACCTGGAGATGTGGCCCAGAGGGTGTGAGCCCCATTTCCCACCAGGATGGCTTCCATCTGGCTGTGACAGGGCATTGTTGGTTGGCATGGGTGTAGGGCAACACACAAGGTTTCCCTCAGGTCTGATGCCAGGTATGTCAGGTTCTGCCAGAATGCTGGCTACTGAGTGAGGCAGGGCAGATCTCCCCTGCTCCACGGAACTCTGCTGTTTTGCCCTCTTTGCCTCCACTTTGTGTGTCTGCTCTACTCCTTCTGGGTTCTATGCAGTGTCAGCATTGCCAGGGCAGATAGCGTAGTGAAAGCCTTACCAGGGGCCTGCTGGCACCTGTGCCTACCTGGCACTGCACCTTGCTCCCTTTTAAACTTTTTAGGCATCTTCTCTCCTGCTGGCTCCTTTCCCAGGTTTGTATAGTTTCATCTCTCTTACTAGCCATTCTTTAGCCTTTCACACTGGCAAAGCCAATAAAATTGTTTGGCCTGTGGCATTCACAAGCACACATCTATGGCATAGGATGGGTGTGTGTAAGAGGGCCTCTAGCCTCTGCAGGTTGGTCATTTGCATGTTGGTTGG
>NW_006159555.1:10443069-10454436 GCF_000334495.1 Tupaia belangeri chinensis | reverse complement strand
GTTAAGCAGTAATGCCACATCAAACACTGCCCCTCCCCCCCCACCCCGGGCACCGCTTACTTGAGTTATCTGTGAAGGCTGCCTTTGAGCTGCATGGCCTATGTCTGGAGTGTGGCATCACTTCGAATTCATGGGCCTATGTTACTTGCTGACCGAACCTTTCCACTCTCTTCCAGGATTACTATGGAATTCCCTTTGCTGCTCCCACAGCCCTTGCCAGCCGAGACGGGAATCTACCTAACAATCCATATTCAGGTGAGTGGGTTCAGTGGACCAGGAGAGGGAAGGCTGTGGGACTGGCCTGCAGCTATGCCAGGATCTGGAAAGCGGAAGGGCTTAGTGAGGACTATGGGATATCCCTATTTGAACTGGCAGCCAGGCCTATTCCTGTTTGCAGGGACCAATCTGGCTCTCTCCCTGGTTGGATAAGGGGCTGCGACCGGAGTTAGTGCTCCTCTTCTCCTAGGTGATGTCACGAAGTTTGGCCGAGGTGACTCTGCATCCCCTGCACCCTCCACCACACTTGCTCAGCCACAGCAAAGCCAATCACAGACCCACCACACAGCCCAGCAGCCCTTTCTGAATCCTGCGCTGCCACCTGGCTACAGTTACACCGGCCTCCCCTACTACACAGGCATGCCCAGTGCCTTCCAGTATGGGCCCACCATGTTTGTGAGTATTCATGGGGGCATGATTTTCTCTGGCCATGGTTTGCTACAAGGTTGAAACTTGCGATCTGACCTCCAGCTTTTGAGGGGCTCATCCAACCATTAGGAATGAGTCAGTCTTGGCCTGAAGTTACTTCCTCCAAGTTTTTAGATCCAGCGTGGGTCACACTAGTGAAAAATGCAGGTCCCCTGTGGTTGTGGGCATGCTGCCTTCTGCCTACGCTAGTCAGGGCCTACCTAACCTGCCCCAACCCGTTACACCTTCCCTATTCCTACATTAGGAACTTACCTACTTGTCTCCCCAGGTCCCTCCAGCCTCAGCCAAGCAGCATGGGGTGAACCTCAGCACTCCCACCACCCCTTTCCAGCAGGCCGGTGGTTATGGCCAGCACAGTTATGGCACAGGTGAGATGGCAACCCTAACAGATGCCCATGGTAGGACAGGATTGCCTGGTTCACACATGCCTTTCATGCTCTGCCATCTAGGTTATGATGACCTGACCCAGGGGACGGCGGCAGGAGACTACTCCAAGGGTGGCTATGGCGGATCATCACAGGCAGCAAACAAGTCTTCAGGTTCTGGGCCTGGCAAAGGTAGTGTTCAACCCTTCCTTTCCAGGACTGAGGCCTAGAGGAGTGGTCTCCTGCCTCTCCCCTCTCAGGCAGGGCTACCCCAGAATTCCCCTGGAGGTGGGGGAATCTGGAGCTGGGACCAACTGCTGTGGGCACCTGCTTTTCCTCCTAGGCGTATCAGTGTCATCAAGTACCACTGGCCTACCTGATATGACTGGTTCTGTCTATAACAAGACTCAGGTGAGGGAGGAAAAGGTGGCCAGGAGGTGGGTGGGATATATAGCCTAACTTGACCCTCAATATGGTTTTCTTTGCCCTACAGACTTTTGAAAAGCAGGGATTTCATGCAGGGACCCCTCCACCTTTCAGCCTACCCTCGGCCTTGGGCTCCACTGGCCCCCTAGCCCCTGGAGCAGCCCCTGGCTATGCGCCCCCACCGTTCCTGCACATCTTGCCAGCCCACCAGCAGCCCCACTCACAGCTGCTGCACCACCTCCCACAGGAAGCTCAGGTGAGTGCAGTGATGGAGGGGGTCTGGCTGGGTCTGAGGTTCCCTGCTCCAGCCTTGACAGCCTTCTCTTCTCCTCAGAGTGGCTCGGGTCAGCGCAGCCAGCCCAGCTCCCTGCAGCCCAAGTCTCAAGCCTCCAAACCTACCTACAGCAACTCTCCATACTGGACAAACTAAACCCTGGAGGGATGGTGGGCCAAGGCAAGAGAACAAACACATGGAGCACATTTCTGGTAGCCCAGTGCTCTTTCCTAGTTTCTGAGACATGTAACTGGGTTAGCTGAGCCTCTGTGGGGAGCCTGCCTTCTAGTCTCGCTGTTGTATGTAATGTATTTATGTATGTATTTGTAAATGTGACGGAAGTCTTGGGGAGTGGGGGTGCAGCTGTTAGCCAGGTCTGCTCTCCCCATGTTAAGCCCCTTCTTATAGTAGCAAAATAAGCCCCCTCCCCTGTCCCCTTCTGCCTTCAAGCCTACTCCATATAGCCCCCCTGCCTTGTGGGCTCCTAGGGGCTGTCTCTGGGTGGGAAAGCTAGTTCAAGGCAGTCTGGGTACTGGGGCCAGGTACCAATGAAGAATCACGACTTTTACCATACTCCCTTGTAAACCATACCATATTTGAGTTTTCTTCCTTGTGTAATTTTTTTTTTTTTTTTTTTTTTTTTTTTTTTTTTTTTGAGAAACAACCTTTTGTCACTTGTCATAGTCCCCTTCCACCAAATCTTGGTCTGGGAATAGCAGAGATTCCCCTGCCCAACATAAAACTGGATACCTGATTTGTCTTTATATAGACATTTGGGGGCTTCTGGTCTTGCTCCCAGAGATTTTCCTTCCTCTGGCTGACAATTTGAAAACTGAGCCCTAATTCAGAAATGTTCTGCCAGTAAGCCCCCCTTAAAAAATCAAATGTAGGTTTTCACCTCAGTGAGAGCACATCTCCAAGCCAAGGCTCCTCTATTCCAGTTGTCCTAAACGAGGTAGGCAGCTGTTTCAGGGGTTTTCTCTTGCCAGAACTCCACCTAATAAAATTCTGAGAGCATGCATGTGTCTATGTGATGTGACTGAGAGGTAGCTCAAGGCAGAGGCACCTTGACATTGCAGGGTGAAGTAGCCCTCACTCATATATTGGTTGTAGCAGGCTTTAAGGGTTTGAACCTGGTCTTCCCTTCTTTGTTGGACCCTTCTCCTGGCCCACATAGAATGACTGAAAAGACAGTTCAATCTCCTCAACTGAATCTCCTGACAGGCCTGATTATCAAATTTAACTTGGTGTGCCTTGCCCTTATTTTCTCACGGCTGTCAACAGAAATATCAGGGTGAGGTAATTGTTCCCTTAAAATTAACTGACTTAAAAATCTAGAGCAAAGTTAAGAACTGAGCAGGGTTTTGGGCCTGAGAACAGATAATATATCTGTCCTTTACTTCTCACCAACAAAAAACATCACACCTATGAGAGGATAGGATGTGGTAGGCATGTGGGTCTTTGGCTAAATATGTGTCCCAGAAAGTACCAACAAAGTATTCATTCACCTTGGTGTGTAGACCAGCAGTCAAGGGACAGGAACTGTCACACCACTGTACTCCAAATTGGTAGGCAGCATTAATAGTCTCAACAAATTGGTCATTATGCCAGAACCAGCCTAGGGTCAGTCTTTTTCATCAGCTGGATTATGAACTGCTTTTAACCCATACTTTTTGATCCTGGCTAGAGAAAAAAAAGTTATCTGCAACTAAAACTAAACAGACTTATCAAAAAATGTCATCTCTTGCCCAATTTCTATGACTACAAATTAGGAATACAAGATGACCTTGAAAACAAAACATTTGCCTAAGGAGAGCAGCATAACACCCCTCTATCCTTTGGCCTACCTCATATTAGCTAGCTGTTTCACAATATTATTTAAGAACCTTTTTTTTTTTTTTTTGAGGTTTTTGCTATAGGGCACGTGCGCTCGCCAGAGAGAGACATAGAGACAGAAAGCAAGAAATCACCCCCCAGGGGGAATGGTCACGCTGCAATCCCTTCTCCATTCTCCTCTCGGGATCTTGGGCACGCATGCACATGCGCTCAGCGTGAGTTTTAAGTCACCAGGTCCGGGATGCGAACCGTGGTCAACTACATGGGAGTCCAGCGACATAGCCATTACACTAACTGCTGGTTCCCAAGAACCTTCTATGAAAGCTTGTCAGTTTGGGGATGGTTATTCTCCAACTAGATGAATTGGACAGGATGTCATAAAAGGCAGGTCAGCCCTTTCGAGTTGTTTCATTTTAAGTTTTCAGCTGCATCCTGGGCAAAATCTGTAAGGTAACAATGAAAATATTGAGGCCACCTTTTAATTTTCTTTGGAAAAAAAAAAGAGGGTCATTCCATGGGGAAGTAGCAATACAGGTATATTTTATTTCACATTTTATTAGTAGACAGATGGGCAGAAAAAGACAAAATAAACCACTAAAGGGGAAATCAACACAAAATGCATCAGATAAAACTTTTCTCATAAGTTAAACTGAAGGAGAACATCTGTTTCAGCTAAGAAAACTATTAAAGTCAGGTGTACCCTGCTGGTTTCAGAATAGTTGAAAATTGCATCTGAACTTTTTTAGTTGTAAATGTAAACCTTGTTTAGCAAGATGGGATGGGTGGAGAGTTAATTTTCAGTGGAGAAACACACATTTCCCCCCCAACCCCCACTTCCTATCACTTAACTACGCCCCAAACATAAGGAAACCAGCAAGTAAGAAGTAAATAATGTAATTGTCAGGAAAGGAGAAAGAAGGGACTATGAAAAGTTTGGCTAATAGAAAAAAACTCTGGAATGATAAGAAACAGGGGAGACGACTTAGAGAAACAACGTGATATTATACTTTCTCCACCCAGCCTCCAAACACACAAAACTGAGGCACATCCAGTGAGGCCTCAATTAGAATCAAAATTAATCTAAAAATGCAGGATTTTGAGTTCATGTTAACACCACCAGATAATCAGCACAACTATATTCACAGGTCTTGGCTTGAACCTAAGACCTTCACTCCACCCTTCCCCTCCCCACCCAATACTCAAGTACTTTTCTTATTCCAGGGCTCTGGAATCAGCATCTGGGTTTTAAATAAGTCAGCCTAAACTATCAGAATATAAGTCAACACACCCCAGTTTTATGGAACTGATTGTACTCTTTTCAGAGGCAAACCCCGCTCTCAATACTAAATAACACTCCAAAGAGCTGAGAGTTATGGCCTCCACTTCGCTCTCTGGCTCCCTGAGTCAACATGCAACAGAGGCCAACAGGGCCTAATGGGACAGAGCTGAGCAGCCAGCACCTCCCACAATGCCAAGTTGCCTGGCTTGCCCTGGGAGTGAGATGCTTCGGCAGTAAGGGGAATGAAAGACTTAGGACTCCAAGAGAGTAAGACCAAGCTACTGGCTGTAAACTTCATGTGCTGGGTGTGGTGGGGGAGGTAAATCGGATAGCATTATGAGAGGCTTTGGCTCCAGAAGATTTGCAGGTTATCTGGAAGCATTACTTAAGTGTGGGGAATAAAAGCTAGTTCCAACACCCTAGTAGAGTTTGTTGTCAGACAACTAAGAATGTATTACCACACAGAGCTGCTCTGTTCCCTGAACTAGATCCAAGGGTCCAAGTAGCAGCCCTGGCCCTCATGGAAATTACATAGAGATCCTGGGACTGGGCTCAACAGTGTCCCATAAAAACCTTAGCATATAAACATTCCTATTTAGTACCAGACCAAACATTAGAAGCCAGCGAGGGCTACTGGGAAATAGCAAATGTTTGGGAAAGTTTGAAGAGCGAATGAAAACCCTGAGATCAGAAAGGAAGGAGGAGCTAAGGAAGTAAGTATCACCAACTCTGACCATTGTAGGATCCATCCTACCTAACCCTGTCCCTAATCTGCCATTTGGTTCTTTCTGAGCTATGATCAGAAGAAAAAGCAGTCGACACTAGGGCACAGGGATTTTGAAGTAGGACTGTATAGTCAGTTCCTGCTGTTATTTTCCTTCTGAAATCTGATTTTACATTATAGCGGTTTTCCTCACTGCCCTCCTATGAACTGGTGCACCCCTGTAACACACAAAAATTACCTTCCAAGTTCTGAAGTTCCTGGATGGTGAAGGCTGCTGGATCTTACTATTGATTGAAGCAATACATGATTGAGACATGGGAAATCAAAAGTGGCAGCAGTTGCACACAGGAAGATCTAGCCTTGCCTGGCCTGAAACTGCGTGCAGTCAGCTCCTCTGGCCTTGCCAGAAGAGACAAGCCCAGGGGGAGGGAACTCCATGCACAATTTATAGAAATATATATATATACTCCATGGCCAAAGTACATTGAAAGGAGGAAAAAAAGACTAGATCATATCCAGTGAAGAAAACAGGAACCGGTCACTCATGTCTCACACACATCCACATTTATCACTATCAATATAAGCAGCTCAGCTCAATAAAAACCAAATGAAAACCAAAACCTTAACACATGCACCTAGGATTAATACTGAGTATGTAAAAGTGGCTACTTAAAAAAAAAAAAAAAAAAGCCTCATGATGAGAATACGTCTTTGAGGGGAAGGCCATGTTAAGTATATAAAACAGATGTTTCCTCTTCCAACAGTGGTCACCAGTAGTTTTGACTTTTTTCCCCCAGCAGCAACCAAAATTGGCAAAGTAATTTTTAACTCTTTGTTCCCATAACTAAAAATTCACACGCACTAAATCCCCACTCCTCCCCACTCCTCCCACTCCCTGGGGGAAAAATGACAACCCTGCCTTTTAAAATAAATAGCAACCAAGTGCTCAGTTCTATGTAAAGTATGAATGTTTATTTCAGGCTTTAGATCCCAATCGATTTCAAAAAAAAAACAAAAAACAAAAAAAACCAAAATCTGACTTCTCTCCTCAGAAGAGCTGAGGCCTCCGTGCTAGGATGATTTCATGGAGGCTGAGGGAGCACATTTCATCAGGCTTAGCACAAAGTCCCTGATGCCCACTGTATCCCAGCCTTAGGAAGGAAAAGAAACAAAATTCACCACCATGGGGCTGAACAAATGCGCACACACTAACGTAAATGAGCAGCTAAACCTTGGCAAATCTTTTTTTTTTTTTTTTTTTAGTTTGTTTTGTGGTTTTTTTTTTTTTTCCTCCATTTTCTTTTGCTACCCAGTATATGCAGCACTTGTGAACTCCCAACGGGTTCCCAGCTTTAAACACATTGAACATCTTGAAAGACTATTTAATTCTTCAAGAATCTAAAAACAGACCAAACGTGTTCTGCTGTGAACATTCTGCAGAGACGATGTGAGGCGGGAGTTTGGGTGGTTGCTGTTGTTGGTTTTGTTTTTGTTTTTTTTTTTTAAAAGAATCAATACAGTGATGGAAGGGTAAAGAATGCAAGAATTCAGACATTCTGTGGAGGGTTACTTTCTCTCCATTAAAGGTCCATAAAAAGGAGCAAACTGAGATCCATAAGGGGAGTCAGCAGGAGCTGTGTGTGTTTTCCCCACCCCGTGAATAGGTTTTTGCTGAGGGGCCACTGCTAGGTCCCCACTTGCTCCCCTCCCTTTGGCCTGAGACGGCAGGGCAGTACAGGGGCACTGAAGGAGCACGTCACGACTCTTCATTCCCAGAATCATCATCATCATAACAGTCGGCATCTTCTTCCTCCTCATCTTCATCATCAATGTCGTCGTCGTACAAGTCGTCATAAAGCAAATCTGAGCTGTTGTCATTGGAAGGCACTTTAGTTTTGATGCAGTATTCCGCCAGGGTTGTGGGGACCTTGACTCCATCCTTTTCTGCTTCGGCCTTAGTGGCTGAAACCTGTTTCCTAAAGGAAGAAAATCACAAAAATAGTTTCCAGTAAATCTCTGTTTAGAAGACAGATATATAATTGGCCTTAAAGAATCAAGATCCCTTTGACCCTGCTTTCCAAACATCAGTAAATGCTTGAAAGAATCTGACAGGTACCTGGTACTACACCAAAGGCTTTCTAGGGAAGAGATAAACATTTACTTGCATGGAGTTTATTTTAAAGCCTTGGATTTCAAATGTTGGTTAGCCAGAAATCAGTTTTGGGGTTTTTTTTTGCCTAGTCTTCTCACCCCCACATTTATTATGCAGCCCCAATAACGGTTCTTAATTTAATAACCCTCTAATTTCTAACAGTGAAATCCAAATACTTTCTGCTAGATTTCAAAGTGAAATAAGATTCTCTTCTGTCCTCGCAGCCAGTTACTTTCTCTAGTTCTACACATTCAGGCCACAATGGACTTTTTTTAGGACCTTAAAAACACATACCTGATTTTTCTGTCTGGACCAGTTGCTCTTTCCCCTGATTGCCAGTACCGACCTCCTTGTCATTCATATCTAGGCTTAGATACCACCCTAGAGGAGACCTATCTTTAAGTAGCCATCTAGTCACATTATTCTACGATCACTATTCTTTCTTTTTATCATCTTTATAATTTGTTCATTCTTTTGTCTTCCCCTACTATCAGGTCATCGAAAAAGTCATGATGTATATTCATGTTTTTCTATAAAAAAAAATGTGTCATAACTTTCCTGACAACCCAATGAATGTTAGTTTCACTAGAGCAGAGACTTTTTCTTAGTTAATTCGATTTCCCCCACTGTCTAGAACAAAAATGACACATAACAAATATCCAACAAATACTGACTATATGCATGAATGAAGAGTAATTTCCTTTAACAATAGTCATGTGGTGGTGAAGGGGGCTGGATCCTACATGGCTGACTGTGCAGTTCAAGTCCTAGAAGCAGCAGCCTGAATAACACACCACGCACGTGTGTCTGTGCCTAAAATCCTAACACAATGGAGAAGAAGGGATTGTGGCATGGCCATCCCCTCTGGGAGGTGCTTTCTTACTCTCTATCTCTGGTGAGCACACTTGCTCTTTAATAAACTGCGGGAAAAAAAATTACTTCTGAGTTACCAACATTGGAGAAAATGAACATGAAATATTGTAACTTTTATTTTTAGTAAAAACAATACTAAGAAACGGGGGGGGGGGTAAAGTGAGAAATCAGTACCTGGGGTGATAGGCATGCTGTAATTGCTTCTCCTCCATACTCCTCTTAAGATTTTGGACACACACACACACACACACACACACACACACACACACGCACCAGGCATGATTTTCAAGCTGCTAGGTCTGAACTGCAATGTCCATCCTGTGGGATCCCGCCTCCTTAACTTCTGTGTCACTTCTTCGTCCATGTATTTTTTCTTTTTATTGCCAGAGGGTGCATGTGCCCACCAGAAAGAAAGAGGGTCATAAAGAAAGCACCTATCCAGTGTGGTGTGGTCATGTCACAATCCCCTTCTTCCACTTCTCGATCCTGTTGAAATTTTGGGCTGGGCACACATGCATACCAGCCCAAAATTTTAAGGTGTTTTGCAAGCGGCTGGGGCTGGGATTTGAACTTCAGTCACCCATGCAAGATATGGTTCCCAATGCATAGAGCTTAACTGTTGTGCTACAGGGCTGATCTATTTTTTATGGTTATTTTTTAATTAAAGAATTAATAACTATTATTATTTAATTTGCTACAGAGCATGCTCTACCAGACACAGACAGACAGAAAAAGTATGAAAGCAAGTGGCCAAGTCCAGGCCTCAAACCATGGTTGGCCATGTGGGAGGCCAGTGCCTTAACCACTGTGCCACCTGCTGGCCCCCATTTCTACAGTTTTTAACCATTACCATCTTTATGTTTCCAGCTTTCAAATATCAGGTTATAGCTCATGCCTTTCTCCTGAGCTCTAGACACATATAAACAGATAGCTTTTGAATGTTTCCATCCCAGTGTTCCATAGGAACTTGAACTCAGCAAGACAGCATTTGTCATTGGCATCTGTCATTTTCTAATAGCTCTATGGCTAATTTTTCTCATTTTTCTTCTCTCATTAAAAGAGTATCAGTTCTTGGGACCACCGTAATGGCTATGTCACTGGACTCCCACATAGCTAACTGCGGTTCGAGGCCCGGGCCCAGTGGCTTAAAACTCACGCCAGGCATGTGTGTGTGCGTGCCCAAGATCCCGAGAAGAGAATGGAGGAGAAAGGACTGCGGCGTGACCATCACCTCTGGGGTATGATTTCTCGCTTTTTCTCTCTCTTTGTCTTTCTGGCGAGCGCACACACCCTATAGTAAAAACCTCTCCAAAAAAAAAAAAAAAGAGTATCGGTTTTTTAAAAAAGAATTAGTCATTCATTTTAATTTGAGCAGAGAGATAAAGAGACGGAGAAAGAGAGAGAGAGAGAGAAAGTGAAAAAATAAGCCCCCAGGTCCTGGACTCGAACTGTGGTCAACCATGTGGGAGTGTCCAGCACCTTAGCCACAACTCCACCTGCTGGTCCCCAAGTATCAATTCTTAAAATCAGAAATCTCACTCCAAAGTTCTATAGCTTTACAGCTTAAATTGTTTTAATTTGCTAGAGGACACATGTGCTTACTGGAGAGACACAGACACATAGAAAGAGAGAGAGAGAGAAAGAAAGAGAAAGAAAGTACCCCCGGCCCCCATGAGGGATGGTCAGGCAGCAATTCCTCCATTTCTCCTTTTGGAATTTGGGGAATTCATGTACATGTCCCTGGTGTGTTTTCAAGTTGCCAAGTCTGGGACTGGAACTGCACAATTAGCCATGTGAATTCCAGCTGCCTTAAACACCATACCACTGGCTGGCCTGTTAAGCATCTTCTAATCTGTCTTCTCATTCTCTTTGCATTGCCTCGGTTTAGTCCATGCTGTTACCCTGGTCAACTGTTCTGAACTCAAGGAAGATCCTCTTTAATTTCTTTAAGTGATACCCTATCATTTCTAAAATTAAAAGTCTTTTAAAACTTGGTGCCTCTTGAGACCAGTAGTTAGCGTAATGGCTATGTCGCTGAACTCCCATGTAGCCGACCGTGGTTTGAGTCCCGGACTCGGTGGCTTAAACTCACCCCGGGCGTGTGTGTGTGTGTGTGTGTGTGTGTGTGTGTGTGTGTTTTTTGTGAGAGCAGAATGGAGAAGAAGGGACTGTGGCTTGGCCATCCCCCCTGGGGGGTGATTTCTCGATTTCTATCCTCTGTCTATTCTGGCGAGCACATGCACCCTATAGCAAAAACTTCTTAAAAAAAACTTGGTGCCTCTCTTGCTTAATTTCCCATTACTTCCAAAATCAGAATTTATATTTAAGCACTGTGAAAGTATTCATACTTCCCTTGACATGCCATGTTAAATAAACATGTTTAAGCAAATATGTTTCTAAGAAGATTCTCCTTTCCTTTTTCACCTGAGAAATTCTTGGTTATGAGGTATTATCTTTCCTAGGAATTCTAGGGACTCCGCTGTATTATATATTCCTACTTTTTTAGCTTATAAGAATTTATATTTAAGCACTGTGAAAGTATTCATACTTCCCTTGACATGCCATGTTAAATAAACATGTTTAAGCAAATATGTTTCTAAGAAGATTCTCCTTTCCTTTTTCACCTGAGAAATTCTTGGTTATGAGGTATTATCTTTCCTAGGAATTCTAGGGACTCCGCTGTATTATATATTCCTACTTTTTTAGCTTATAATATATATATTATATATATGT
>NW_006159555.1:10425797-10442820 GCF_000334495.1 Tupaia belangeri chinensis | reverse complement strand
TTTTTTATTACTACATAAAGTGAACTACCATATGAAAAAAGCTGTGTCTAAATGAGAGAGAGTACCTCACATTAAGCTGACATATAATAAATATTTTTAAAAGAATGTGATAAAGAGACATTTAAGTAAAGAACTATAAGGAACAGAAGTACTTGGGGTCAGAGAGTGGCATAATAATTAAGGCACCAGACTCCCACATGGTCGACCACAGTTCAAGTCCAGGAATCAGTAGCTTGAAAATCACACAGGCGTGTGTATGTACATACCCAAAAACTGAACAGGAGAATGGAGAGGAGACTGTGGCGTGGCTATTCCCCTGGGGGGTGATTTCTCATTTTCCCTCTCTCTGTTTCTGCCTTCGGCAAGCGCATGCAACCTATGGCAAAACCTTAAAAAAAAAAAAAAAAGAAAGAGAAAGAAAGAAAAGAAAAAAAAGTACCACCTTGAGAATATGCATGGGTTCCTCACTTACTAAATCCTGTATTTCTATAGGTCCTTACTATTTATAACTATGTATCTTTTTTTTTTTTTTGAGAGGTTTTCGCTATAGGGCGCATGCGCTGGCCAGACAGAGACAGAGATAGAAAGCGAGAAATCACCCCCCAGGGGGGATGGCCACACCGCAATCTCTTCTCCTCCATTCTCCTCTCGGATCCTGGGCACGCATGCACACGTGCCCGGCGTGGGTTTAAGCCACCGGGTCTGGGACTCAAACCACGGTCAACTACAAAGGAGTCCAGCGACATAGCTGTTATGCTAACTGCTGGTCTCTATAACTATATATCTTCATTACTCCGTATGCATCAGTCACCAGAGTGACTGGTTAAAAAAAATTATAGATGGAGGCCGGCAGGTGGCGCAGTGGTTAAGGGCACTGGACTACCACATGGCAAACTGCGGTTTGAGTCTCAGGCCTGGTGGCTTGCTTTCTCACTTACCTGCCCTCACTCTGTCTCTCTCTGAAGTTAAACAAAATTAATTCTTTAATAAAAAAATCTGTATGTATATGTACACACACACAGAGACATATACACATACAGAAAGTCTTACATTCTCTCCCTGTGATATTACTACAACAGCTATGGATTAGGGAGATTCTAAAAATGACCCCAATGTGCAGAAAACTTTGAGAACTGCTGATTCATATTACTCAGCAATCACATGACATGTTTTCTCAGCACTGTTTTTATTTTTTCATATCATATAGCATCATCCCATAAGATTTTTTTTTAAGTCTCTCTTTTTTTTTTTGGAGAGGTTTTTGCTATAGGGCGCGTACGCTCGCCAGACAGAGACAGAAAGCGAGAAATCACCCCCCAGAAGTGATGGCCATGCTGCAATCCCTTCTCCTCCATTCTCCTTTCAGGATCTTGGGCACGCACGCACACGTGCCTGGCGTGAGTTTAAGCCACTGGGTCCAGGACTCGAACCGCGGTTGACTTCGTGGGAGTCCAGCGACATAGCCATTACGCAAACTGCTGGTCCCATGCCCATAAGATTTTGAGAGAGAAACTTCCTTGGATAAATTCTTTTTTGAAAGAATTATTTAATTTTATTTAGCTTTTTTTTTTTTTTATTTGCTACATGACATGTGCACTCACCAGAGAAAGAAAGAGAGAGAAAGAGAGAGAGAGAGAGAAGGGAGCCACCAGGTCCAGGGCTTGAACCAGGGGGGTTAGCTGTGTGGGAGGGAGTCCAGTACTTTAACCACCACACCATATGCTGAGCCTAAATTTCTGTTTTTTTGAAGAGAGATTTTTGCTGTAGGGTGCATTCACTTGCCGGAGAAACAGAGAGAGACAAAAAAGTGAGAAATCATACACACATGCACCTACCCACCCTCCCCCCCAACCCCCAGGGATAATGGCCTCATTGTAATCCTTTCTCCATTCTCCTCTTGGGATCTTGGGCATACATGCATGGGGCTTGCTTGAGTTTCAAGCTGCCAGGTTTGGGACTTGAACCATGGTCTACTCTGTGAGACTCCAGTGACTTAACCATTATGTCATCTGCTGGTCTCTTGTATAAATTGTAGTAAATACCAAACTCCAACACACAGAGTGAACGGAGAATGTTACTTGTGACTCTCTCGCTCATTTTTTTTTTTTTTAAAGAGGTTTTTGCTTTAGGGCACGTGTGCTTGCTGGGGAAAGAGACAGAGACAGTGAGGGAAAGTGAGAAATCACCCCCTGGGGGAATGGCCATGCTGCAATCCCTTCTCTTCCCTTCTCCTCCAGGGATCTTGGGCAAACACGCACCTGTGCCTGCCATACTTTTTAATTCATTGGGTCTGGGACTCAAACCACAGTAGACCATATGAGACTCCAGCAACATAACTACCCCGCCATCTGCTGGCCTTGTGGCTCTATTTTAAAAAGTGTAAGATGTATTATTATTGAAACCAGCAGATGGCATAATGGTTACATCACTTGACATCCACACAGTCAACCATGGTTTGAGTCCTGGACCCAGTGGCTTGAGACATGTGCGTGTGTGTTCATGCCCCAAATCCCAAGAGGAGAATAGAGGACAAGGGATTGCAATGTGGCCATCGCCCCAGAGGGTGATATCTCACCTTCTGTCTCTATTACTGTCTCTCCGGTGAATGCACACGTCCTATAACAAAAGACCTCTCTTAAAAAAAGATGTCGAGCCTTCTACTTTTTTCCTTTTTACACAGATGGAGAAACCATAGAACCAAAGGGTAAACTGATAAATGGTCACACAAGGAGTGGCACAGCTGGATGATTTCCAGTCTCCTGGTTCTCATCCTTGGGCTCTGTTATACCATATATCAGTGTTGCTGATAAGAATATCCAGAAGATACTTGCTGCTATGGTCAAAAATGCCATTAAACCATGGGGCTTCATTAATGAAAATTTTGGTAGCAAAATTAATCTATCCTATATATCTGGGATACCTTAGATAATTATGCTTACTACACTTAACAGGCATGCTGAAAGTCAGAAAAGGGTCCCTTAAAATGATTAGGAGGGAGATGGGGGCCAGATAGAGGCACAGTGGTAAAACAATGCTCTGTGACGCAATTCATCATGGGAAGGTTCCTGGTTCAAATCTGGAGACCTCTGTCAGAATGCTGGGCACACACCTGCCCATGATTTAGAAGTGGTTCAATGCTTAGTATGGATAGCAGTGTCAGAACAGTATTAGGGATGTGTATGCACGTGTACTCTCTCAGAATAAATATATGTATTTTTAAAAAATGATTACGAGTGGGGCTAGCAGGTGGCATGGTGGTTAAGGTGCTAGACTCCCACATACCTGACTGTGGTTCGAATCCTGAATCCAGCAGCTTGAAATTCATGCTGGGTACATGTGCCTGCATGTCCAAAATCCTGAAAGGAGAATGGAGGAGAGGAATGTGGCATGACCATTCCTCCTGGAGGCTGATTTCTCACTTTCTCTCTCTCTGTGTCCCCGGCAAGCTCAACATGCCCTATAGCAAAAAACAAACAAATAAAAAAAACTCTCTTAAAAGAATAAAATGATCTGGGAGGCAAGCTGGTAGTATGATGGTTAAGGCACTGGACTCCCACATGGCTGATAATGGCTCAAGTCCTGGACATAGTGGCTTGAAAATCATGCTGGGAACATATGCCTGTGTGCCCTAAATCCCAAGAGGAAAATGGAGAAGTGACTGAGGCGTCTCACTTCTAGCCCTCATCACTCTCCATCTCTCTCTAGTGAGCACACACCATATAACAAAAACCTAAAAAAGAAAAAAAGATTAGGAGGAGAATTTGCAATCTTGACTAGTTAATAGTTAAGAGCCTGGAAGTTTCTTGTTCCTGGAAATTGGATGTGCTTCTAGTGGGTGTTTTTTCAATCAGTAAGCTCATTAGGCTCAGGCAGAAATCTTTCACACTATAAATCTATGAGAGAAATTACCTTGTACTGGACAAGATATTTAAGTTTGATTTAAATCCTTGGTTCCAGAGTATACTTGACAATAAAAGCACCTTACCTAATGATTTCAGCATATTCTTTGTCTTTTCCTTTACTGTCCCTCCATTTCCTGAACATAACCGAAGCATCCACATTGGCTGGGGAGAAGGTGTTGGGCTCATTAAGCAGTGAGATTACACTTAATAGGATAGTCCTAGAAACGGGGAGGGGAAAAAAAGGTCAGTTATGAATACCCATATCCACAGTATTCTGCTTTTTAAGAAAGTACAATCAGGTTTTATGTATTCCCTCAAAATTTTTCTGAAACAATATAATTTGAGACTATAATAGCTGAGGCCCTAGGGGAATGGAAACAGACCATCATAGAGTTGTGTCTTCATTACTCGGCTGGCTAGGCGAGACGCATGCTGCTAAATGGGAACAAATCAGAACATCTGAATCTAGTATTATAGACCAAGTGGCAGGGAGTAAAATAAACTCTACAGAAGACAATCTCTACCTACTACATGCTCCAGTCTGTGAAAAGTAGATGTCTTGAAGTTTTTAAATAGTCTATATTAAAAATTCACAAATTAAGTAGAATGGGGAGAAAAGCATAAAATACTTTCAGCCTCAAAGCAATTTTTTCATGGGAGAGGGTAGAAATGATGCTATTTTATAAATCCAACTTTTTTTTGAGAGAGAGATTTTCGCTATAGGGCGCGTGCGCTCGCCAGACAGACAGACAGAGACATAGAGACAGAAAGCGAGAAATCACCCCCCAGGGGGGATGGTCACGCCGCAATCCCTTCTCCTCCATTCTCCTTTCGGGATCTTGGGCACGCACGCACACGCTCCCGGCGTGAGTTTTAAGCTACCGGGTCCAGGACGCGAACCGCAGTCGACTACGTGGGAGTCCAGCAACATAGCCATTATGCTAACTGCTGGTTCCCAAATCCAACTTTTAATGTGGCCACTAAAAAGACTTTAAAAAACATTATTGCGTATAAATGTATTATCTCCATATTGGTAAGAAAGATGAAATTAAACATGAGAATGGAGGAAAAGCAAAAGCCTTCACATGAAATAACTAGTTTCTAAGTAATAGAAATTTTCCTGCCATGATATTTACCTACTATGTGCCAGAGGCACCAGGTGGGAGGCTGGCTGAGCAACCGGAGAGCAAATTAGAAGCCATCTTGGTCTCCCAGGACTTAGCAGTCTACTGGGAGATACAAACAGGCATTTCTGCCTACAGACTTTTAAAAATTAAAGGTTTTGACCGATCAATTATAGGGAATAAAGTTTCTGTTAGATAAAGTGACCAAGAAAGCATGACTAATTAAAAAAATGTTCCAAATCATTTCTAGGTCTTTTCCCTAAAAGCTAAGTGCATGTTATTTAAGAGAAAAATGGAAGGAAAAATTAAATTTATCTTTTCTCACTGGTACAAAGTAATAGTGTTACTATAAATAGCTTTTGGCTTCTGGGCCCAAGCAAAAAAAGTAAAGGGAGGGAATGAGGTAATTAGCTATTTGGTTTGATAAAACTTTCTTCTGAAATGAAGAGTTTCTTTTATGTGATTATATAAGATTATGACAAAACATTCTCAGCTACCTAAAATCTATCACACGCACCCTTTCTATTAAGTTAAGAGTAATTCCTTTGTTCTCCCCCTTCCCCAAGAGCTCTCTGGAGTTGTTCAGTAATTATATTAAAAAGATTTAAAGAAACTCCATCACTGCCAACAATGGAAACAACTGACATAACATCCTAGAAGTGAAAGAAAAACGTGGGTACACTATTAGGTAAGGTTTCTTTAGAAGAAAACATACACAATACCTATTATAAAGACATATATGATAGAGACAAAATAAGGTATAAAGTGAGGATTTTTTCCTATTTCCAAAATCCTTTCCAGAGGGCCTGGAGGGAGTCACACCTACAAATATTAATGTAGAGTAAGTCCTCTTGTCTCTGTTAAAGTAAATCACAGACATTCTTTTGATGATCTCTTCTGGAATTTCAAACTCACCTATAACCTATAAGCCTTCACTTACAGATGTCCCACATTTTTGGGACCTCCATATAAAGGACTCCTTATACTGACTGACAACTCTCCTATTCTCAGAACTATAAAGGAAACCACATCTGGGGCTGGCGGGTGGTGTGGTGGTTAAGAGTGCTAGACTACCACACAGCTGACCAGTTTAAGTCCCGACCGAACCTAGCAGCTTGTTTTCTCATTTTTCTTCTCTCTCTCTCTCTGTCCCTTTCTGGTCAAATAAAAGTAAAAAAAGTTAAATAAAATATATGTGTGTGTGTGTGTGTGTGTATAAATATATATAAATATATTTATATATATACACACATACATATACATATATACACACACACACACACAATTTAAAAATATATACATATATAAATAAACCACATCTCAGCACCCTGAGAAACACACTTGTCATTCTCCAAGCATTGTCACTCAATTTTGTGCTAAGTAATAAACCATATTAATTCTACAGAGACAGCTATCTCTATTACATGGTAAGTTTGCCTATAAACAAGGCCAATATAGATTAGAGTAGAATTGACATTTTTTGCTCTAACAAAAATCCCATGCAAAATTTATATGTAATACCCTTATCAGAATTTCCCAAAAAGTATGTTGTTGAGTGGATAACAGGTCTTTTCAGGCAGTTGGGTAGGTGGGAACTTCAACAGCCTGAGACTATGGAATACTAACTTCTTGCAAAAGGAGCATTTTCAGTTTACTGTGATTTACAAATACTATCTTTTTCATTTTCTATGTGTACCATGACTGGAAAAGGTTGGGAAACAATGTCATATATAGTTTAAATTGTCTATTGCTTGCACCAAAGTAATTTAAAACAGCCATTACACCTGTAGTTAACAACTCCACAAGGCAAGTGTTAACCCTATTATATTGTTAGAATATACAAAACAGAATTTGAATTCAAGAGCTATTCCAACCACTACCTTGTTTACTATTGTCACACTATTTTTTTTTTGTTTCAATACAAATTTAAAATCCTTCTTCATTTTTTTTTTTTTTAAGGAGAAAAA
This sequence comes from Tupaia belangeri chinensis, assembly GCF_000334495.1. NCBI lineage: Eukaryota > Metazoa > Chordata > Mammalia > Scandentia > Tupaiidae > Tupaia > Tupaia belangeri. The sequence continues at coordinate 10,435,827 of NW_006159555.1, read as the reverse complement.
ACGAAGGTGGAGAGGGTTAACAATTGGTGAAACTGGACCAGCAGATGGCATAATGGCTATGTTGCTGGACTCCCACATAGTCAACCGCAATTTGTGTCCTGGATCGGTGGCTTAAAACTCACACCAGGCACATGTGCATGCATGCCCAAAATCCCAAAAGAAAGACAGAGGAGAAGGGATTGTGGCTTGGCTATCCCTGGCGGAGTAGAAGGGGTCATTTCTCACTTTCTGTCTCTGTCTCGCTGGTGAGGGCATGCACCTTTAGCAAAAATATCTCTCAGGAAAACAAAACTGGTGAAACTATGTGAAAGAAGAGAAAGACTCAAAACAAAACTATCAAATATATGATGGGTTCAATTAAACAGTCTAAAAGGTCTAGCCATGGTGGCACAGGCAGTAGGGCACTGTTGTATGATACTAGAATCACATGGGAGGTTCAGGTTCCTAGCCCAGGTTGACCTAAACACTCTAGGCATGCTCGTAACTGTGACTATGGCCCCACTGGCTGGAAGGCTAGGAATAGGATCATAACATGACAAGATCTAGTCACAGTTACCTATCTGTCTCTGTCTATACTCAGGAAAGAAACTAACTAACTAACTAACTAAATAAATAAATAAATGGACCAGCAGATGGTGCAACGGTTACATTGCTGGACTCCTGCCACAGTTCAAGTTCCGGACTTGGCAGCTAAACATTCACACCAGGTGCATGAGTGTGCATGCCTAAAATCCCAAGAGGAAAATGGAGGAGAGGGGACTGCAGCGTGGCCATCCTCCCTGGGGGGTGATTTCTCAGTTTCTGTCTCTGTCCCTCTGATGAGTGCATGTGCCCTATAGTAAAAATCTCTCTAAAAATAAATAAATAAAATATTTTAAATAAATAAATAAAACAAAGACCTTTAAAGGGATCAGTTTCCAATAGATCATGAACAAAGAGAAAATCGATCAGGAAAACAACAGCTATATACTCTTTTATTCTCCTTCTGCCCATATAAGATCACAGTGAAGTTTTGGTTTTCAGCAGTAATGTAGAGTTGTATTTGTACATTTAGACTATCTTAAAGTCCTTGGACAAGTTTCTGGGACTAGCAGAACAGATTGAATAAACTCTACTACTTTACTCTAGGTTCAAAGGAACAGGTCTGGTCTATACTAATCCAGTGGTCTATCCCAATCCAATAGCATGTATGTTTAATGTGTAGTATTACAACAAAGAACACCACCCCAGGAGGAGTTTGGGATAAGAATGAGGAATAGAGAAATCTTAGTATCTTTGGCTTATTGCAGTTCCTACCACCACCAATCCTGGAATCAGAGATATTTCTAAACATAAACCTACTTCCTCTATTCCCCTTTATGCCATGGCAAGGGAATATGGTAGGAGCTTTCAGGACAAAAGATCAGAAATAGAAAAACATATACACAAACAAACAAAAACAGAAAAATGGTGAGGATAAAAGAAGCACAGAAAGTACAGGCAAAAAAAAATCACTTTATAGTCTTCAGGTTCCTATTTCAAATTGTTTTGTCTGTTCTAGAATCTTTTTGAAGATGATTTAGCCATCTTTTTATTTTTAATTAAAACAGGTATGCAAATAATAAAAATGCTAAAAGAAAACAAAGACCAACACATATGCATATATACATATATACTGACTGGCAAACAGCAAAGCAGTAAGGTGTGAAGTTCTACAGAGCTTGGACATGTAGAAGTTTTTGTTTTTGTTTTGGAGAGGTTTTTTGCTATAGGGCACGTGCTCACCAGAAAGACAGAAAAGACAGAAAGCAAGAAATCACCCTCCAGGGGTATAGAAGTACAGGCAAAAAAAATCACTTTATAGTCTTCAGGTTCCTATTTCAAATTGTTTTGTCTGTTCTAGAATCTTTTTGAAGATGATTTAGCCATCTTTTTATTTTTAATTAAAACAGGTATGCAAATAATAAAAATGCTAAAAGAAAACAAAGACCAACACATATGCATATATACATATATACTGACTGGCAAACAGCAAAGCAGTAAGGTGTGAAGTTCTACAGAGCTTGGACATGTAGAAGTTTTTGTTTTTGTTTTGGAGAGGTTTTTTGCTATAGGGCACGTGCTCACCAGAAAGACAGAAAAGACAGAAAGCAAGAAATCACCCCCCAGGGGTATAGCCATGCCGCAATCCCTTCTCCACCATTCTCCTCTCAGGATCTTCGGCACGCAGGCATGCACACACGCCCAGCATGAGTTTAAGCCACAGGGTCCAAGACTTGAACTGCGGTCGACTACACAGGAGTCCAGCGACATAGCCATTACGCCAACTGCTGGTCCCAGATATGTAGAACTTTTAAAAGAAAACTAAAGAAGTATTTAAGGTACTTTGGAAACCAGATTAAACATATATAGCCCAAAGTATAATATTACATTTGCCCCCTTTCACCATATAGGCAATAGTTAACAAGAAGGGTCTGTTCTTTTTCTGTTAGTTACTATTGTCATCACAATCACAATGTTATCAAGGCAAAAAACTGGCCGTAGCACCACAAAGAAGACCCTGCTCAAGGATCTACCTGTAAACCAAAGTAAGGGAAGTTTAAAAGTTTGCTAAATTGAAGACTGGCATTTCCCCCTCCTCGGTAAACAGTCAGCCCCCAGAGATTACACATCCACAGATCCAAATGGACCAGAGATCAAACATATTTGGGGAAAAAAGTCAACATTCCCAAAAGCAAAACTTGAATTTGCTATACCACCAAATACTACACTGAATCCACATAAATGAAGTGCTATCTAGGCAATGTATTAGGTATTTTAAATACTTTAGAGATAACTTAAAGCATGTGGGAGGACGTCCTTAGGCTACGTGCAAATACTAAGCCAGTTTATATATATAAGGGACTTGAGCATTTACAGTTTTGGTATCCAAGGGGATCCTGTAACCAATCCCCAAGTATACTGAAGGGAAGACCATACAGGCAGTATGTGAGAGGGAGAAAGGGCTTATTCTTAGAAACCTAAACTTAATCTCACTTAATATACACACAGATTGATTTAGACTTTGGGTTTTGCAGACCTAACATAGTTTGATGCAGATGATGTGTGAAGTTCAGTTCTCAGGGAGCAAAAATGAATTCCACATACTGTTGCTACCACCCATCCATATTGAATTTGGGTTCTATTTAGACGGTTCTATTGATAGTTCCCTGAGTTTATTTAAGCTCGCATCTTCACTCTTTCAAAGGATACACTAATAACACTAGAAGATGATACAGTTAAAACTCAGTCATTATGTGTTTCAACATGGAAGAGGGGTTTAAAGAGGACATCATTGCAAGAAAACTTGTTATGACTGGAAAAATGGGCCAGTAAATGATAAAATGTAGTAGCTTAATGGATTCACATATTACAGTGTTTTTTTACACCGCTAAAGCAACTAACATATAACAGTTCCTACTACGCTATGATGGAGATGCTGCTGAATGATGTATTCCTGCGGATGCAAGGCAGGATAAAGGTCTCAGATTAAAATACCCAAAATATAAAATCACATTTCAGTTTAAAAAGTAAAATCTGTCAACATACAAAATACATATAGTTTGCAAAGAGTGAAGTTGGCAGCTTGAAGGTAGTGACACACAAATGTGCAAGAATTGAGAGCAAATAAAATAATTTTGGCCTAGAATGTTGGGGGGAAAAAAGTTTATTTCTTCCATAAATGAGAGAGAGGCATCCCCAACAGAGTTCCAATACTGCAACCCACTCCCAGCCTCAACAAGCCCCCCAGATCATGGGCACACATGTGCTGGGTATAATCAGGCAGGCCTCTGGATTTGAATGGAGACATTCCCGTGCCAAATTCCCTTGCAGAGTATAGTTGTACTGCCGCACCATCAAATGGCCTCCAGAATGGAATTTAAAAGAGCCCTCGGGGTCAGCTCCATGGTGCAGTGATAATGCACTGCTCAAAAGAAGTCGGATTCTACATGATAACCATGGTCTCAATTCTTGGCCCAGACAACCTGAAAAAAATGCTGGGCATTTGCATACATGCTCTAGATGTAATGGGCTGGGGACCAGCAGTTAATGTAATGGCTATGTTGCTGGATTCCCATGTAGTCTATCACGGTTCAAGTCCCCAACCGGCAGCTTAAACTCACGCCAGGCGCATGTGCATGCGTGCCCAAGATCCTGAGAGGAGAATGGAGAAGAAGGGATTGTGGCGTGGCCATCCCCCCTGGGGGGTGATTTCTCGCTTTCTGTCTCTGCCTTTCTGGCGAGCGCATGCGCTCTACAGCAAAAACCTCTACCAAAAAAAAATATAAATAAATAAAAGATCTAATGTGCTGTAAGACTAAAGGAAGAAGATCACACTATGATCAGACCCTGTGGAAGGTCCCTTTCTCGTCTACTCCATCGTAAATAAAGGAAAAAAGAGCCCTAAGAACAGCAGCAGGGCTGTAGCTTTTTCCCCTGAATTTGCCTATTTTGTCATCTAAAGCTTAGGGCAGGCCCTATTAGTGGGCTGTACACAAGACTAAATAGGCAAATATCTTACTCTATTCCTGAGAGAGATCCATCAATATGAGAAAGTGACTTCTAGATTTTGGATCCATTTATCTGGCCCCATGCTCTTATCTTTTCACTGTGGTAAGGAAAATACTACATTCTCATTTTTCTTTAAAAAAAAGAATTATTTCATTTGGGGTCAGCAGGTTGCATGGTGGCTAAAGGCATAGACTCCCACATGGTGACCACAGTTCAAGTCCCAGACCTGGTGGCTTGCTTTCTTACTTTTTCTCACTCTCTCTCTAATTCTTAAATAAATAAATAAATTTATTTATTTTAACTTTATTTATTATTATGATTATTGTTTTAGTATTTCCATACAGAGAGAGAAAGAGAAAGCAAGCTTTCAGGTCTAGGATTCAAACCACAGTCGGCCACGTGGGAATCTAGCATTCTTAACCACCATACTACCTGTTGGTCCCAACATTCCTATTTTTCAATGCAAAGCAAATCCTCACCAAGATCACATTCCTATCCTAGAGTCTACAACAGGTAAGACAGGTACTTCTGGGGATGGTGCCTCAGAGAAAGCACTTATGAGCTATATGGCAAGCTCTGAAGAACTATCTTGGAAGGTACCACTTGGTTTTGGTCAGAGCATATGTTAAAGGATGTTTTGTTTCTTCCACAAGGAAGAGGTATGATGCTCTAGACTGCTAATCAGAGATATATGTCAGTGTCAGGAGCCCCTATCCTCTCAATTCTACTCTCTTTTTTTTTAAATTCAACATCATGCTATAAATTCATACAAAATAGGTTCCAGAAGATCAGGCTCCTTTCCATTGCTTCTCACAAAATGTGCTTCTCTGAGTGGAGCAGGTTGGTGCTTCAGTTAAACCCAGGTACCTTCCTTCACATGTTTTAGGAAGCTATCTCTGCTCTGGGACCAGCAGTTGCTGTAATGGCTATATTGCTGAACTCCCATGTTCGACTGCGGTTCCAGTCCCAGACATGGTGGCTTAAACTCACGCCGGGCACATGTACGTGTATGTCCAAGATCCCAAGAGGAGAACGGAGGAGAAAGGATTGCGGCGTGGCCATCCCCCCCCAGGGAGGGGGGAATTTCTCGCTTTCTGGAGAGTACACATGCCCTATAGCAAAACCACACACACACACACACACACACACACAAAGAGGAAGCTATCTCTGCTCTTAGAATACTTTATTAATACTCAATACGCACATTGATTCTCTTGGCAAGAACCTTGCTCTTGTTTACAACAATGCCAAGAGCATGCTGGGTAACATTGCAGACTTCCAGTTTTGCCATGGTAACATTTGTGGGGGCATTCCTTTTGGAACAATACCCATTCCCTTGACGTCTACAATATCACCTTTCTTGTAGATTCCCATGTATGCTGCCAAAGGAACCACTCTGTGTTTTCTAAAAGGCCTAAAGAACATTCATCAGGTGCCTCTCCTCTTTCCCATTGTGTTCCTCATTCTGGTTAATTACTGAAAGATGGAAGTTCCCTCTTTTTTTTTTTTTTTTTTCTAAAGAGAGCTTTTTGCTATGGGGCATGTGTGCTCAACAGAGAGACAGAAAGTGAGAAATCATGCCCGGGGTGATGGCCCAGGACTTGAACCAAGGTCAACAATGCAAGAGCCCAGCAATATAACCTTTATACCATCTGCTGGTCCCAAATCTACTCTTTTGTTCACTCTGCCTATCCATTAAAAGTTCTCCTTCTATATAAGAACTCTCACCCCCATCCCACCAATTTAATCTGGAGCCTCTGGGAGTAGAAGACATGTAAATCTCTTTTTCCACAAAATCTACTGGCTTCTCCCAAGGCCAAATTATTTTTGGTGGAGCCTTCAGTGGACACTAACTGCACTAACCGACTAATGTTCTGGATCCCTATAAATTCTAACATCTTTTTATTCCTTTTCCCTTTGGCCAACTCTTACAACTCACCAAGTCTTGTGATACAGATTGACAGGCTCTAAAGGATAACTGCACTCCTTCATTCTTCTTCAGGTTACAACTGCCCCCACGTGCAATTTTATAAGTAGTGCTGACTATAGACTCAAGTATAACTAGGCATGGAGAAGTCATCCAAATACGTGACTATGGAACCACATTAAGATAGTGCCATGCAGCAACAAACACTCTACAATGAGACAGATAAGTTGAACTCTATGTCACTTTCAATACTGTCTTGCTAAAATTACTCCTAAATTGGATATGGAGCCCAGAACCCTTAGTTGAAGACTTACTGATCCCAGAGAACTTAGTAGCAAAAAGGTGTAAGGGAAAAGTGCCCTCTTAACTGTATCTTGAATCTTGCCTCTTAATATTTCAAAGGCCTCTAAGAAAATATAACAGTTTAATACCTTAAGAATTCCCTTGCCTTAAAAAGAAAAGAAAAAAAGAGGGACCAGCAGATGGCATAATGGTTACATTGGTGGGCTCTCACATAGTCAACTGCAGTTCGAGTCCTGGACCCGTGGCTTAAAATTCACTCCAGGGGAGCCAGCAGTTAGCATAATGGCTATGTCTCTGGACTTCCATGTAGTTGACCACGGTTTGAGTCCTGGACCCGGTGGCTTAAACTCACGCCGGGCGTGTGTGGGTGCATGCCCAAGATCCCGAGAGGAGAATGGAGGAGAAGGGATTGTGGCGTGGCCATCCCATCTCACTTTCTGTACCTCTCTGTCTTTCCAACAAGCACATGTGCCCTATAGCAAACAAACAAACAAACAAAAAACAAAAACAAACAAACAAAAAAAAACCTCTTAAAAAAAAGAAAAGAAAGAATCCCCTTGCCTCACAACAAATAACACAGAAAGAAAAAGGTAGGGAAAAGTATTCCACACCTACTTATTAGGTAGTACTTTCCTGACAGCCCCCTGAGAGTTAGGAGTACCACCAGGTATTCCAGGCAAATGGGGTTCTACAAAGTAGACAAAACACCATTGGCTACTTGAAATTCACAAACACCAAAAAGAGCAACACACTGAAGGAATATCCAACAATTACACAGAACTATGAAATGAGAAATCCAAAAAGGTAATGAATAACTTCTAATGCAAGTACCTGTAGAGCTATTTATGAAGATGTTTGTGGTTGTGAAGTCTCCAACAAAAAAGGATCACGTCCAGCCTCTGTGGCAAGTTGGTAATGTACACGACTGCCAAGATGGTAGCCACATGCTGACTGTAGTTTGTCTCCTGTCTGTCTGGCATGAAAAAACACTGTGTGTGTGTGTGCATATGCTCAAGATCCTGGTGGGCTGGAGGACTAGAGAAAGGGGATTTCCTGCGAAGGGTGCTTTTCTCTTTCTCTCTTGCTCTATAGTGTATATGTGTTCTATCATGAAGGGTTTTTTTTTTTTTTTGAGAAGTTTTTTTGCTACAGGGTGTGTGTGCTTGCCAGACAGAGACAGAGAGACAGAAAGCGAGAAATCACCTCCCAGGGGGGATGACCACGCCACAATCCCTTTTCCTCCATTCTCCTCTCGGGATCTTGGGCATGCACGTACACGCACCCAGCATGAGTCAAGCCACCGAGTCTGGGACTCGAATCACAGTTGACTACATGGGAGTCCAGTGACATAGCCATTACGCTAACTGCTGGTCCGTCTATCATGAATTTTTTAAAAAGGGGGGATGGAGGAACTAAAGGGACAGGCAAGTAGCACAGTGATAACATGGCTGGACCCACATGGGAGAAGTCCTAGGTTCATTTCTCAGAACCCTCCTGAACATGCTGGGTACGTAAACCATGCTGAGAGTGAGTCTATCTCCCTAAACTGGAAAAGTGACAAGAAATTTAAAAAAAAAAAAAAAAAAAAAAAAAAGGCATGAAAGCACCAAAACCAATCCCCAAAATGTAGTCTGCGGAATGTCCTAAAATCAGAGGCAGAGAGTCTAGAGACCCAGGTTAGCAAAAAAAAAAAACACTAGTATCCAAAGTGTCAAAGGCACTTTAGGAGGACAGATCAATGTGAAAGGAATTTTTTCCCTCCAAGAGACTGGGTTAAATGACGAGGCTTATCGTAAAAGAAAAAAATGTTAATATTTCAAGCTGAGACAAACCAAATAATATGGTCTATATGTGTATTCAATGGAGGATAAGTAAAGGGAAAAAAAAATGTTTGAACTCTGTGGATAGGGGCAATAGATTATCCAGCCAGGCAGCACAAGAACGCAAGGAGAGGGAAGAGTAAGTGATGTAACTGAACAGGTCCTGTGTTTGTGTCCCGGGAATCTCCCTGGACATTCTAGGCACAAACACACCATGCCTATGACCTGGGCTGGCTGAGGCTGGTCGCATCACTGAGATCCTGTAAAGGTGCCTCTCTCTATATGTATCTCTCTTTCTCTCATGGAAATAATTTTTTTTTTTTTTAAGGAAAAAAATGTAATGAGAAAAATCTTGTTTGGAGCTTTCTACCTGAGGAAAGGGGAGGCTTGTTTTCTCCACTGAGAGGGAGTGTAAACATTTAATTCAACATGCAACCTCCAAAAAAATTTATTAGTACCTGTGAATTACCACTTTCTCTAGTCTAGGGTTACTACTAACCCTGTAAAACAAGCAACAGAATACTACTCAGAGGCATTTCTTTGGTCCAACTTTTAAACAAATCTAAAATACACACACACACACACACACAAAAACCTTTTTATATACACTACTGATGATACTGTCAAAATAATATGCTGAAATTACTACTAATGGTATGGCAGACTTTTAAACATGCCCTTGAGTAACATATACAAGTAGAATAAACAGGAAACAGCAGATGGTATAGCAGTTACATTGTTGCTGGACTCCCACATGGCCAACCATGGTTCGAGTCCTGGTTCTGGTGGCTTGAAAATCTCGGCAGGGGCATTTGTGCGTATACCTAAGATTGTGGGAAGAGAAGGAAGGAGAAGGGATTACGACATGGTCATCCCTCCTGGGGGGTGATTTCTCACTTTCCCTCTCACTCTGTCTGTCTGTCTCTCCACAAGCGCATACACCTTAAGGCAAAACATCTTAAAAAAAAAAAAAGTAGAATAAACAAAACTCACAATTTTTTAAAAATTTGCTAAGGGGGCACAGGTGCTTGCCAGAAATACAGAGGAAGAAGGAAAGGGAAAAAGCATATTCCATAGGGATCTGTCATGCAGCAATCCCTTCTCCTCCATTCTTCCCTCCTTTTGGGATTTTGGGCATATGTACACGTGCACCTGGTTATGTTTTTCAAGGTGCCGAGTCTGAAATTTGAACTGTACAGTTTGGTCACATGGGATCCAGCTTCCCAATCACTAGGCCAAAGGCTGGCCTAAACTCAGAACTTTCAATATTTATTTAAAGCTAATTACTGGGGACACCAGGTGGTACAGTGGTTAAGGCACTGGTCTCCCACATAGCTGACCATGGTTTGAGTACTAGAGCTGGCAGCTTGAAAATCACTCTGGGCAGAGCCATTTGGGGAGAAAGGAAGATGTCCCACTGATAACTGGGCCTCCAGCATCCAAAACTCGC
>NW_006159555.1:10417479-10425654 GCF_000334495.1 Tupaia belangeri chinensis | reverse complement strand
TCTGTCTCTGTCCTCTCTCTCTCTCTCGCTCTTCGCTCTTTTTTTTTTTAATTTTTTACTTTTTAGAATTTTTTTAAGGTGAGGCATTTTACAGGGCCCTTTGGCCCCTCCTACCTGGCCCTTTATCTTGTTAATAATCCCCTCTCCTCCTCCCAGAACAGCCCTTCTTCAACAGACAGACAGCTCCATGGCTCCTGCGACTTAGCCATTTGGGGAGAAAGGAAGATGTCCCACTGATAACTGGGCCTCCAGCATCCAAAACTCGCGGTTTTCTAATTTTTGAGTTTTATTGAAATTTTTTGAATATTAATTTTTCTTTTTAGATTTATTTAAAAGATTTTCTCATCTTTTTCACTGTTTCTTGTCTGTTTTTTTGCTGTTGTTGGTATTGTTTTCCTCTCTTTGCTTCCTTTTCTGCACACTCCTCGACCCTCAGATTGAACTTCCAAGTTTGGGAAGAAACCGACCATCCACCAGATGACTAGAAATCGCTGCAGGACCACAAGAAATATGGGGAAGCAGGAAAATACCTCTCCCACAAGGGAAAAGGATAGCTCCTCTTTATCCACACACAGTTCAATGGAAATCATGGAAATGTCTGATAAAGAATTCAGAACATTCATAATGGCAAAGCTAACAGAGATGGAAGAGAAGAGAGACAAGGAACTGCTGAAGAGGAAGGAGAAAGGAGTTGAAGAGTTCCAGGAGGTGAGGAAATTCATGCTAGATCTAAAAGAGGAATTTCACACTTTACAAAAGAATCAGATGGAACTGTTAGAGATGAAGGCTATAATACAAGAAGTCAAAATCTCCCTTGAAAGTATTAAAAGCAGACTAGATCATACAGAAAATAGAATCTCTAATGTAGAAGAGAAAATGGTTGGCCTAGAAAAATCCACCGCGAAGACTGAGAAAATGGCCCAAAAATTTGAGAATAATATGCGAGAAGTACTAGATACCATCAAACGTCCAAACATCCGGATAATAGGCATCCCAGAAGGTGAAGAGACTCATAAGGGCATTGATAATCTATTCCATGAAATCTTACAAGAAAATTTTCCAAACCTGGAGAGGCACTCAAAGATCCATTCCCAAGAAATACAGAGGACCCCAAATAGAATCAACCCAAGAAGATCTTCTCCAAGACACATTATAGCCAGATTGACCAAAACCACAGACAAAGACAAGATACTAAGACTGGCAAGAGAAAAAAGGCAAGTTACCTACAAAGGGTATCCCATCAGACTAACGGCAGACCTCTCATCGGAAACAATGAGAGCGAGGAGAGAATGGGAAAATGTATTCAAAGTATTAAGGGAAAAGCAATTTCAACCGAGAATTCTGTACCCAGCAAGGTTATCGTTCATTTGGGAAGAAAAGACACGAACTTTCCCAGATAAACAAAACCTGAAAGAATTTACCAGCACCAGACCGGATCTCCAAGAAGTTCTTAAGGGAGTGCTATGTCAGTAAAATTAAATGCAGACACACAGAAATAAGAGTTCAGAAACTAAGAAAATGGGCAACTTAATTGTAGGGCCAAAAGCTGGAGTTGAGTATTACATCCCAGATTTCAATCTGGAACATCGAACCTCAACAGATACAGAAGAAAGATTAAGTACATGAGACTGAACTGATGAAACAGTATTCTACGACTTGACTAAAATATTGCTGCTTTTCTTCTAAGCTTTGTTGTCCGGTTTTAAGGATTTTTGTCCTGTCTTCAGCTATCAATAGATTCATGTTCCGACTATTTGAACAGAATACTAACCTGTTTCTAGGCTTTAAGTTTCAAAGAAATATCCTTACCAGTTCAAAACTGCTTTTCTTGAAACCATCGGCTGATCTTGCTATTGAAAGTAGTTAGATTACTTATGATATTGTGTGATCAACGAAATGTTGGGGGAAAAGGAATTGAAGACAACTGTAGACAGCAGAGATAGTGTAATAAGAGAGTGGAATAGGGCAGAGGGCTAGACATGGGGTAAAAAACATATATATGAACGTAGAAATGGACTATTATGGATGATAACATGCATTATTAAGCCACTATATAGTATATTCTAGATGGGAAACCACATTTAGAATGTTGTGATGATGCTCAGGGAATGAATGTAAATTATAATAAAAAAAAATCTCAGAAGAAAAAAAAAAGGCATTAAAAATACCTATTTGATGGCTGCAGTTAAGCTATATAGCCCTAGTTAGGTGCTACTTTATAGTATGTTCATTCTATTCACTGAGGTTTATGCCTAAAGTCAGACTTGTGTTCATGGATATGTACATATCAGCTGTGCTTGCTATTGAAAATATTTAGATTTATTAAGATATTTAGTGAAACAATAAAATGGGGGAGGCATAGAAAGCAACAATAGATACCAGACACAGTGTGGGAGGAGGGTGGGAGATGGCAGAGGGTAAGATAGGGAATCAAGGATGGGAAAAAAGGCAAAATATACAGAAAACAAGAAATGGAAAATGATTTGTTGACAATAACACATATGTTGATGTGCTTGATTGAGCCAATATACAGTGTATTCTCAATGGAAAAATCTCATTTTGTATGCTATAATGATGTACAGTGAATGAATGTAAATAAAGAAAAAAATGTAATAAAAAAAAAATCACTCTGGGCATATGTGCATGGCATGCCCCAAATCCCAAACAAATGGAGAAGAGATTACAGTGTGGCCATCCCTCCGAGGGGTGACTTCTAACTTTCCTTCTCACTGTCTGTCTCTGTCTCTCCAGCGAGTACATGTACCCCTATGGCAAAAACCTTAAAAAAATAATACTAATAGTAGTGTCCCAAGTCAGCTACATAATAGGTACTATGCTTTATTTGTATGATTTTTTTGACAACCTACTGAAGTAGTAGTATCCTTGGATTATATTACTAACAAAACCTGGTATGTTAAATTTTAAAGATATAAAATCTCAGGGCCAGCAGGTAGTGTAGTATAGTCAAGACAGTGAACTCTCACATGGCCAACTGCAGTTGGAGTCCTGGTCCTGTTGGCTTAAAAATCATGCTGTGCATGTGTACATGCATGCATAAAATCCCAGGAGGAAAACAGAGGAGAAGGGACTTAAGTGTGGCCATTCCCTGCCTTCTCACCCCCCACCCCCCGCCCAGGTGATTTCTCACTTTCCCTCTGTCACTCCAGAAAGCATACACGCCACATGGTACAAACAAGCTCACAAAACCTTGAAAAATATATATATTAATGATATGCCACAATTACATGTGAAGTTGATCTCTTATGTTTGCTAAAACACTATCCCTGGGGCCATTAGGTGGCATGGTTGTTAAGGCACTGGATTCCCACATGGCCGACCATGGTTCAAGTTCCTGACCTATTGGGTTGAAATTCACACCGGGCGCATGTGCGTGTATTCTCATCCCCCAAGGGATGATTTCTTACTTTCCCTCTCTTCGGCTCTGTCTCTACAGCAAGTGCATGTGCCCCATAGCAAAAATCTCTCCCCCTACCCCGAAAAAAAAACCTATCCCTGTTTTTAGTTCCTTGTTAATAAAAATGAAAAATTACGGAGTCTGGCACAAAAACATGTAAAATATAAAGAAATGTAAAAAAAAAAAACCCAATAATCAGACAAAAGGTACATAATTACACTGAGACTTAAAAAAAAAAAAAAAGAAAGAAAAGAAAACATTAAGTATCAAACTGAGGTCTCCAAAATTTTAGATTGGGCCAGCAGGTGGCAAGATAATTAAGGCACTGGATCCCACATGACTGACTGCACCGTTGACTGACTGCACTGTTGGTGGTTCTGGATCCCAATGGGCTTGAAAAAACCACCAGGTGCCTATGCCTGCATAACTAAAATCCAGAGAGAATGAAGAAGGGACTGCAGGGACCAGCAGTTAGTGTAATGGCTATGTCACTGGACTCCCACGTAGTCGACCGCAGTTCACGTCCCGGACCCAGTGGCTTAAGCTCACACCGGGCGCATGTGCATGCGTGCCCAGGATCCCGAGAGGAGAATGGAGGAGAAGGGATTGTGGCGTGGCCATCCCCCCTGGGGGGGTGATTTCTCACTTTCTGTCTGTCTCTCTGTTTGTCTGGCGAGTGCATGCACACTATAACAAAAAATAAACCTCTCAAAAAAAAAAAAATAGAAGGGACTGCAGAATGATCATTCCTCAGGGGAGTGATTTCCTTTCTCTCCAGAGTGTACACACACCTTACACATGCTATAGCAAAAAAACAAAAACACAACTATTGGCAAGCAGGTGTGTGGTGGTTAAGGTGCTGGACTCCCACATGGCTGACCACAGTTCAAGTCCCAGATTTGATGGCTTCAAACTCACACATGTGTGTGTATGCCCAGGATCCCAGAAGGAAAATGGAGGAAAAGGGATTGCAGTGTGACCATCTCCTGAGGAGGGAGGGTTGTTCTCACTTTTTGTCTCTGTCTGACTCAGTCTTGGTGAGTGCACATGCCCTACAGCAAAACTCTCTAAAAATTAATAAATAATTTGAAAATATCTAGAATTAGGATTCATTAATTAATTGTAGTTTAAGCCAAATTTTCATGCAAAATATATAATGTATACAGTATATCTTGTGACTAAACTTGTATTTCTTTTTATAAGAATTATTATTTATTTAATTCCATTTGTTATCATTCATTTTTTTTTTTTTTAGTTTGACAGAGAAAGGGAAAGTGAGAAAGCCAGGTGGAGGACTTCATCAGCCATATGGGAATCCAGCACCTTTAACTACCACGCCACCTGCTGGCTGCAAAACCTGTATTTCTTTAAAGAGATTCTGTTTAAAGAGAATCCAAATCTAGAAGAGAAACCTCAAAACTGCTTTAATTTCATTCAAGAACTAAAGGGGGACAGCAAGTGGTGTGGTGGTTAAGGGCACTATACTCCCACATGGCTGACAGCAGTTTGAGTCCCGGACCTGGCAGCTTGCTTTCTCACTTTCACACTCACACACTCTCTCTCTGGCCAAATTTTTAAAAATTAAATAAATCAAAGTTAAATGAAATAATGCTCAGGACCAGCAGGTGGCATGGTGCTTAAGGTGCTGGACACTCCCACATGGCCAACCACGGTTCGAGTCCCAGATCTGGTGGCTTGCTTTCTTACTTTCCCTCTCTCCCTCTCTCTGGTCAAATTAAACTAAATGAACAAATGAATAAAATTAAATTTAAAACATTCTTTAAAAAATGAAATAAGATTAGCAGTTGGTATAATGGCTATGTCACAAGACTCCCATGTAGTCGACCATGGTTCAAGTCCTGGACCCAGTGGCTTAAAACTCATGCTGGGCTTGTGTGTGTGCATGCCCAAGATCCTGAGAGAAGGATGGAGAAGAGATTGCAGTGTTGCCCTCCCCCCAGGGGGTGATTTCTCACTTTCTGTCTCTCCGTCTCTCTCTGTCTTTCTGGCGAGCGAGCACACACGCCCTATAGCAAAAACCTCCCCCAAATAATAATAATAATAATGCTTAAAATAAAAGAAATAAAAGAAAATGATGCAAAATTGCTCGATCATTTACATTTATAGGACTATATCAGGCTGAATAACAGACTTGAGAAACTTGTACTACCATAATGCAAAATCCTGGCTATATACATGGTGCTGCTAAATATCTAAACAGACTTAAGACTGGGACAGGTAAAGGAAATCAAGTTCAGAATTTACTTATGAAGTCCACAAATGAATAAAAACATTGAGAAATGACTAAATCTAAACTACAGAATACAACACACAAATTCATTAAAACTGAATTGGGGGGAACCAGCAGATGGTGTAATGGTTACACTACTGGACTCCCACATGGCCGACTGTGGTTTGAGTACTGGATCTGGTGGCTTGAAACACACCAGGAATATGTTCGTGCATGCCCAAAATCCCAGTAAGAAAATGGAGAAGAAGGGATTGTGGTGTGGCCAAACCCCCTGGGGGGTATGGTTTCTTGCTTTCTATCTCTTTGTCTCTCTAGCAAATGCATGTACCTTATAGCAAAAATCTTTTGGGGAATAAAAAAAGAGTTGGGGAAATTGAATAATAATAAGAATGGGGGAGAGAGGACATAGCAGGTAGCATGGGGTTTGAGGAACTGGACTCCCACATGGCTGACCGTGGTTTGAGTCCCAGATTGGCAGCTTGTTTTCTCACTTTCTCTCTCTCTCTCTGGTGTGTGTGTGTGCCCTATAGAAAATTTAAAACAATGATAATAATAATAAAATTAAATAAATCTTTTAAAAAAACTAAAAACAGGAGAAGGAGGGGGACAATATGGTAGATTAAACTCATACCCACCCTCTTACTGCTACTCATAAAAATGCTGGATAAAATCTTTCAAATACACATTTAATACAACTAAGGTAGAAAGACAGGGTGACAGAAATTAAGAGAGAACTCAAAGTCAGGAAAGTGTATTCTACCTGATACTCTAGTACATCAGGACTTAATAACTATGGAAAAAAGCCCTAATGGTTAGGTGCTGGGTTTTTTTGGGCTGTTTTATTCTTTGTTTTGTTTTAAATGCTAGAGTTTTAAAGTCCACAAAGAGACAGATATAAATTTATGCCTTTTCAAGTAAGAAGGCTGAAAAATAAACCCCCATTCTGGACAGCTATGTTAGTTTCCAAGGGCTGCCAGAACAAAACACTAAAAGTTAAGTAGCTTAAATAACAGTAACATACTGTCCTGGTTCCAGAGGATAGAAGTCTAAAATGAAGGTACTGGCAGAGTCATATTCCTTTTTAAACCTGTAAGACAGAATTCTTTATTTTCTAGCTTTTTTTTTTTTTTAAGTTGTTTTAATTTGCCAGAGGGCATGGGCACTTGTCAGAGACAGGCAGAGAGAGAGTGGGAGAAGGAAAAAGCTGCCCTCCAATGGGGCAGTCACATCATAATCTCTTCTTTTCTATTTCTCTATCTTGTTGGGATTTGGGGCATGTATGTACACATACCTGGTATGTTTTTCAAGCCACCAGGGCCAAAATAAGAACCACACAGTTGGCTATGTGAGGTCTAGTTCCCTAGGCTTCAGGCTGGTCCAGTTCTGTTTTTTGCCAACAATTCTTTTTTTTTTTTTTTTTTTTTTTTAGAAAGCCCACAATTTTTTTTTTTTTTTTTTTTTTAAGAGAGATTTTGCAATAGGGTGTGTGCGCTCACCAGAGAGACAGAGATAGAAAGCGAGAAAACACCCCCCCGGGGGATGGCCATGTCGCAATCCCTTCTCTTCATCTCTTCTCAGGATCTTGGGCATGTATGCACACGCACCTGGCATGAGCTTCAAGCTACTGGTTCTGGGGCTTGACCTGTGTGGTCCACTAAGTGGGAGTCTAGTGACATAACCATTACACCATCTGCTGATCCCTTGTCAACAATTCTTGATAATCTTTGGTTTATAGATACATTACTCTGATCTCTGTACTCCAAGTTATTCGGAGTCAAGACTTAACATATCTTTTAGGAGGGCACGATGAAACCTTAACAGTGACAGAGCATAGAAAATAACCATTGAAAAACCGATTCCACAAACAGGTTTCAAAAATGCTATTAGAAAATGGAGCAAAAAGTTAGGTGAAATCAAGTCACCTGTGTGGGGTAGAAGGGATGGAGAATAGGGTAGCCAAACTTTTTTTTTTTTTTTTGGAGAGGTTTTCGCTATAGGGCGCGTGCGCTCGCCAGACAGACAGAGAGAGACAGAGAGATAGAAAGCAGGAAATCACCCCCCAGGGGGGATGGCCATGCCGCAATCCCTTCTCCTCCATTCTCCTCTAGGGATCTTGGGCACATACGCACACGCGCCTGGCGTGAGTTTAAGCCACCGGGTCCGGGACTCGAACCGCGGTCGACTACGTGGGAGTCCAGCGACATAGCCATTACACTAACTGCTGGTCCCTTTTTTTTTTTTTTTTGCCAAACTTTTCATAGCAATAATCAATACAGTAGAGGAATGCCTTTAATACTTTCACTGTCACAAGACTAGTTTCTCTTTGTGTGCCTCTCTTTTCTTTAAAAGGACACTAGTTGAGATCAGCAGAGGGCATAATGGTTATGTCGATGGACTCCCACATAGTCGACCGTGGTTTGAGTCCTGGTTACATTACACACCTGGCACAGGGACTAGCAGTTAGCATAATGGCTATGTCGCTGGACTCCCATGTAGTCAACCACAGTTC
>NW_006159555.1:10410203-10417452 GCF_000334495.1 Tupaia belangeri chinensis | reverse complement strand
AGGAGAATGGAGGAGAAGGGATTGTGGCATGGTCATCCCCCCTGGGGGGTGATTTCTTGTTTTCTGTCTCTCTGTCTCTGTCTTTCTGGCAAGTGAATGTGCCCTATAGAAAAAAACTCTAAAAAAAAAACAAAAACAAACAAACAAACAAAAAAAACCACACCAGGCACCTATGTGTGCATGCCTAAAATTCCAAGGGGAAAATGGAGGAGATCACAGCATGGTCATCCCTTCTGGGGCAGCGGGTGCAGGAGTGTGTATAATTCCTTGCTTTCTGTCTCTGTGGCAAGTGCATGTGCCCTATAGCAAAAGCTTCTCTAAGGAAAAAAAAAGGGGGGGATACCAGTCACAACTTACTCCAATAAACACTCACTTTTAACTAATGACACCTGCAACTAACCTAGGTCCAAATAAAAGTCACATTCTGGGGTATCAGGGGTTAGGACTTAAACACAATCTTTTTGGTGATACAATTCAACCCATAACAGTCTGCCCACTGGCCCCACAAAAAAACATGTCCTTCCCATGTGCATAATATTGTACATTTACTAATACCAACATCCTCAAAATTTCTAACCATTTCATCAAATCTAAGTCCAAAATCTCTAAATACTATCAAACTAGGGCTGGACAGTGGCATAGCAGTACAACACAATGCTCTCTGAGGCCAATTCTCATGGTAACACTTTGTCTTACACTGGAGACCTTTCTGAGTGTACCAACTATGAGTGTACCCATGTTCCAAGCTGGCAGAAGATGACTAGTATCAGAACCCTATTGCAACCTCTGTCTTTTTCTCTCATTTATGAAATAAATAAGCTTAAAAAGAAAATTTTAAATATTATTAATTCAAAATCTCAAATCTCATCATCTAAATTAGTTATGAGTAAGACCAAGTGTGTGATTTATCTGGAGCAAAATTTCTTTCCATGCATCCATGAAAACTAACCAATAAATTAATCTGCTTCTAAAATACAATGGTAGGATAGGCAGAGTAAGAAAAACAGGTTGCAGGTCCAAAATCTAGCAAATTAAATTACCTTTCAAAATCTGAACATAACCCCATGTGGCTCCACATTCTGTCCTCTGGACCCACGTAATAGAACCAAGAAAGAGGCAGCCTCACATTCTGGGCCTCTTTTGTCTCTGACTTCTGTACCATGGCTCTGCCCTCCAATTCATTCATTCTTCCTTATATCCCCATCCTAGGTCCAGGCTGACAGATAAAACTGCTGGTGTTTTACAACAATTCTTGGCATTCCTCTGCTTGGAAACACATCACTCTAATCTTTGCCTGTTATCACATGACCTTCTCCCTGTGTGCCTGGTCTACCAATCTTCTTAAAGGACACCAATCATAATGAAATAAAGAGCCATCCTACTATGGTTTCATCTTAACTAATTACATCTGCAACTAACTTTTTTCCAAATAAAATCACATTCTGGTGGGTTAGGGCTAGGGTTTAGGACCTCAGTGTAATTTGTAGTGAAACATAATTAAGCCCTTAACAGTGGAGGAGGGAAGAAAGATCTAGAAAAAAATTGAACCCATAAATAAGATTCAGAAAAATTCACCAAAACATGGAAAAAAGAGATAAAATCTAGTCACTTCTGTGGAGCACAAGACAGGGAGGGGAATAGGGCAGTCAAGCTTCTTCATGGCAGCAATTACACAGCAAAGTAATGCCTGTAATATCCTCATGGAAGGACATTTTGATCCTGAATCTTATGCCTAGTCACTGTCATTTAAAGTAAGTGGCAAAGTACACATAACATATTTTGAATACACACATACACACACATACATATATATATATATATAAGGGATGGCCACGCTGCAATCCCTTCTCCTCCATTCTCCTCTCGGGATCTTGGGCACGTACGCACACGTACTCGGCGTTGAGTTTAAGCCACTGGGTCCGGGACTTGAACCACGGTCGACTACATGGGAATCCAGCGACATAGCCATTATGCTAACTGCTGGTCCCCACATTTTGAATATATTAAGACTTCAGAGAATATATTATTGGCTATCATAAACAATTCTTAGAGAAATTACTAGAGGACAAATTTCAGTCAATACATCAGAGAGAGTCACAGAAGTGTGTTATGGTTAGATCCTGGCCTTGGCAGCCTGAAAAACATGTTGGGTTTGTGTGTGAGCCTGTTCAAAAGTCCTGACAGGGTAATGAAATGGAGAAGAAAATGTACCACCACCATGCCCCGTTGGGAGGTGCTTTCTCCCTCTCTCTCTGGCAAGCATATGTGCCTGCTGGGCAAATTTAAAAAGTGAAAACTAAAAATAAAAAAGTATTAAAACATTTTTTTTAGAGATTTTTGCTATAGGGTGCATGTACACACCGGCGAGACAGAGAGACAGAAACCAAGAAATCACCCACGGGGGGCGGGATGGCCACATTGCAATCCCTTCTCCATTCTCCTCTTGGCATCGTGAGCACAAGCACCCAGTGTTGAGTTTTAAGCCATCAGGTCTGGGACTTGAACCACTGTCGACTACATGAGAGTCCATCTACATAACCATTATGCCATCTGCTGGCCCCTCAAAAGTATTTTTAATTAAGTAGGAAAAGGTGAAGCCTAGTAGGTGATCATACAGGCATTATTCTCACAAATACATGACTGATGTCTCATGAGACCTGGTGAGTTCTAGCTCTCATGAGACGGGATTACTTCTCAAGAGTTCATTATAAAAGGAAGAGGCTGCCTACAGGTCTTTGTGCACATGCCCACCCATCTACCTTCCTCTCTGCTTCTGATGGCTACTTTGTAATACCAGCTCCATGCCATTGAACCTACCAAGCACCAGAATCCTTTTTTTTCTCTTTTTAAATTTTGCCACAGGATGCATGAGTGTGTGGAAGATGAGGTGGATAGTGGTGAGAAAACATCCCTCCATGGGAGATGGTCACACTGCAATTCTTTCTCCATTTCTCTCTCCTTTCAGGATTCTGGGCATGCAAGCACACGTACCTAACAATTCTCAAACTGCTGGGTCCAGGACTAGAACTGCAGAATCAATCATGTGAAATCTAGCCACCTTAAGCATTATGCCACTGGCTGGCCCATAAAGACATAGTTTTTTCAAGTTAGAAGGGGGCTGGACAGATCTGACAATAGGTCATTATATAATTTTTTTCCAGATAACTCAGAAGGAATTTAAATACTTTAGTTTCACTGCCCTAAAATTTTTATTTTGAAAAAGCACTCCCTGGGCCAGACAGTACCATGGTGGTTAAGGTGGCTGGATCCCCCATGGCTGACTGCATGGTTCAACTGCTGGCCAGTGACTTGAAAAACATTCTGTGTGTGTGAGCATGCATGCCCAAATCCAGAAAAGAGATGTTTTCTCACGTTCTCTGTGTCTCTCCAATAAGCACACATGCCCTCTGGCAAATTAAAAAACAAAAGTTTCGGGACCAGCAGTTAGCATAATGGCTGTGTCGCTGAACTTCCATGTAGTTGACTGAGGTTCGAGTCCTGGACACTGCTTTTAACCATCTATATACTAATAATAACAACTCGATATAGAAAATTATAACATTTACAGTCTTACTATCTCTAGCCATTTAACTATATATGCAGATTTTTATTGAAGGAAAATACGTAAAAGTAAATAGTATCAAGCATAAAAATTTCCAGTGTTGGGATTAAACTCCATGATGGTGGTGAAATGAAAAGTCCAATAATGAAAGTAGAATGAAAAGTCAAGTGTGAGGAGAAATATGTTTAACTATTTAAATTTATGTTCAAAAAACTGTTCTAGATAACATGTTAACAGTGTAAATGGTTATTAAAAACTTTTATTGGGGCTGGCAAGTGGCGTTGGGGTTAAGGGTGCTGGACTCCCACATAGCCAACCATGGTTTGAGTCCTGGACCTGGAGGCTTGCTTTCTTGCTTGCTTTCTCTCATGTTCTGTCCCTCTCTGGTCAAATTAAAATAAGTTAATAAATAGGGACCAGTAGTTAGCGTAATGGCTATGTTGCTGGACTCCCATGTAACCGACCGTGGTTCAAGTCCCGGACCTGGTGGCTTAAACTCACGCCAGGCGCATGTGCATGCGTGCCCAAGATCCCGGGAGGAGAATGGAGAAGGGACTGCGGCGTGGCCATCCCCCCTGGGGGGTGATTTCTTGCTTTCTGTCTCTCCGTCTTTCTGGCGAGCGTGCACACCCTATAGCAAAAACCTCTCCATATAAATACATACATACATACATACATAAAGTTAAAAAAATAA
This sequence comes from Tupaia belangeri chinensis, assembly GCF_000334495.1. NCBI lineage: Eukaryota > Metazoa > Chordata > Mammalia > Scandentia > Tupaiidae > Tupaia > Tupaia belangeri. The sequence goes on along the minus strand of NW_006159555.1, from coordinate 10,413,196 downwards.
ATCTTTTACAAAATTATTAAAGGTTACATGAAAATCCCCCAAACAACGTATGGCCCACTCTTCTAACCAGATCTATGTAGGTAAATCAATAGACCAATCTGCATACTCAGAGGAAATCACAGGAAATACACAAGTTGTCATCTTTTTTTTCTTTTTTAAGAGAGATTTTTGCTATAGGGCACATGTGCTTGCCACAGAGACGGAGAGACAGAAAGTAAGAAACCCCCCAGGAAAAATGGCCACACCGTAATCCCCTCTCCTCTACTTTCTTCTTAGGATTTTGGACACGCATACATATGTACAGCATTAGTTTTAAGCAGTCAGTTCTGGGACTTGAACCGTGGTCAACTATGTGGGAGTCCAGCAATGTAATCATTATACCATCTGCTGCTCCCAGTACATAAGTCTTCTAAATCATCCCCCAAAAATATATATATGCAAATGTATACATATATATGTATATACACACACAGAAAACATACCAGATAAAGAAAAGCTCTTTGTAAATTAGTATATACAAAAGTCAATTTTGAGTTTGTAAAGACTAAAACATTTTTACAAAAAGTAATAAAAACATGGAAACAATGAATCCAAGCATACAATATCGTGTGACCAAAAAAAGTAGGGCGGAACACAGATAATGTAAGAGAAAGAACCTAGATCAGAAAGTTTCTTTCATAATAAACATAGAGAAGTAAAAATCATATATATTATGACTCAGTAAAAACAACTCTTCTAAATAATGCATACATACTTCTTAAAGCTCAAGCTAAAGACAAATCAACTATAGGAATAATTTTTCTGTACAGGTGAAAAAACAATATATAATCTTATTTTACTAACAGCGGAAGTAATTAGGAGACCACAAAATTCACCCAAAAACCAGATTATTCCTTTTGTAGCACCTTACCTCACATTCTGAGTAGGATTCCACCTTTCAGAAGGCAATTCTCCACTCTGTGGATCATCTACAGGCGGATGAAGAATTGAAATGCATACATCTCCATTCTACAAGACACAAACATTATAGTCAGTAAATACTTAGAAAGCAGAGCATAAACAGTGATATCAGTACTACTGAAGTTTCTCTTATTTCTAGAAACTTTTTAAAAAATTTCAGTAAGGGAGAAAAATTCTGCTTTTTCTTCACATTCAAAAATCAGAGTTAAGGGCTGGCAACTGGTGTTGTGGTTGAGGTGCTGGACTCCAACATGGCTGAATGTGGTTTGAGTCCCAGACCTGGTGGCTTGCTTTCTCACTTTCCCTTTCTCTCTTTGGTCAAATTAAAAAATAATAACAATAAATAAAATTAAATAATTCTTTTTTTAAAAAATCAAAGTTAAATAAATGATATTGGGAACTAGCAGATGGTGTAATGGTTATGTTGCTGGATTCCCATGAAATCGACCACAGTTGGAGTGGTCCTGGAAGATTAGAACTCACACCAGGTGCACGTGCATCTGTTTGTGCATGTGTGCCCAAGATCCAGAGAGGAGAATGGAAGAGAAGGGAGCGCAGTGTGGTCATACCCCTTTGGGGTATGGTTTTCTGTCTTTCCAGTGAGCACATGCACCCTACAGCAAAAACCTCTCTATGAGTTAAAAAAAAAAAAGATTTTGATTATAAATACTTATTCTGACTAATTTCCAAGATATATTTCTTAGCTAGAAAAGGAATACTGTGCCTGTAATACCTTCTAAAACATACTTATGGAAAAAAATATATAAATCAAGAATTTAAAATCTTTTTTGGGGGGTAGAGCTTTTTGCTATAGGGCACGTGCGCTCACCAGAAAGACAGAGACAGACAGAAAGCAAGAAATCACCCCCCGGGGGGATGGCCACGCCACAATCCCTTCTCCTCCATTCTCCTCTCAGGATCTTGGGCATGCACGCACACACGTGCCTGGCGTGAGTTTAAGTCACCAGGTCCGGGACTCCAACTGCAGTCAACTACGTGGGAGTCCAGTGACATAGCCATTATGCCAACTGCTGGTCCCAAGATTTTAAAATCTTGGCCCAACCCAAGGGGCTGGTGATTAGAGGAACAGGATCCCTTATGGCCAACTATGCTGTTTGAATCCTGGACCCAGCATCTTGAAAGACATACCAGACACGTGTCCAAAATCCCAGCAGGATGGAGAAACAGAGGAAAAGGAATTGTAGGGACCAGCAGTTAGCGTAACGGCTATGTTGCTGGACTCCCATGTAGTTGACCGCGGTTCATGTCCTGGACCTGGTGGCTTAAAACTCACGCCGGGCACATGTGCATGTGTGCCCAAGATCCTGAGAGGATAATGGAGGAGAAGGGATTGCAGTGTGGCCATCCCCCCTGGGGGGTGAGTTCTCGCTTTCTGTCTCTCTGTCTCTCTCAGTCTGTCTGGCGAGCGCACGCACCCTATAGCGAAAACCTCTCAAAAAAAAAAAAAAAAGAGGAAAAGGAATTGTAGCATGATCATTCCCCATAGGGGGGTGCTTTCTCCCTCACCCTCTCTGTCTCTTTACTGAGCATACACAACACCCTTTAGCAAATTAAAAAGAGAAAAGGAAAAAGAAACTTTATCAGGGGCCAGCAGATGGCATAGTGATTAAGGTGCTAGATTCTTACATGGCTGACCTGCAGTTCGAGTCCCGGACCTGGCAGCTTGCTTTCTTACCCACCCACCTTCTTTTTCTCTCTCTCGGGTCAAACTAAAATAAACAAATTAATTAAACAATTATAAAGAAAAAAAAGAAATTTTAATAACATGATGAATTATTTTCTATCAATAACAGTTTTTACACATGCCCTAAAGCAAAAAATTTTTTAAAGTAGTAATAAATAAAATAAATAATTCTTTTTAAAAATTACTTAAAGTGGGACCAGCAGTTAGCTTAATGGCTACGTCACTGGACTCCCACGTAGTTGACTGCGGTACAAGTCCCGGACCCAGAGGCTTAAACTCATGCCGGGCATGTGTGCATGCGTGCCCAAGATCCTGAGAGGAGAATGGA
>NW_006159555.1:10387869-10410120 GCF_000334495.1 Tupaia belangeri chinensis | reverse complement strand
AAAAATAAATAAATAAATAAATAAATAAATAAATAAATAAAATAAAATAAAAATGAAAATTACTTAAAGAGGTAATTAAATATTTTCTTCATTTAGAGCTCTGATTTATTTATCCATTCTTTGTCTTTCAAGAGGAGTTTGGAAAGTAACTTTGAGGTAAAAAAAGTGAGTGTTTTAATTTATAGTTAAATAGTTCTCAATAGCAAGAAAAAAAAATTGTCTGTCTTGGGAAGGAGCAGTTAGCGTAATGGCTATGTCACTGGACTCCCATGTAGTCGACCACAGTTCACGTCCCGGACCCGGTGGCTTAAAAACTCACGCCGGGCGCGTGTGCGTGCGTGCCCAAGATCCCGAGAGGAGAATGGAGAAGAAGGGATTGCGGCGTGACCATCCCCCCTGGGGGGTGATTTCTCGCTTTCTGTCTCTATGTCTCTCCCTGTCTGGCAAGCACACGCGCCCTACAGTGAAAATCTCTCCAAAAAAAAAAAAATTGTCTGTCTTGATTCTCATTGTTTTTAAAGAGAGACTTTTGCTATAGGGCGTGTGCACTTGCCAGAGACATAGACATAGACAGAAAGCAAGAAAACACCCAACCAGGGGGATCCTCCAGGGATTGCCAGGCCACAATCCCTTCTCCTCCATTCTCCTTCCGGGATCTTGGGCACACATACGAATGCGCCTGCCATGATTTTCAAGTTGCTGGGTCTGGGACTCCAACTGCATAGGCCATTATGTCCAGTGACGTAACTGCTATGCCATCTGCTGGTCCCAGTCCTTATTTCTCTGCAACTATATAAAATCTATGTATTATATAAGTCCATAATTTTAAAAGCAAAAACCTGTTTTTAGTTTTTGCCATAAGGGTATGTGGGCTTGCCAGAGAGGGAGAGAGGGAAAGTGACAAATCATCCCCTGGTGGGGAGGACAACCAAACCACAGTTCCTTTTCCTCCAATCTCCTCTCGGGATTTTGGGCACACACCCACACATGTCTGGCCTGAGTTTCAAGTTGTCAGGTCATGGACTCCAACAGTGGTAGACCATGTGGGAGTCCCGCACCGTAACCACTACACTACCTGCTAGCCATGGCAAGAATATTTAATTAGTAAATGAACTAGGGAGTATTATGATCTGAATGTTACTGACACCCAAATTCACATACTGAACCCTTAATTCCCCACGGTGATGGTATTAAGAAGTGAAAGTGGGACCAGCAGTTAGCGTAATGGCTATGTCGCTGGACTCCCACGTAGTTGACCGCGGTTCACGTCTTGGACCCGGTGGCTTAAACTCATGCTGGGCGCGTGTGCGTGCGTGCCCAAGATTCCAAGAGGAGACTGGAGGAGAAGGGATTGTGGGGTGGCCATCCCCCCTGGGGGGTGATTTCTCACTTTCTGTCTCTCTGTCTCTCTGTCTGTCTGGTGAGCACACGTGCCCTATAGCAAAAACCTCTCAAAAAAAAAAAAAAGAATTGAAAGTACATCCCCCTCTGCAATGGGCAGGTGAGGTTGAGGCCAGAGACTGAACTCAGGATCTGACAAGATAGCCTAACTGTCTCGCAGGATCACTGAGAAAACCCAATGTTTGCTGGTATAACCGGTTCCTGGTATTAAAGCAGAACCAGATGAGAGTAATACCCATTATTTTCATGTGGTCATCGCTGCGCCCCAGGATTCTCCTTTTGAGAAAGAGACTTTTAAATTTGAACTATTTCTTCCAGAATATACAATTGCTGCCTCTAAAGTATGTTTCATGACCAAAATTTATCATCCTAATGTAGACAAGTTGGGGGAAAAAATATGTTCAGATATTCTGAAAGTGGTCCCAACACTATAAACTCACACAGTTCTGCTATCAATCCAGGATTTGTAAAATGGATGATTATCATCATCCAGATGATGATCCACTAGCAAATGATATAGCAAAGGAAGAAAGCCTAAGCCATAGAAACAGCTAGGGCATGGACTAGGCTACATGCCATGAATAATATTTAACTTGATCTGATCAAGTGTGTATTACTTCTCCTGTTGTGCCAAAGACTTTTCTTTTTTGCGTACATTTCCAGGGTACAATCTTAGAAACATTACAGAATAAAAGCCCAGGCATCTTCAGTCCTTTGGTGAGTAAATGTATATGAGCAAACCTGTCTCGTTCTGAATTACTGTTGTAAAGTATGAGCAGAGGCTAAAAGTATCATCTGGATTGTTGCCAAATGTTTAAAAGCAGTGCCTCTTTCTACTTTTATTCATTTCTTCCACCATGGTTTAAGTATAAAGCACTGCCAATGACGATAGTTGCCAGGGTTAGCTGCAGGAAAGTGGATTTTATTTTTAGGAAGGAGGCAGTTTTATTTCGATTTTATGGCCCCCTTCCCTCCTTTTAATGGTGATCTAATTGCATTAATCAAAAGCAGCTAACCAATTTTTCAGAATATGCTTTCTAGCCAAGTCTAACTTTATTTAGATGGTGTGGATGGACAAGCTAGATTGAACCAAAATAGGAATACCGAAGATTCCAAGAGGAGACTGGAGGAGACAGGATTGTGGGGTGGCCATCCCCCCTGGGGGGTGATTTCTCACTTTCTGTCTCTCTGTCTCTCTGTCTGTCTGGTGAGCACACGTGCCCTATAGCAAAAACCTCTCAAAAAAAAAAAAAAGAATTGAAAGTACATCCCCCTCTGCAATGGGCAGGTGAGGTTGAGGCCAGAGACTGAACTCAGGATCTGACAAGATAGCCTAACTGTCTCGCAGGATCACTGAGAAAACCCAATGTTTGCTGGTATAACCGGTTCCTGGTATTAAAGCAGAACCAGATGAGAGTAATACCCATTATTTTCATGTGGTCATCGCTGCGCCCCAGGATTCTCCTTTTGAGAAAGAGACTTTTAAATTTGAACTATTTCTTCCAGAATATACAATTGCTGCCTCTAAAGTATGTTTCATGACCAAAATTTATCATCCTAATGTAGACAAGTTGGGGGAAAAAATATGTTCAGATATTCTGAAAGTGGTCCCAACACTATAAACTCACACAGTTCTGCTATCAATCCAGGATTTGTAAAATGGATGATTATCATCATCCAGATGATGATCCACTAGCAAATGATATAGCAAAGGAAGAAAGCCTAAGCCATAGAAACAGCTAGGGCATGGACTAGGCTACATGCCATGAATAATATTTAACTTGATCTGATCAAGTGTGTATTACTTCTCCTGTTGTGCCAAAGACTTTTCTTTTTTGCGTACATTTCCAGGGTACAATCTTAGAAACATTACAGAATAAAAGCCCAGGCATCTTCAGTCCTTTGGTGAGTAAATGTATATGAGCAAACCTGTCTCGTTCTGAATTACTGTTGTAAAGTATGAGCAGAGGCTAAAAGTATCATCTGGATTGTTGCCAAATGTTTAAAAGCAGTGCCTCTTTCTACTTTTATTCATTTCTTCCACCATGGTTTAAGTATAAAGCACTGCCAATGACGATAGTTGCCAGGGTTAGCTGCAGGAAAGTGGATTTTATTTTTAGGAAGGAGGCAGTTTTATTTCGATTTTATGGCCCCCTTCCCTCCTTTTAATGGTGATCTAATTGCATTAATCAAAAGCAGCTAACCAATTTTTCAGAATATGCTTTCTAGCCAAGTCTAACTTTATTTAGATGGTGTGGATGGACAAGCTAGATTGAACCAAAATAGGAATACCGAACAAACATCACAACCTCACTAATAACATTGTGAATTTGCTGTCAAGTGTAGAATTCTCCCTTCAAAAGAAGCATGTATTACATTTCATATGACTTGTCTGGAGACTTCTGTAAATCTTTTTTATTATTACTTTTAAAAAAGAGAGAGATAAGGAAAAAAGCCCTCACAAATCTGCTGACATCTTCATCTTGGACTTCCTAGCCTTCAGAATTGTCAGCAATAAATTTGTATTATTTATAAATTACCTGGTGTAGGGTATTTTGCTATAACAGACCAAATGAACTAAGACAGACACCAGAATACCAGCACAAAGAGTGAATTCGGTTTAGACTTATGAAACAATAAATTATGTTTACAGACTTTCTCCTACAAAAGAATGGTAACTTGATTATACAGAATAGTTCACTCATTGTTGTTTGTTAAATATATTATGATTATGCCAAGGGGAAACAATATTCTGGGGCTTATTTCTGGAAAGAAACTACATATCCCTTTTTCACAGTACAAATTTGTCTGAGAAAGAAATGAAAACTAAACATGTCTCACAAGAAAAGCAGATTGTGAAAACTGATAGTTGCTCCAGTGTGCTAATTTATACAGAATAAGTTCCAAATGTAGAACTCTGTAGGCTCTCCCTTTCTTGACCAGAAGTATTCAGTTTTCTGACAACCCAGAATTTTAAAGGCCAGGCAGCTGTTTATGTAGCAAAGGCATTTCCCAGCATCTACCAGGCCAAAAAAGGAACTGGTGCATCATGACTTAGGTTGCAATAATTGAAAACAACTTTAATGCTTATGATGCTGCTACAGGAAATTGAGACTGCTGCAAGCGCTACTGCAATAAAACAGGTTACAGAATGGCTGTCTTAACAACTAGAAGGCTCAACAAACTGAAAAACTTAACAGCTTTTCTTAGAATTCATAAGAGAAGTACAGCCACAGCCAAACTCCTACCTCCAAAACTGGAAAGACAGATAGGCAGATGTAGAAAATCACAACTTAAGAGTAGAAACCCAAGTACAGAAATTTCATGGGAATCAGTCCCTGAGTATGAAAACATCAACTGTAATTGACAAACTTTGGAAACCCAATGTAGACAAATCTAAGGGTAAAACACTCCAGTGTTGGGGCTGGCAGGTGGCATGGTGGTTAAGGCACTGGACTCCCACATGGTTGACCACAGTTCGAGTCCTGGACCTGGTGGCTTACTTTCTCACTTTCCCTCTCTCTCTCTTTCTGGTCAAATTTTAAAAAATAGTAGTAATAAATAAAAATAAATATTCTTAAAATTAAAACAAACAAACAAACAAACAAAAAAAAACTCCAGTGCCTTTGGGACCAGCAGATGGCATAGCAGTTACATCCCTGGACTCACTAATGGCCGACCACAGTTTGAGTCCCAGACCCAGTGGCTTGAAAATCATGCCAAGCACATGTGTGTACATGCCCAAGATTCTGGGAGAATAGAGGACAAGGGATTACAGCGTGGTCCTCCCCCTGGGGGGTGATTTTTTACTTTCCCTCTTGCTGTGTCTGTCTTTCTCCAAGGGTGTCTGTAGAATAAAACCTCTTAAAAAAAAAAAATGAAAAAGCCCTCCAGTGCCCTCATTGGGGGATCCTCCATGCTTTTGTGAGTTTTACCTCCTAATCCTCTACTGAATTCTCCTAGTGAAAAATCCCCCTGTGTTTATGGCAGTTAAGTGGATAAGAAATCATTTTGAAGTCAGAATATTCTGTTCTTGGGATCAGGAGATGGCAAAATGGCTATGTTGCTAGACTAACAAAGTCGACCAAGGTTAGAGACTTGGACCCAGCAGCTTAAAACTCAAACCAGGTACATGTGCGTGTGTGCCCAAAATCCTGAGAGAATGGAGGTAAATACATGGTGGCATGGCCATCCCCCTTGTGGGGAGAGGTGATTTCTCACTTTCCAGTGAGCACACACACCCTATAGCAAAAATCTCTCTTTAAAAAAAAAAAAAGGGGGGGGGGGGAACCAGCAGTTAGCATAATGGCTATGCCGCTGGACTCCCATGTAGTTGACCGCGGTTCGTGTCCCGGACCCGGTGGCTTAAAATTCACGCCGGGTGCGTGTGCGTGCATGCCCAAGATCCCAAGAGGAGAATGGAGGAGAGGGGATTGCGATGTGACCATCCCCCCTGGGGGGTGATTTCTTGCTTTCTGTCTCTATGTCTGTCTCTCTCTGTCTGTCTGGCGAGCGCACGCGCCCTCTAGTGAAAATCTCTAAAAAAAAAAAAAAAAAAGAATACTCTGTTCTTGTTATCAACATCCGCCCTCAGGAGAAATTATTTAACCAAAGACTAACTTGCTGGGGGTTTTATCAGAGCCTAACTAATTTGGGAGAAGGGAACTTTCCAAGCCCGGCTACCTCAACCTTTCAAGTGAGAGAAAGGAAAATACTTAAGCCAGTCCCCTCTAGCCATTTACAGAAATGGATAGATTCAGCAGTCAAAAAAATCAGTAAAGACATAGCTGACACAATAGCACCATTGATAAAATGGATGTAATGGAAATCTAGACTACTCCATCCCACAATAGCAGATTACACATTCTTTTTTTAAATTGAAGTATTTTTTCTTTCTTTTTTACTTTAGGTTTTTGTCATGGGTGCATGTATTTGCCAGAGAGAAAAAGAGACAGAGACAGTGAGAGAAAAAACAAGAAATCACTCCCTGGAGGGATGGCCATGCTACAATCTCTCCTCCTCCATTGTCCTGGGATCTTGGGCACACACACACACACACACACACACATCCAGTGTTAGTTTCAGCTGCCAGGTCCAGGACTCAAACTGCAGTTGTCCATGTGCAAGTCCAGTGACGTAACTGCTATGTCATCTGCTAGCCCTAGATTACATGTTATTTTTTATTTTTTAAGAGAGAGTTTTTGCTATAGGGTGTGTACACTCGCCAGAGAGAGACAGAGACAGAGATAGAAAGCGAGAATTCACCTCCCTGGAGGGATGGCCACATTGCAATCCCTTCTCCTCCATTCTTCTCTCAGGATCTTGAGCATGCTCACACACACACACGCCTGGTGTGAGTTTCAAGTCGCCAGGCCCAGGACTCACCAGGGTTGACCATATGGGAGTCCAGCAATGTAACTGCTATACCATCTGCTGGTTCCTAGATTACACATTTTTACTACAGGGTACATGCACTCACCGGACAGAGACAGAGAGAAAAATCGCCCCACAGGGGAGATGGCCACACTTAATCCCTTTTCCTCCATCTTCCTCGGGATTTTGGGCACACACGCACACATAACTGGTGTGAGTTTGAAGTACCAGGTCTGAGACTTGAACTATGGTCAACTCATGTGGGAGTCTGGCCCACTACTGCACCTGCTGGCTGCCCTATTTTGAGAGGTTTTTGCCTTAGGGCGTGTGTGCTCAACAGAGAGAAAGACACAGTAAGAAGGAAAGTGAGAAATCACCTCCCAGGGAGATGGCCATGCCACAATCCCTTCTCCTCTATTCTCCTCCCAGGATCTTGGGCACCCAGGCAAATAGCATGAGTTTTAAGCCACTGTGTCCAGGACTCAAGCTATGGTCAGTCATGTGGGAGTCCAGTGACTTAACTACTATGCCATCTGCTGGCTCCAGATAACACATTCTTAAGTGTATGTGAAAATTCACCAGGATACACAATTTATGGGCCATAAAACATACCTTAATACATATTCTTTTGAGAGATTTTTGCTACAGAGCGTGTACACTCGTCAGAGAGGCAGAGAGACAAAGACAAAGCAAAAAAATCACCCCCCATGGGGGATGGCCACACCACAATCCCTTCTTCTCCATTCTCCTCCAGATCTTGAGAACGCACATAAAGGCGCCTGGTATGAGTTTTAAGTCGCCTGGTCCAGGACTCAAACTGCGGTTGACTAAGTGGGAGTCCAGTGACGTAACCATCATGCCATCTGCTGGTCCCACTTTAATACATTTAAAAAAAATAAATCATAGAAGAATGTCTGCTCTCAGATTACAATGGAATTAAACTAACAATTAATGAGAAGATAGTTTTTTTAAAAAATCCCAAAACATTTGTAGATTAAACAAATACTTCTAAATAACAAATGGGGCAAAGAAGAAATTCCATAAGAAATTTGAAAATACTTTGAATGAAATGAAAATTTTAAAAAACTTACTATATTTGTGTGATGCAGTGAAAGCAGGACTCACAGGGAAATTTATAGCATAAAAGATGTATTTTACAATAAAATAAAAATATAAAATCAATTCTCTAAGTTTCTGCTACTGGGAAACTAGAAAAGAAGGAAATTAACCCCAAAAAGGAGAAGGAAAAAAAATGTATTCATGCACCACATAATGACATTCGAATTAACCAGAGACTGCCTATACAACAACAATCTCATAGGAATATAAGACGCTATCTCAGGGCACAGCAGTACAATGTGATACTTGGGAAGGTTCCTACTTTGCATCTGGAGACCTCCCTGAGTATTCAAAACATGCACATGCACATGATCTAGCTAGGGATGGATCATGGCATCATGACTCTGTTAAGGGTGGTAACTTTCTCTCTCTCTCTCTCTCTCTCTCAAAACTCATGGAAGAAAGAAATAAATAGACTAAAGGAAATAAGGTATACCATAGTCTACTTGTATAGTGGGTTAGACCATGTAGGTTTGAGTAAATATACTCTATGAAGTTCATACAACTACAGTATTGACTAATGACATATTTGTTAGAAAATATACCATTGTTAAGTCACACTTTAATAAAAATTAGAGCAAAGTGAGCAAAATTAAAAACAGTATCAATAGAGAAAAATCACAAAAGCAAATATTGGTTCTTTAAATGACCAATAAAATCAATTAAGTCTTCAGTAAGGCTAAAAAAAAGTACAAAGTATTAATACAAAAAATGATGGGGGGGGGGCGGCAAGTGGCGTGGCGGTTAAGGGTGCTGGTCTCCCACATGTCCAGCTGCGGTTTGAGTCCCGGACCTGATGATCTGCTTTCTCACTTTCTCTCTCTCTCTCTCCCTTTGTCCCTCTCTGGTCAAATTAAAATACACAAAAAAATAAAATGTAAAAAAAATATATTTTTTTTTGGAGAGGTTTTTTCGCTATAGGGCGCGTGCACTCGCCAGACAGAGAGAGACAGAAAGCGAGAAATCACTCCCTGGGGGGATAGCCACACCGCAATCCCTTCTCCATTCTCCTCTTGGGATCTTGGGCATGCACGGACATGCGCCCGGTGTCAGTTTTAAGTCACCGGGTCCAGGACACGAACTGCAGTTGACTACGTGGGAGTCCAGCGACATAGCCATTACGCTAACTGCTGGTCCCCTAAAAAATAATTTTTAAAATATGATGGAGGAGACATTAGTATAGATCCCATGGAAAAGATAATAAAGATAACAAAATGGTGGAAGGGACATTTATAGATCCCATTGAAAAGATAATAATAATGGACAACTTTAAGTCCACCAATTCGATAAACTAGAGGAAAAGGGCCAATTCTTTGAAAGACAGCTGGCAAAAAAAAAAAAAAAAAAAAAACACAAAAAGTAGACAATCCAAAGGACTATATCGATTTAAAAAATTAATAACCTTCCAAGAAAGCTCTAGGCCTGGACGGGTTTACTGGTGAATTTTACCAAATATTTAAGGAAGAAATCATGCCCATTTTTGACCAGCTAGGTAGCATCGTGCTTAGGACAGCTGGATCCCACATGTCAAGTCTTAGATCCAGTGGCTTGAAAAACAAACTGAGCACATATGCATGCATGCCCCCAATCCTGAGAGAAAAACAGAGAAGGGACTGTGGTGTGCCTATCCACACTAGGGAGTAATTTCTCACTCCTACTCCTTTCTCCTACTCCCTACTCAAGTGAGCATAGACACTCTATTAAAAAAAAATTATGCCAGGACCAGCAGTGGGCACAATGGCTATGTCACTGGACTCCCATGTAGTTGACCACGGTTCGAGTCCCGGACCCAGAGGTTTAAACTCACGCCGGGCACGTGTGCATGGGTGCCCATCCCCCTTGGAGGGGGGGTGATTTCTTGCTTTCTCTCTCTCTATCTCTCTGTCTTTTTGGCGAGCATACATGCCCTATAGCAAAAAATCTCTCCCCCCCAAAAAAAAATTATGCCAATTTGCTAGTCTTCTAGAAGACAGGAGAAGAAATATTGTTATATTTTGAAGTCAGCTTTATCCTAATACCAAAACTAGACTAGGTCATCACAAGAAACAAAAACTACAAACCAATATTTTCAAAGAACACAGATGCAAAAATCCTCAGCAAAATATTAGCAAATATAATTCAACAATGTATAAAAAGAATACACCATGACTAAAAGCTGGTAGTGAAATCCATCACACCAATAGGCTAAAAAAGAAAATCACATCATCATATCAACAGATGGAGAAAGCAGGATTAACCCCAGAGCCTAGCAGTTAAAGAAGTCAAATCTCTCAGATAGTTGACTGTGGTCTAAATCTCAGTTCCTGTAGTTTGAAAAACATGCTATCCTGGGTACATGTGAGTTCCTGCCCCAAATCCCAACAGAGTAGAGACATAGAAAAGGATTTGCAGTATGACTATGCCCCATTGGGGAGTGTTTTCTCCCTCTCCCTCTGTCTCGCTGGAAATAGCATGTGCCCTATAGCAATTACTTTAAAAATAAGATTTACAGGGCCAACCGGCGGTGCAGGCGGTGTGGCGGTGAAGGTGGCTGGATCACATGTGGCTGACCACAAGTCCTAGACCTGATGACTTGAGAAAAATGAAGAAGAGGAAATTGTGGGATGTGATGATCATCCCCAATGGGAAATATTTTTCACTTTCTTTTTTCTGTTTGTCTAGCAAGCAATGCGCCCTCTGGCGAATTAAAAAAAAAAAAAGATAAAGACTTAGAAAAGGGGGACTAGCAGTTAGCATAATGGCTATGTCGCTGGACTCCCATGTAGTCGACCGCAGTTCGAGTCCCGGACCCGGCAGTTTAAACTCACACTGGGCGCGTGTGCGTGCGTGCCTAAGATCCTGAAGGGAGAATGAAGAAGGGATTACAGCGTGGCCATCCCCCCGTGGGGTGATTTCTTGCTTCTCTCTCTCTGTCTCTGTCTTTCTGGCGAACACACGTGCCCTATAGCAAAAACCTCTCCAAAAAAAAAATGATTTAGAAAAGGCATTGGACAATATCTGACATCTATTCATAATAAAACATAAATCTCAGCAAATTAGGAACACAGGGATATTTCCTCAATTAGATAAAGAACATCTGCAAACAACAACAACAACAACAACAAAAAACTTATTAGTGATGAGAAAACAAACACTTTCCCACTGTAATCAGGAACAAGGCAAGGATGAATAAACAGTATACTGATTGGAAAGTAAGAAATAAAACTGACTTTATTAGCAGATGACATGATTATCTACACAGAAAATCCAAAAGAAGAGATAAAAAAAACTGCTTTAAGAAATGATGAACAACTGGGAACCAGCAGTTAGCTATGTCGCTGGACTCCCACATAGTCGACCGCAGTTCGTGTCCCAGACCCGGTGACTAAAAACTCACGCCAGGCGTGTGTGTGTGCATGCCCAAGATCCTGAGAGGAAAATGGAGGAGAAAAGATTGCGGTGTGACCATCCCCCCTGGGGGGTGATTTCTCGCTTTCTGTCTCTATGTCTCTCTTTGTCTGTCTGGCGAGTGCACGCACCCTATAGCGAAAACCTCTCCAAAAAAAAAAAAAAAAATGATGAACAATTATACCAAGGATCATAGGACAGACTAGAGAGCCTGGAAATAGACTCACATAATGTACTCAATTGATTTTAGACGAAGTTGAAAAACTAATACAACAGTACAAAAAGCCTTTTTTTGGGGAGAGGTTTTTGCTATAGGGCGCGTGCACAGAGAGACAGATAGATAGAAAACGAGAAATCACCTCCCAGGGGGAGAGGGCCACACTGCAATCCCTTATCCTCCATTCTCCTCTGGGGATCTTGGGCATGCACACACGCACACACACCTGCCCGGTGTGAGTTTAAGCCACTGGGTCTGGGACTCAAATTGCAGTCAACTACATGGGAGTCCAGTGACATAAACATTACGCCAACTGCTGATCCCCAAAAAGCCTTTTAAATAAATAGTTTGAACACCTGGACATCCACATGCAAATATATGAATCTCGATGAAGACCTTACACCCTCAAGACAAATCAACTCAAATAAATCACAAATGTAAATGTAAAAATATGTTCTATAATGCTCCTACGTGATAATATAGGAGAAAAATCTATTGTACATGACCTTGGGTTAGGCAATGACTTTTTAGATCCAACACCAAAGACAGAAACTATGAGAGTAAGAATCAATAACCTGAACTTCATTAATATTAAAAAATTGGGGGAGCTAGGGTCCAGTAGGTGGCAAGGTCAACTGTGGTTCAAGTCCTAGACCCGGTGGCTTGAAAATCATACTGGGCACTTGTGTGTGCACGTCCCAAGTTCTGGGAGGAGACTGAAAGAGAAGGGAATATGGCATGGCCATCCCTTCTGAGGGTTGATTTCTCACTTTCCGTCTCTCTCTAGTGAGTGCATATTGTGCTCTATGGCAAAAATCGAAAACTTTCTGAATCTGGACAGTGAGTGGCATGGCAACAAAATGTAATGCTTTGTTAGGCAATCCCACAGAAAGTTTCTGATTCAGGTGTAGAGACCACCCTGATTATGCCAGGCAAATATGCCCATTTCTCAGGGCTGTGTAAAGGCTGGTGGAGTGTGGTATTGGAATCCTGTTAGGATGCTGTCTCTCTCTTTCTCTCTCCTCTGCACCCGTCTCTCCATGAACATAAACATACTTAAAAACATTTTTTTCTGCTTTGTGAATGACACTGTAAAGACGATGAAAAGACAGCTACAGGCTGGGAATAAATACTTGTTTGAGTTTTTTGTAAGTTTGCTATAGGATGTGTGCACTTGCTGGAGACAGAGAAAGAGGTAAAAGTGAGAAATCAACCTCCAAAGGGATAGCCTGTAATCCCTGCTCCTCCATTCTCGTCTTGCAGGACTTTGGGCATGCACACACACACACACACACACACACCTGGGATTTTCTTCCTTCCTTTCTTTTTTTTTTTTAAGAGATTTTTGCTACAGTGCATATGCACTCGCCAGAGAGAAAGAGAGACAGGTTGTTTTCTTTCACCTACTAATATGTCTTTAAGTTTCCTCTGTCTTTTCATGGATCATTTCTTTTTTAGTCCTGAATAATTGTAAGGATCTGCCAAAGATTATCAATACTAAAGTATGTATGTATGTATGTATGTATGTA
Source organism: Tupaia belangeri chinensis (assembly GCF_000334495.1). Taxonomy (NCBI): domain Eukaryota; kingdom Metazoa; phylum Chordata; class Mammalia; order Scandentia; family Tupaiidae; genus Tupaia; species Tupaia belangeri. The sequence continues at coordinate 10,397,094 of NW_006159555.1, read as the reverse complement.
TGTATGTATGTATTTAAATTCTGATCAGAGAGGGACAGAGTAAGAGTACTATCTGACCAAGGAGGCTAGTCAAAATGTCATATGATAACCACTCCCATCCCAAAAAAGCTGAATTTCTGATCATCACAATAGGTGACCTCTGCTGTGAAGTTAGAGGGTAGGTATATAAATATATTTATATGCCTTTATCTTTTTAAAGTTTTAAAATGCAAATGTTAACACATGTGCATTATAATGTTAGCAATGAGCACCAAAAGTTTAAAATCTCAATCTTTAAAATATACATGGGTATTAAAACATTACCTTCAATTTTAATAATTAAGCCTGAGGTTGCTACCTAAAAGTACAAAATCATGAATATTCCTGTGACTATAGTAAATTACCACAACATACTGAGATATACTGGCTATTTTACAGTTTTGATATAAAAAAAATCTTCAGAAAAATTTGTAATTGAAGTTTCTTACCTCATAAATGTTGGGGTGCCACATTTTGGTCAAGAATCTGAAGGTAGGTGGTGAATATGGGTAGTCAATAGGAAATTTAATATGCGCCTGGAAAGGGAAAAAAAAATGTAATCCTAATAAATGAGAATACTTATATGCATTTGCCTAACAATTCACTTATTACACCCAAGGAAAAAAGCTCCTTTTTCTAGAATAGACTCTTGAGATTAAAGTAGATCATGCATACATTTTTAACCACAGTGACAGGATTACTAGCATGTTCTTACACTGCCCAGCCTTCAAATATTTATAAAAACCTGTGTTAAATCATCAAAATGCAGAGCTCTATCTTTTTTTTTTTTTTTTTTTTTGAGAGAGATTTTTACTACAGGGCATGTGTACTCACCAGAGAGACAGAAAGTAAGAAATAATCAGGGAGGAAGGGGTCACCAGAGAGACAGAAAGTAAGAAATAATCATAGAGTAAGGGGCACACCACTATCCCTTCTTTTCCATTCTCCTTTTGGAATTTTGGGCATGCAAGCACACACATCCGGCATGAATTTTAAGCTGCTGAGTCCAGAACTCAAACTGTGGTTTACTACATGGGTGTCAAGCGATGTAACCATTATACCATTGGGTCCCAGAGCTCTATGATTTTTAACTTAACTTGCTTCACTAAATGCCTATTATTGCAATATATTTTTATAACAATGATATTTCTGAAAGACTTATTTTATTATTTTTTTTAACTTGTTATAGTCATCAGAAAGACAGTAGGTGGAGAGTGAGAAAGCAAGCCACTAGGTCCAGGACTCAAACTGTGGTCAGCTACATGGGAGTCCACCCTAACCACCATGCTACCTGCTGGCCTCGTAATAAGAAATATTAATATAACCTTGAGAAGAGTAGAACAAATATAACATTTTCCTTTTTATTCCAAAATTGTAACCATCATCCTATCACCCCAAATAAATGCTAACATTTTGATGTAGCTCCTTTCAGTGGTTTTTCTGTTCACATATATGCTTATGTACTTACAAAACTTAAGATAGATTTTTGCTATAGGGCGCATGTGCTTGCCAGAGAGACAGAGAAACAGAAAGTTAAAAAATCACCCATCATGGGGGACAGCCATGCTATAATCCTATCTCATCCATTCTCCTCCTGGGATCTTGGGGACACATGCACATGCACCTGGTGTGAGTTTCAAGCCTCCAGGTCCAGGACTGAAACTGTGATTGACTATGTGGGAATCCAGCAACATAAGCATTACGCCATCTGTTGGTCCTGTTACTTACAAAACTTAATTTTAAAAATTTGAGGTCCAGGCCAGATGGTGGTGTGGTGGTTAAGGAGGCTGGATTCCACATAGTACAGTTTGAGTCCTAGATCCGTCACAGCATGCAATTCTGTTCAAGTCTCTCAATAAATAAACTTTAAAAATTGTTGGGACCAGCAGATGGCGTAATGGTTACACTGCTGGAAACCCATATAGTTGGCCACAGTCAAGTCTCAGACCTCACTCTGAGTGTGCGTGCATGCCTGTGTGTGTGCGTGTGTGTTCAAAATTCCAAGGGGAGAACAGAGGAGAAGATACTGCAGCATGGCCATCCCCCTTAGGGGGATGATTTCTCACTTTCTGTCTCTCTAGTAAGTGCACATGCTCTATGGCAAAAATCTCTTTTAAAAAATTAATATATTTTGTTCTCTGTTTTTTCCAATTATATCAGTATCATGAACATTTGACATCATGAAATATTCTCTACATTTGTGATTGTTAGTATCTCCATAATATATCATATATGTATGTAAAGATTGATCATTAAAAAACATATTTTGGGGCATCTGGGTTTTTACCTCACTCTTTTGCTATTATCAATACTGCCATAGTCAATGTTCTTGGCAGTATCCATAATTCAAAGATGAAGGAATCAAGGAAAAGGATCCTCTAAAGTTCTCTCTTCCATAAAAGTAAAGAGAAAACTGTCAAAAAGTATAAAGATCAACTTTTTCAGAGTTCTAAAAAATAACCAAAGGTCACAACAATTCAAAGAGCCTATACTCAAGAAAACTGGCCAAATCTCAGTAAGATCAGCGACCTTTGTGGTTTTTAACTTACCCCAGTCCAATCTACTACTCTGCAGTAACCTTGAAACAAATAGCTCACATTCAAAGTGAAGACCAGTAACCTAGGCAGGCACTAGTGGGGACAGAAAGTCTCAGGACTTCTTCAAAGCAATACTATCAGGGAAATGTCATTATTTCATCTTTCTGGTGGTTCCCTAGCAGACCCCACTTGCAAGACTATCTGTGTTTGATCTGATTTGGAGGATGGCCATTTTGTGTAAACATTCTTCTACCTGGCAGCATTTGTTGAAAACAATGAGAGCTACTGTTTAACCTCAAAAGAAAAGGCTTAGGAACCAGCAGTTAGTGTAATGGCTATGTCGCTGGACTCCCACGTAGTCGACCGCGGTTCGCATCTCGGACCCGGTGGCTTAAAACTCACGCCGGGCGCGTGTGCGTGTGTGCGTGCCCAAGATCCCGAGAGGAGAATGGAGGAGAAGGGATTGCAGCGTGACCATCCCCTCTGGGGGGTGATTTCTCGCTTTCTGTCTCTAATGTCTCTCTCTGTCTGTCTGGCGAGCGCACGCGCCCTATAGTGAAAATCTCTCCAAAAAAAAAAAAGAAAAGGCTTGGGTATAGAAGGTCTCTTAGGACTTTGAAAAGCTCTGACAAATTCCAATGAATCTAGAACACTATGCCAATGTGCACATGATAGAGGTTATGTGCATTCTCAAGAACGATCTCAGAAGGCTCTAAGTTCACACTTCTGACATAAAGTGAGAATATGTGAAGCAGGAAATAAAGTCTAAGACAATATTTGCAACTGCCTAACTGAATGTTAAGGCATTCCCTAATATGCACACCAAAAGCCCATGTGACTCATTGCTTCCAGGAAACAAATGAAATCTCTAACCAATCATTAGTTGGCCACTAAGCTAATTGATTCGCTGGCCACATATAGAATACAGATGTTACAAAATTAGGTAGGAAAAGTAACTAAGCAAGCAAACAACAATTGTGACTAACAGTAATAACAAAAACGAGAAGAATCTGATTTCCACTTTTTGCTATAGTTATAAATATAAATAACCAGTCCTCAATAAAATATTACAAGACATGCAAAAAACAAATATGGTCAATACATGGTAGAGGAAGCAATCAATTAGGCACTGGAAGCTCAGATGTTGAACTACTAAAAGACTTTCAATTGGCTATTTTAAACATTTCAAAAGAAAACCTTGGCTGTAGAACTAGAGGAAAGCCTGAGGACAGTGTGTCACCTAACAAAAAAGATCAAGGGACCAGCAGTTAGCAAAATGGCTATGTCGCTGGACTCCCATGTAGTCAACCGCAGTTCGAGTCCTGGCCCCAGCAGCTAAAACTCATGCCGGGCGTGTGTGCATGTGTGCCCAAGATCCGGAGAGGAGAATGGAGGAGAAGGGATTGTGGTGTGGCCATCTCCCCTGGGGGGTGACTTCTACCTTTCTGTCTCTCTTTCTCTCTCTGTCTGTCTGGCGAGTGCACACACCCTATGGCAAAAACCTCTAAGAAAGAAAGAAAGAAAAGAAAGAAAAGAAAAGAAAGAAAGAAAAGAAAGAAAGAAAAGAAAGAAAAGAAAGAAAGAAAGAAAAGAAAAGAAAGAAAGAAAAGAAAGAAAGAAAGAAAGAAAGCAAGCAAGCAAGCAAGCAAGATGAATGAAGACATTCCCAGGCAAACAAAAGCAAAGAGAATCTGTGACTAGCAGACCTACTTAACAGGGATTCCGTTAGGATGAAATAAAAGAAAATTAGACAAACAAAACAGCATGAAGAAAAGAATACAAAAATAATTACACAGGTAAACAGAATTTACAAAATACAAATGTGGGACCAGCAGGTGACGTGGTGATTAAGGTGCTGGACTCCGACATGGCAACTGTAGTTCGAGTCCCTGATCCAGTTGAAAATCACTCCAGGTACTTGAGTGTGCATGCCCAAAATCCCATGAGGAGAAGGGAGAAGGACATGCAGCATAGGCATCTCCCCCAGGGGTAATTTCTCACTTTCCCTCTCTCTCTGTATCTCCCTCTCTCTCCTCTCTGGCAAGCGCACATATACTATGACAAACATACATATATAAACACACACACATTTGTGTATATATAAATGTACTTTTTCATACTTTTTATGTTATCTGATTAAAAAATTATGAAGCTGTGTTTATGAATACATAATATATAGTGATACAGTTTGTATGACAATAATAGAACAAAGTAAGGGAGAAGACACAGAGTTACACAGAAACAACATTCCATATACTGTTAACTTGGACCAGCAGATGGCATAGTGGTTACATTGCTGGACTCCCACATGGTCAACTACGGTTTGAGTCCCAGACCTAGCAGCTTAAAATGCACATCGGCTAAGTATACATGTATGCCCAAAATCCCAAGAGGAGACTGGAAGAGAAGGAATTGCAGTGTGGCCATCCCGATCCCTGGAGGGTGATTTCTTGCTTTCTGTCTCTCTTTTGAGCACACGCGCTCTATAGTAAAAATCTCTCTAAAAATTTAAGTTAATTTGAACTAGGTAAGTTAAGATGTTGGTTCATTCCCAGAGTAACCACTAAGAAATTAACTCAAGGGCATTAGGAGTGGTTAAGGTGGCAGGATTCCTTATACCTAACTGTACAGTTTGAGTCCTAGATCCAGTGGCTTGAAAAATCATGCCAGGGAGCTGGCAGGTGACACGGTAGTTAAGGAGTGGACTCCCACATGGCAGATTGCAATTCAAAACCCAGACTTGGTGGCTTGCATTCTCACTTTCCCTCTTTTTCTGTTCAACTTTTTTAAATAATAAATTAAATAGGAACCAGCAGTTAACATAATGGCTATGTCGCTGGACTCCCATGTAGTCGACCGCGGTTTGAGTCCCGGACCCGGTGGCTTAAAACACGCCAGGCGTGAGTGCGTGTGTGCCCAAGATCCTGAGAGGAGAATGGAGAAGGGGAGATTGCGGCGTGGCCATCCACCCTGGGGGGTGATTTCTTGCTTTCTGTCTCTCTGTCTGTCTGACAAGCGCATGCGCCCTATAGCAAAAACCTCTCAAAAAAATTAATTAATTAATTAATTAATTACTTTTTAAAAAAGTAACAAACATGCCAGGTATGTGTACGAGTGCCCAAAATCTTAAGAAGAGAGTGGAGGAAAAGGGATTATGGCATGGTCATCCCCAGAGAAGGGTGCTTTCTAACTTTCCTTCTCCCTCTCTTTCTCTCTCTCTCTCCCTGGGGAGTGAATATGCCCTAGAGCAAATTAAAACTAAACAAAACTCAAAAATTCATCATTCCTTTGTGATCAAAACACAACAAAGTAGGAATACAAGAGAAATTCTTCAACGGGAAGAAGGACATCCTATTAAAACAAAACAAACATGCTTTCTCCCTAATTTCAACAACAGGTCACGGATGTCAGGTCAGCCAGTGGCATGGTGATTAAGGTGCCTGGCTGGCTGTGTGGTTCAAGTTTGAGACCAGTAGTTTGAAAAATACCCTGGGTAGGGGTGTGTGTTTGTGTGTGTGCAGGCGCATGCGTGCATATCCAAAATCCTGACAGGAAAATGAACTGTACATGGCCATACCCCATGGCGAGGTGGAGGGCTTTCTCACTCTTCCTTTCTTTCTTTCTCCAATAAGCACATACACCTTATGGTATTTTTTAATTTAAAAAAGGCATAGATGTCTGCTCTGTCTCCCTTCTACTCAACACTGTACTAGAGATATTAGCAGGACAATTAGGCAAGGAAATAAAATAGAAGGCCTCTTGACTGGGAAAAGATAGTAAAGTTATCTGTTTGTAAAGGACAAGCTCTTGTTTAAAGAAAATTCTAAGGAAGTCACTAAAAGACTATTATAACTATTAAGTTCAGCAAGGTTGTAGGATACACGATCTCTAAGCACTGAGTGTTATTTCTGTGCGCTCGCACCAAAAACAACAAAAGTAAACAATTCCATTTTGACTGGCATCAGGAAGAACAAATACTTAGGAACAAATTTAACAAAAGAAGTATAAAGTATATACTCTGCAAAGTGGAAAAAATACTGCTGAATGAAATAAATAAATGAGAAGACAGTGCATGGGAGGTTCAGCACCTTAACATCACACCACCTGCTGGCCCCGACTTCATATTGTGTATACACTTCACAGAGTATATACTCTGCAATAAACTTATCTGTAGATTCAACAAAATCTTACGAATATCTCACTTTAAGAGAGTCTTATGAGTGTGGGTCACATGTGGAATTACCATTGTTATTTTGTAGTTCTCAATATATATTGTGTACACATAAAGCACTGGTTGGTTCTGCAATAATTTTTTAAAAGTTTTTTGCATTAAGGAGTGTGAACTCACCCAAGAGAAACAAAAAAACTGAGAGGAAGGTGAGAAATTACTTCGGGGAAGGGGGGGCACGGGTGGTGGAGGAGGATTGTCATGCCTCAATTCCTTCATTCTCTTCTTGAGATTCTGGGCATGTACACACACATGACCACCATGATTTTCAAGCCATCAAGTCTGGGGCTCCAACCATGGACAGCCATATGGGAATCTAGCACCCTCCACCACCATGTCATCTGCTGGTCTCAGAGCAGTATTTTTTTATTGTTTAATTATACCATCTGTACTTATCTGTTTAAACTGTACAAATATATTTACTAATGGCTCATTTTATCTAAAAGCCACAGCTGGCTTAAATCTTCAGTAATTTTCATATGGGATTTCAGCAATGACAAAAAATATTTACAAATGAATACTGAGATTTACCTCAATTATTCCTCCTACCTATTTATTAACATACTATTAAACAGACTAAGAAAAAGTAGCCTAGTCCTAAATACAACTATACTTGGTTTAACAGCTCAGCTGTTGGCAAACATAGTGTTTACTGTTGTATTTGGATTAGTGCCTGATTTAGTGTGAAATGAGGACACTCCCACTGCTGAGCATTTCTGCTATGTCATCAGCTCACATCTGCCATAGGATATGTTTCCAACATGACATCAGCAAAATAATCAAAACATGTTTTCTTATTAACTTACTGAAAGTTTGAAAAGTTTACCAACCACTGATACAAATGTTTAATTTGTTCATTAATACTACATGAAGAACAAAGTGAATGACTACACTTACTGATGCTATAAAGTGTGCTTCCGGTTTTATTACTAAAACAAAATCTCAATTTTAAAAAATGTCATTTATGGTTTCCTGCCCAGACTTCACCCTCCTACCCCCTCCCCCCACACACACACACATCTAACCAGGACAAGTCAATTGCCAGCCATATACATTTGACTTCTGAACAACTCATTTCAGGACTTAGGACATCTAAAGGTTTTCTGACCAGACTTCACCCTCCTGGACCCCCATATCTAGCCAGGTACAGCACCCTGTTTATTCTGTCTCTTTCCAACTCTTGTTTTTGTTTTTTGTTTGTTTGTTTGTTTGTTTAATTTTTGAACTTAACTCTGACACTTTTATCTTGTTAATTCTTACCTTTCCCCTCTCTCACACAGGACAAGCCAATGACCAGCCATATACATTTGACTTCTGAGTGGCCTGTTTCCCATGGCACACTTGCACCACACAGTTTTTATTTTTTTGCTTTAAAAAAACCCTTTTCTTGGGAACAGCAGTTAGCGTAATGGCTATATCGCTGGACTCCCATGTAGTCGACCGCGGTTCAAGTCCCGGACCCAGTGGCTTAAACTCTGGCAGTGTGGGTGTGCGTGCATGCCCAAGATCCCGAGAGGAGAATGGAGAAGGGATTGCGATGTGGCCATCCCCCCTGGGGGGTGATTTCTTGCTTTCTGTCTCTCTGTCTTTCTGGCGAGCGCACGCGCCCTAAAGCTAAAAAAAAAAATCTTTTTTTTTTCTTTTTTAAATATATTTTTGTCTTTTTTTTTCTTTGTTTTCTTTTCGTTTTCCTTTCTCCTTTAACTTTCTCACTTTTCTGCTCGGCCTCCACACATAGAGTTTCTAGATAGGTCTAGATACAAATACAGTAGCCATATGCCTGAATACTTTTCGGGTCGGAATAATCCATATTCCATGGAATCTGCCGCACGAATGGAGAAAAATGGTACTGCTTAGAGTTTGCAGATCACCTCCTCCTGCATGCCTCTTAATGCTCAGATTTAACTCCAAAAATTAGGGAAAAATGTATAATCTATCAGATAACTAGAAACCACCACAGAGGTACAAGAAATATGAGAAGCCAAGAAAATATCTTTCCCCTAAGGAAAAAGAATAACTCCTCATCCTCTACAGAAAATACAAGTTAACTGGTGAAGATGTCAGGTAAAGAATTTAGAATATTCATAGTGACAAAGCTAACGGAGATGCAAGAAAAGAGAGACAAACTCTGAAGATGCAGGAGAAAAAAGATACCGAGTTCCAGGAGGAGAGGAAGTTCTTGAATGATCTGAAAGAGGAAATACACACCATTAAAAAGAATCAAACAGAGGGACCAGCAGTTAGCGTAATGCCTATGTCGCTGGACTCCTACGTGGTCTACCACGATTCGCGTCCTGGACCTGGTGGCTTAAAACTCACGCCGGGCGCATGTGCGTGCGTGCCCAGGATCCTGAGAGGAGAATGGAGGAGAAGGGATTCTGGGTGGCCATACCCCCTGGGGGGTGATTTCTTGCTTTCTGTCTCTCTGTCTCTGTCTGTCTG
>NW_006159555.1:10382197-10387844 GCF_000334495.1 Tupaia belangeri chinensis | reverse complement strand
CTTTAGGAAAAAACCCCTAAAAAAAAAAAAAAAGAATCAAACAGAACTGTTAGAGGTGAAGGCTGTAATACAGAATATCAAAACCTCCCTTTAAAGTATTAAAAGCAGATTAGATCAGATTAGATCATGCAGAAGACTGAATCTCAGAAGTAGAAAGCAGAACCTCTGACCTAGATAAATTCACAAAAAAGACTGAGAAAATAACCCCCCAAAATGAGAATAATAAAGAGAGTAATAAAGGAGAGTAATACTAGATACCTTCAAATGCCCAAACATCTGGATCTTCGGTATTCCAGAAGATGAAGAAATTAATAAGGGTATTGAAAATCTGTTCCATGGAATACCGGAAGAAAACTTTCCAAACCTAGAAAGGCATTCAAATATCCAAACCCAAGAAATACAAAGGACCCCCACATAGAATCAACCCGAGATCTTCTCCAAGGCACATCACAGCCAGATTGACCAAAACCACAAAGACAAAATACTAAAATTGGCAAGAGAGAAATGTGAAGTTACTTTCAAAGTATATCTCATGAGGCTAAAGTCGGACCTCTCATCAGAAACAATGCGAGCAAGGAAAGAATAGGAAAATATATTCAAAGTGTTAAGTGAAAAACAATTTCAACCAAGAATATTATCCCTGGCAAGATTATCCTTCATATGAAAAGAAAAGAAAAATATTCTCAGATAAATAAAATCTGAAAGAATTTACTAACACCAGACTAGCTCTCCAAGAAGTGCTGAAAGGAGTTTTCCTATACCAAGAAAGATGAAGTCAGACATACAGAAATAAGAATACAAAAACCATCAAAGTGAATGGCCAATTTAATGGTAGGGACAAGTCTGGAAAGATCAACAAAAACTTTGAATGTTCACTTCCAGAATTTAAACGGGAAAGATCAGACCACAGTAATGCTGCCAATTCAACAGGAGAGAGATTAATTTCAGAAGACTGAACTGCTAAAACAATATTTTTATGTTTTTTGACTAAAACATTACTATTTTTCTATGTTTTGCCCAAGTTTAAAGATTTTTATCTTCTCTAAATTGTTTATAGCTTCGTTTATCTACTGTTTGAACTGAATCATAACCTTTCTCCTGGCTTTAAGTCTTAAGCAAATTTCTCTTAACATTTTTTGATTCGCATCTGTTAAAACTAAAACTGGCTGGCAGGTGGCTTGGTGGTTAAAGGGCACTGGACTCGCACATGTTTGACCCCGGTTCAAGTCCCAGACCTGGTGGCTTACTGAATTTTGTAATTACTATATATTTTGCATCTCTCTCTTACACTCTGTCCCTGTCTGGTCAAATTAAAAAGAAGAAAGGGCGGGAGGGAGGAAGGAAGGAAGGACATTAAATAATCATCTTTTTGTTAAGAGGTTTTTGCCATAGGACATGTGCACTTGCCAAAAGGACAGACAGAAACAAGAAATCATCTCCCAGGGGGGATGGCCACGCCACAATCCCTTCTCCTCCATTCTCCTCTCAGGATCTTGGCTACGCACGCATATGCATCCAGTGTGAGTTTAAGCCACTGGGTCCAGGTCTGGAACTGCAGTCAACTACGTGGGAGTCCAGCAACATAGCCAAGAACCATTACACCAACTGCTGATCCCGAATAAAATAATTCTTAAAAAAAAAAAAAAAAACTATTATCTGTTTTTCTTGAAATCAAAAAAGTATTAAAAAAAATACCTATCTAATGACTGCAGTAAGCTAAAAAGCCCCAGCTAGGTGTATGTTCATTCTACACACTGAGGTTTATGCTTAAAGTCAAACATGTGTTCATGGATATGTATATATCAGCTTCATTTGCTAATGAAAATATTTAGATTAGGGACCAGCAGTTAGCGTAATGGCTATGTTGCTGGACTCCCCTGTAGTTGACCGTGGTTCGAGTCCCGGTCCCAGCGGCTTAAACTCACACCAGGCACGTGTGTGTGTGTGTGCGTGCCCATGATCCCGAGAGGAGAATGGAGAAGAAGGGATTGCGGCATGGCCATCCCCCTGGGGGTGATTTCTCGCTTTCTGTCTCGCTGTCTCTCTGGTGAGCACACGTGCCCTATATCAAGAACTTCTCCAAAATAAATAAATTAATTAATTAATTAAGATTTTTAGTGAATCAATAAAATGTGGAAAGCAACTGTAGATACCAGAGACAGTGTAATTTAAGGGTGGGAAATGGCAGAGGCGAGAGATAGAGAATAAAGTGGGATTTAAAAAAAGATGCAAAATATGTAAGAAATAAAAAACAGAATTTTTTTTTGAGAGGTTTTGCTATAAGGGTGCATGCACTCGCCAGAAAGACAGACAGACAGAGAGACAGAAAGTGAGAAATCACCCCCCGGGGGGATGGTCACGCCTCGATCCCTTCTCCCCCATTCTCCTCTCTGGATCTTGGGCATGCATGCGCACGCACCAGGTGTGAGTTTAAGCCACTAGGTCCGGGACTCGAGCCGTGGTCGATACATGGGAGTCCAGCGACATAGCCATTACACCAACTGCTAGTCCCAGAAATGGAAAATTATTTGTTCACATAACATACATGGCAATATCCTTGATTGAGCCAATACACAGCGTATTCTGGATGGAAAAATCTCATTTTGTATACAGTGAATGAATGTAAACAAATACGGAATAAAAAAATTAATTTAAAAAGTTTCATTTATAATTACTATATACTTAATAGAATTATCCTAAAGATAAAATATAATCAGGAAATCCCTGTGCTCTTAATAGATTATAAAGTCTAAGACTTTAAATGGGATCTTATAATCTTTCTTTTTTCTTTTTTTTTTTTTTTGGAGAGGTTTTTGCTATAGGGCGCATGTGCTCGCCAGACAGAGAGAGACAGACAGAAAGCGAGAAATCACTCCCCCAGGGGGCATGGCCACGCTGCAATCCCTTCTCCTCCATTCTCCTCTCGGGATCTTGGGCATGAACGCACACGCACCCGGCGTGAGTTTAAGCCACCGGGTCCAGGACTTGAACCATGGTCGACTACGGGGGAGTCCAGCGACATAGCCATTATGTTAACTGCTGGTCCCAAGATCTTATAGTCTTTTATAACTAGAATAGATAAGGAATTAAACAGCCCATAAACAAAAGCCTAATAAATCATGGAAAAATGTTCAACATCTCATTATAAGGGAAATGCAAGTCGAAACCACAATGAAGTATCACCAAACCTCAGTGAGAATAGGTATGAACACTGTGGAAAACAGTAAAGGTTCCTCAAATATCTAAAACAGAACTGGTTTAAGACTCAGTAATCCCACTCATGGGTATTTACTCAAAGGACAGGAAATCACTCAGTTGGAGACATAATTGCATATCCATAGGGTTTTTTCTTTTTTTTGGGGGGGGAGAATTGTACCCCACTGAGGGTGCTTTCTCCCTCTCCATCTCTGTATCTCTCTTCTCTCTCTGGGAGGCACAAGTACCTTATGCCAAATTTAAAAAAAAACAAACAAACAAACAAAAAAACAAGCAAAAGGATTATATGAACTCATCTTCCATAAATTCAATAGTTAATAATTTAGAAGGGAAAAAAAAAACCCAAACCATCAATAAGAATGTGAGGGGACTTTAAAAAGTTCATGGGGGACCAGCAGATGGCCAAATGGCTATGCTGCTGGACTCCCATGACCACGGTTCAAGTCAGGAACCTAATGGCTTAAACCTGACATGGGGCTTGTGCGTTCGTGCATGCCCAAGATCCCTAGAGGACAATGGAGGAAAAGGGACGGAGAAGGGATTGTGGCGTGACCATCCCTCTGTGTGGTGGGCTGGGGGGGTGGTGGTGATTTCTCCCTTTCTGTCTCTGTGTCTCGGGGAGCCCATGAGCCCTATAGCAAAAATCCCTCTCTGGAAAAAAAAAAACTGTTCATGGAAAAATGGAATTTAAGTCTCAATTTATTTTGGCACAAAAAATATTCAAAATCTACACAATTATTTCATAATACATGTTTCTATGAACTTCTTTTATTTCTTTTTTTTTTTTCCCTCTCGGCATAGGCTGAGAGACAGAGAAAGAAAGAAATCACCCTGAGGTTATAGCCATGCTGCAATTCTTTCTCCTTCATTCCTCTCCTGGGATTTTTAGGCATACACATGCGCACGCGCACACACACACACACACACACACACACACACACACCCCTGGCATTTTTCACACCACTGAGTCTGGAACTCGAACCATGGTCACTCAGCCATGTGGGAATCCAGAGCCTTAATCACCATTCTACCTGCTGCTACAAATTCTTGAACAGGGAGGTTAATATAATAAGATATATTTAATAAAAGGTATAAATGACAAGTGAAAGGACCAGCTATTAGCATAATGACTATGTCACTGGACTTCCATGTAGTCAACCCCCGGTTCGAGTCCCAGACCTGGTGGCTTAAAACAGGCCAGGCACATATGCGTGCGTGCCCAAGATCCCAAGAGGAGAATGGAGGAGAAGGGATTGTGGTATGGCCATCCCCCCGGGGGGTGATTTCTCACGTTCTGTCTCTCTTTCTGGCAAGCGCATGCGCCCTATAGCAATAACCTCTCAAAAAAAAAAAAAAAACAAAGACAAGTGAAGGGAGGTTAGATCAACTTGCTGGATATAACTTTAAAAAAATCTAAATTATAATAATGATAATGGCAAAAGAAAAAAAATGACAAATTCTTTTTTTTTTAATTATTCTATTTATTATTTTTTCACATGAGTTTTGCCAGAGGAAGAGAAACAGAGAGAGGAAGAGGGAGAAAGCTAGCCACCAAGTTCGGGACTCGAACCATGGTCAGTTACGGTTGGGAATTTCAGCACCTTAACCACCATGCCACTTGCTGGGCCCTGAAAAAAGTAACAAATTCTTAATTCTTAGTATTTATCACATCAAATGATATGACAGTAAGTTCTATTATTGAAAATGAAAACATAATTTCCTGCTGGCAGTAATTGGAAGAAGAAACAGAATGAAAAGATCTGAAACCCCTTTCTTCCTCATTTCATATCTTAATCTCAAATCATTATAAAGCTTAACTTAAATATGTCATCTCTTATGAAAATAAGAAATTTCTGAGGTATAGAAAGTAGACCTTCATTAAAACTGTGGAGGGGGGCTATGAGATGGCGAAGTAGTTTTTCACTGGACTCTCACATGGCTGACCATGGTTCAAGTCCCAGAGCCAGTGGCTTGAAAATAATGCTAGACATGTGTGCAAGAGTGCCCAAGATCCCAGGAGGAGAATAGAGGAGAAGGATCTGTGGTGTGGCTATCACCCTGGGGGATGATTTCTCATTGTTCCGCTCAGTGTCTCTGTCTCTCTTTCTCCTCAGCAAGCGCATACTCCCTAAGGCAAAAACTTAACGTAGGAGACTGGGGCAGCAAGTGGCCAAGAGGTTAAGGTAGGTAGATCACACATGGCCGACTATGTGGTTCAAGTGCTGGGCCTAGTTTAAAGAACATGCTGGGCATGTGTGTGTACATGCTCAAAATCCTGAGAGGAGAATGGAAGAGAAAGGACTGCAGTGTGGCCATCCCCCTAGGGGGTGATTCTCTCTCCTCCCTCCCTCCCTCCCTCCCTCCTTCCTTCCTTTCTCTGTCTCTCCCTACCCTCCCCCTCCCTTTCTCTCTATTGAGCACACACACCTAT
>NW_006159555.1:10378363-10379183 GCF_000334495.1 Tupaia belangeri chinensis | reverse complement strand
AAACTCACGCTGGGCATGTGTGCGTGCGTGCCCAAGATCCCGAGAGGAGAATGGAGGAGAAGGGATTGTGGCGTGACCATCCCTCTGGGGGTGGTGGTGGGGGGGTGGTGGTGATTTCTCCCTTTCTGTCTCTGTGTCTCGGGGAGCCCATGAGCCCTATAGCAAAAATCCCTCTCTGGAAAAAAAAAAACTGTTCATGGAAAAATGGAATTTAAGTCTCAATTTATTTTGGCACAAAAAATATTCAAAATCTACACAATTATTTCATAATACATGTTTCTATGAACTTCTTTTATTTCTTTTTTTTTTTTCCCTCTCGGCATAGGCTGAGAGACAGAGAAAGAAAGAAATCACCCTGAGGTTATAGCCATGCTGCAATTCTTTCTCCTTCATTCCTCTCCTGGGATTTTTAGGCATACACATGCGCACGCGCACACACACACACACACACACACACACACACACACCCCTGGCATTTTTCACACCACTGAGTCTGGAACTCGAACCATGGTCACTCAGCCATGTGGGAATCCAGAGCCTTAATCACCATTCTACCTGCTGCTACAAATTCTTGAACAGGGAGGTTAATATAATAAGATATATTTAATAAAAGGTATAAATGACAAGTGAAAGGACCAGCTATTAGCATAATGACTATGTCACTGGACTTCCATGTAGTCAACCCCCGGTTCGAGTCCCAGACCTGGTGGCTTAAAACAGGCCAGGCACATATGCGTGCGCGCCCAAGATCCCAAGAGGAGAATGGAGGAGAAGGGATTGTGGTATGGCCATCCCCCCGGGGGGTGATTTCTCACATTCT
>NW_006159555.1:10378075-10378303 GCF_000334495.1 Tupaia belangeri chinensis | reverse complement strand
CTGTCTGGCAAGCGCGTGCCCCCTATAGCAATAACCTCACAAAAAAAAAAAAAAAACAAAGACAAGTGAAGGGAGGTTAGATCAACTTGCTGGATATAACTTTAAAAAAATCTAAATTATAATAATGATAATGGCAAAAGAAAAAAAATGACAAATTCTTTTTTTTTTAATTATTCTATTTATTATTTTTTCACATGAGATTTGCCAGAGGAAGAGAAACAGAGAGAG
>NW_006159555.1:10373856-10377947 GCF_000334495.1 Tupaia belangeri chinensis | reverse complement strand
CTGCTGACAGTAATTGGAAGAAGAAACAGAATGAAAAGATCTGAAACCCCTTTCTTCCTCATTTCATATCTTAATCTCAAATCATTATAAAGCTTAACTTAAATATGTCATCTCTTATGAAAATAAGAAATTTCTGAGGTATAGAAAGTAGACCTTCATTAAAACTGTGGAGGGGGGCTATGAGATGGCGAAGTAGTTTTTCACTGGACTCTCACATGGCTGACCATGGTTCAAGTCCCAGAGCCAGTGGCTTGAAAATAATGCTAGACATGTGTGCAAGAGTGCCCAAGATCCCAGGAGGAGAATAGAGGAGAAGGATCTGTGGTGTGGCTATCACCCTGGGGGATGATTTCTCATTGTTCCGCTCAGTGTCTCTGTCTCTCTTTCTCCTCAGCAAGCGCATACTCCCTAAGGCAAAAACTTAACGTAGGAGACTGGGGCAGCAAGTGGCCAAGAGGTTAAGGTAGGTAGATCACACATGGCCGACTATGTGGTTCAAGTGCTGGGCCTAGTTTAAAGAACATGCTGGGCATGTGTGTGTACATGCTCAAAATCCTGAGAGGAGAATGGAAGAGAAAGGACTGCAGTGCGGCCATCCCCCTAGGTGGTGATTCTCTCTCCTCCCTCCCTCCCTCCCTCCCTCCTTCCTTCCTTTCTCTGTCTCTCCCTACCCTCCCCCTCCCTTTCTCTCTATTGAGCACAGGCACCTATGTATGGCAAAATGAAAACGAAAACCAAAAACACACAAGAGGCCAGCAGGTGGTGTGGAGGTTGAGGGGCTAGTCTCCCACGTGGCCTACCGAATTAAGCCCTTACAAATCAACAGGTGAGTGTGTGTGCATGGAGGAGAGGGGAACTACAGAGTGGCCATGCCTCCAGGGGGATGACTTCTCACTTTCCCTCTCTCTGGTAAGGGAGTGCACAAGCCCTTTGGCAAAAACATTAAAAAAACAAAAACAAAACAAAACAAAAAACCTGTGGGAACTAAGATCTTGTTGTCTTATACCATCTAATTACTGAAAAATAGCTTGTTAAACTTTTAGCACTAAGTAAACTCACATTTTTTTGTTATCCCACGCCACACTCAGAAAGAAGGAAAGGATATATCAGACATGCCAAACACATAAAAAATGGAAATATGATGTTACACAACCACAAATCTGTGAAAATTCTGATTCAAAAACTATGAATTCACAAATGAATAAACGAAAAGTTATTGGTGGCAATGTGCCTAATAAGTTGGAAAGTAATGGGTTACAGTGTATGGAAAATATGCCACACCACACTCACAAGATGTTGGATCATTTAAAAAAAAAAAAAAAAAAAAAAACCCCCAAGTTTAAAAAAAAAAAAAAAAAAAAAACCCTGCCATGTCAACCTAATGATTGAAAACATCAGGGGAAAGCCAGTAGCGACCAGAAGGAAATGGGAAGGTAATAAAATACAAACTTACATAAAGGCTAAGATGTCAGGAGAAAAAAAAAAAAGGCTTATATACCAATATTTGATTTGGCCTTGTCAGGAAAGTTTTATTCCTGATGAAAATAATTTCCTTTTACAGAACTACTTGGGAAATGCACCTTCCTTAAAAACCACAAGGAAAAAAAAAAAGCTTTAGTATCTATAAGGATTATATGTTAAACATTTAAACCAAATCCAAAAGCATTCTGGAAAGAAAAAAAGTTTCAAGGCTCTAGAAGCTGGACAACAGCATCAAGGCAAAGCATGATACTCTGTGAGGCTGATCACAGAGCAAAAGTTCCAGGTTCACTTCGGGAGACCTCCCGAAGTACACCAGGCTCAAGCATACCAACAATCTGGGGCTGACTGGTGGATCATCCCAATGCCAAGATTCTGTTGGGAATGTTGCCTGTCTCTCGCTCATGAAAGAAATGAATTAAAAAATTTAAAAGCACCAAGGCTTCTGATGGTACACAAAAACATATGTAAAATTCAATCTTTACTTAGAGGAAAAAAATCCTGGGGCAAGCAGATGGCATAGAAGTTAAGGTGCTAGATCGCACATAGCCAACTGCAAAGTTTGAGTCCTGGACCTGGTGGCTTGAAAATCACACCAGGTCAGGACCACCCGATGGTATAATAGTTACATCACTGAACTCCCACATAGTAGACCACATTTCAAGTCCCAGCTCGAAATTCAGGCGAGGCGCATATGTGTGTATTCCCAGAATCCCGAGAGGAGAGGGGACTGTGGCATGGCCATCCCCACTGAGGAGTGATTTCTCTCTGGCAAGTGTACGCATGGGGGGGGGTGGGACTCTTAAAAAGAAAAAGAAAATCGTGCCAGACATGTCTGTGTATGCTCTAAAATCCCAACAGGAGACTAGAGGAGAAGGGACTATAGCATGGCCATCTGGGGATTTTTTTTTCTTTCTCTCTTTGATAAACGCAAAAGACTTAGAGCAAAACATAAATAAGTAAATAACTAACAAGAGAAAAAAAATCTGGTTCTAATACGTTTACCAAAATTAAGATTTAAGGAAGAAAAATAATATCTAAGACAACATTCCAGTTTTACCCTCAAGGATCTAAAACTATCAGGCAAGAGCCAGCAGGAAGCATGATGGTTAAGGCCCTGGACTTCCACAAAGCCAACTGTAGTTTGAGTCCAGGACCTGGAGTCTTGCTTTCTTACTTTCTATCTCTCTGGTATGCATACACGTCCTATAGTAAATTTAAAGTAATAATAAATAAAACCAAAGAAGTAATTCTTAAAAATAAAAAACTATCAAGCAGGGAAGGGATTCTAAACTAAATATAGTCACTGAACCTAAACAAATTTAAATATAAACTCTCCTTCCTAGCTCAGCTTAGTTTTTATGAATGTCAGTATGTCAGCTCTGGTAAAATTATCAATTATCAGCTGCTTTTTGCTTCTGATTTTAAGATTTCTGCCACGGGACACATGTGCTTGCTGGAGAGAGAAACTGAGAGGGAGGTAAATAAATCACCTGGTGGGGAGCACACTACAAGCCATTCTCCTCTTAGAATTTCAGGCAGGTCCTTATACACACCAAGTGTCATTTTCAAGCCACCAGGTTCATGATTTGAAATATTCAGTAGGCCATGTGAGAGCCGGCAGTTTAATCACCATGCTGTCTGCTGGCCCAGATATCAGAATATTCTTAATCTTCCAAAAATAAAACACATAAGGAGACTATAGTAGCAATCACAAATATGAATGATACAACAAACATTCTGAAACTAAAAACTTATTAAAATTTAATGGTTTTCTTATTGTTTTTAGAGAGAGAGATTTTTGCTATAGGGTGCGTGTGCTCGCTGGAGAGAAACAGAGACAGAAGACAAGAAATCATACCACAGGGGGAATGGCCATGCTGTAATCCCTTCTCCTCCACTCTCCTCTTGGGATTTTGGGTACGCACGTGTGCCTGGCATGAGTTTCAACCGACCGGGACTTGAACCATGGTAGGCAATGTAGGAGTCCAGCAACATAACCATTATGGCATCAGCTGGTCCTGAGATTTAATGGTTTTTGAAGTTATTTGCATTACTCTTTTTTTTTTAAGAGGTTTTTGCTATACGGCATGTGCGCTAGCCAGAAAGACAGAGAGAGACAGAGAGACAGAAAGCGAGAAATCACCCCCACAGAGGGGATGGCCACGCCACAATCCCTTCTCCTCCATTCTCCTCTCAGGATCAGGCACACACGCACATGCCACCAGGTCCAGGACTCAAACTGTGGTTGACTACATGAAAGTCCAACAACAAAGCTATTATGCCAGCTGCTGGTCCCAGTATTTACATTACTCTTCCCAAAAACAGCAACCGGAATTCACGGTATATTTCTTTTTAATATTAAAATGAACCCTCCCATGAACTGAATTAAAAAGAAAATACAAAGAAATTATCTTATGGTATAACCCTAGAGCAGATTGCAATGGTTTAGCAAATACAATACTTAGAAATGTAACATCTATACAATTTTATATATAATCTTTTTTTTTCCTAGAGGTCATATGTACTCACCAGAGTGAGAAAGAAGCACAAGAAGAGCCGAAAGCAACCAGGGGGAATGGTCACATCACATTGCTATTCCTCTCTTTCCC
>NW_006159555.1:10299664-10373843 GCF_000334495.1 Tupaia belangeri chinensis | reverse complement strand
CAGGCATGTACACACACACACACACACACACACACACACACACACACACCTAACATGTTTCTCAAGCTGCCTGGTCCAGGACTTGGAAGTGCATGGTTGGTCAAGGGATTCAGCTACCTTAACCACCAGACTATAGAGACAGCCTAATAATCAGTTTTTGTTTTTGTTTTTCTAATAATCAATTTTCAAAGAACTAAGCATAGCAAAATAAAATACAGAGCATTCTCCTGTGATAACGACAAGTTACCCTTCAGAACCTCATTTAATCTTCCTGAGAAAAATCTAAAGGTACTTTGATATATCAAAATTGTTACTTATATCACTAATTAATATATCAATGTTGATACAAGAGTGAATTTGTATTTTATCTTCTAGACTAGTCTTTTTTTAGAGAGAGAGAGATTTTTGCTATAGGATGTGTGCATTCCCGGAGAGAGAGATTAAAAACAGAGACAGAAACCAAGAAATCACCCCCTAGGGGTGATGGCTACACTACAATCCTTTCTTCTCGAACCACGGTCGACTATGTGGAGTCCAGCAACATATCCATTATCCTATCTGCTGGTCCTGTATTTTTTTGTTTTTAAGAGACATTTCTGCTATAGGGCACATGTGCTTGCCAGAGAGAGAGAAAGCGAGAAATCACCCCCCCAGGGAGGATGGCCACGCTGCAATCCCTTCTCTTCCATTCTCCTCTCAAGATTTTGGGAGCACATGCACATGCACCTGGTGTGAGTTTCAATACCAGTTCTGAGACTCAAATCACAGTTGACTTCATGGGAGTCCAGCAAAGTAACCATTAATTACATCATCTGCTGGTCCCAAGAATGAGTAGTCTTTATATAGTAAATAATTTTGTGAGTTTGAAAAAAAAAAAAAAGAAAGAAAGAAAAAATTCTAATTAAGAGAAATTAGTGGAAGCAGTAGATGGTATAATGGTTACACTGTATTCCTGTGCAGTCAACCATGGTTTGAGTCTCCGACTCGGAGGCCTAAAATTCATGATAGGCACCTGTACGAGCGTGCCCAAAATTCTAAGAGGAGACTGGAGAAGGGATTGTGGTGTGGCTATCTCCCCAAGGGATGATTAATTGCTTTCTGTCCCTCCAGCAGGTGCATGATACCTATAGCAAAAATCTCTATTCAAATAAAGAGAGAGAGAAATTAGTACCTAATAAAGATTTCATCTTGCTGGGACCAACAGATGTTGTAATGGTTGTATGTTGTTGGACTCCCACATGACTGACTACAGTCTGAGTCCTGGACCCAGCGGCTCCAAACTCACACTAGGCATGCTTGCATGCATGCCCAAAATCCCAAAAGGAGAATAGAGAAGATTGTAGTGTGGCCATCTCCCCTGAGGGAGTGATATCTCTTTCTGTCTCTCTGTGTCTTCTATAGCAAAGATCTCTCTGGGAAAAAAAAGAGATTGTATCTTGGACTTTGAGTAACTTAAAACAGAGTATGACCCAAGACTTCATAATTTATATGTAAGAGATGAAACAACCTCTTCCCTCAAGGCTTTCACCATTACCAAGGAACAAATGAACAACAAATTTTCAAGACATTGTATACTATTACAGGCAAAACAGTTAAAAAGTTTAGTCAATTTTGGACAGTTAAAGCACAAAAGGTTAACAATCTTGTCATCTAATCAGCTAGCTGAATTATTTAAAACACACACAAAAATTCAAAGTTAAACATTATTACCTTGCAAACTAAATAACTAAATATGATTTTCAACTATAGTTTATCACAGATAGTAGCACCTTCTAACCAAAAATTATTTAGTCAATGGTATTAATTTCTTTTAATTTTTTTAAGAGAGGATTTTGCTACAGGGCACATGTGCTCACCGGAAAGACAGAGAAAGAGAGAGAGGAAGAGTTAGAAATCACCCCCAGGGGGATGGTCATGCCACAGTCCTTCTCCTTCATTCTCCTCTCAGAATCCTGGTCACACATGAGCACACACCAGGCGTGAGTTTAAGTCACGGGGCCCGGGACTCGAACCGTGGTCAACTATGTGGAAGTTGAGCAACGTAACCATTATGACACATGCTGGTCCTACTACTAATTTCAATTTAAACACAAGAGAATGAATGTAAATAATCTTAAATTACTCTCACTTATTTTATTATTTTATACATTCTATCACTATACATTTTTTAGCTTGTAGAGAGAATATACCCAACATGAAATACGCTTCAGATCAGTCCAGTCAAGAATACTATACACGTTATCATCAACAAGTAATAAACCATTTCTGTGTCCCACAAATGTCTTACTGCTCTATTTTTCTCCCTAATTTCCTTCCCTACCCTCTTCCCCCTCCCACCCTCCTTCCACACTTGTCTCTAGTGTCCATAACTATATTCAATGCTTTTATGCCCTCCAATCTTTCCATCTCTACTACAGAGTGTGGACAGTCGGTTTAAGTTAAGTGGAGACATACAATGTCGCTCTTTCATAGCTTAACTTGCTTCACTCAGCAATAATAAATCTTCCATATTCATCCACTTTCTATAAAATGCCAGGGTTATATTGATTTTTTTTTTAATGGCTGAACTCCATGGTTAACTACTCTCTTCTAAAAAACCTAGTCTAATCAAAGTTTTTTAAAAAGAAGAAAAAAAGGGACCAGCAGTTAGCGTAATGGCTGTGTCGCTGGACTCCCATATAGTCGACCGTGGTTCACTATCGGACCCAGCAGCTTAAACTCACACCAGGCGTGTATGTGTGCGTGCCCAAGACCCCAAGAGGAGAATGGAGAAGGGATTGCAGCGTGGCCATCCCCCCATGGGGGTGATTTCTCGCTTTCTGTCTCTCTGTCTCTCTCTTTCTGGTGAGCACATGAGCCCTGTACAAAAACCTCTCCAAAAAAAAAAAAAAAAAGAAAAGAAAAAAATATAGCTTGTAAGAATAAGGAAAAGGGAGAGAAGATAGAGAAAATTTCGCAATATGTAAAAGATTAATTTAGTAAAGTTCATAAGGCTAAAGTCTAAATGTGTAGACAGTGGGGCTAGAAGGGCTAAAGCAAGTTCATGTGTATAAATGGAAAACAGGAACTAAACAGCTGGTACTTCCCCAAAGTCAAGGCATGAGGTGGGGTTGAAAAAAAATGATGAAAGGATATATAAATAAAGTTTAAAAACCTCTTTCTCCAGTAGTTTAATCAGGTTCTTTAAAAAGAACCTATAGCTGGGAACCAGCAGTTAGCGTAATGGCTATGTCGCTGGACTACCATGTAGTTGACCGCGGTTCGCGTCCCGGACCCGGTGGCTTAAAACTCACGCCGGGTGTGTGTGCGTGCGTGCCCAAGATCCCGAGAGGAGAATGGAGGAGAAGGGATTGCGGCGTGACCATCCCCCCTGGGGGGTGATTTCTCGCTTTCTGTCTCTAATGTCTCTCTCTGTCTGTCTGGCGAGCGCACGCGCCCTATAGTGAAAATCTCTCCAAAAAAAAAAAGAACATATAGCTGAAAGCAGAAATAAGAGCAGAAAACAAGATTAGTCAAGTCTCAGTCAAATAAATGGTAAAAATCGCAGGCTTATCTCATTCATCTAACTCTCTCAAATGGAATATTAGAAGGTTCTTTTCCAGAGAAACTGCTGACTCAAGAGAAAAAGCCTACAAGGACAGCCCCACAAGACAGCAGTTAAGCTCTGTACAGAGGAGGTCTGATCCCACATGGCTGACTGGGATTCAGATCTCAGCCACGGAGGTCAATGTACACATGCCTAGGATTCTGACAGGACAGAAAAGTGGAAGAGAAAGGACAGTGTGACTTGGCCCTGCTGGAGTGGTGCTTTCTCTCTCATTCTCACATGAACATGAATACACTCTATTATGAATAAAAGAAAAAAATTTAAAAACAAAAAAAGGGCCAGCAGTTGGCATGGTAGTTAAGGCACTGGACTCGCACATGGCCAACCACGGTTCAAGTCCTGGACCTGGAGGCTTGACATGTACATACATGTACAACGGGTACATGTATGCCCAAAACACTAAGAGGAACATGGGAGGGAAGAGTGCGGTGTGGCCATCCTCGCTGGGGGTGATTTCTCACTTTCCCTCTCTCTGTCTCTCTAGCAAGTGCACATGCCCTATGGAAAAACCCAAAAACCAAAAAAAAAAAGGCAGGTATTAAGTAATCAAAAACAAAAAAAAAAAAAAAAAAAAAAAAAAAGGCAGGTATTAAGTAATTAAGGCAGCTGGATCCCACATGGCCACGTGTACCATTCAAACCCGAGATCTGGCAGTTTGAAAATCACACCAGGCGCCTGCATGCCCAAAATCCTCAGAGGAAAATGGGGCTGCAGCAAGGCCATCCCTACAGGGGACAATTTCTTACAAGAAAACACACTCTAGAGCAAAAGCTAAGAAAAAAAGAAAAAGACCTAGATACTGAGATTTAGGGGCTCCTCATAAAAAGGCCCAAGCCTTAGGAACCAGCAGGTGGTGTGATGGTTAAGGTGCTGGACACTCCCACATGGCCAAACACAGATCGAGTCCAGACCCAGTGGCATACTTTCTCACTTTTTCTCATCAAATTAAAATAAATGAATGAGGGACCAGCAGTTGGCGTAATGGCTATGTCGCTGGACTCCCATGTAGTCAACCATGGTTCGCATCCCAGACCCAGTGGCTTAAACTCACGCCAGGCCCACGTGCATGCCTGTCCAAGATCCTGAGAGGAGAATGGAGAAGAGATTGCAGTATGGCCATCCCCCCGGGTGGTGATTTCTCGCTTTCTGTCTCTCTGCATGAGCCCGGTATGAGTTTAAGCCATCGGGTCCAAGACTTGAACTACATGGGAGTCCAGCGATGACGTAACCGTTAGGCCATCTGTTGGTCCCCAGTCATTCAATTTTCTACTTGCTACTTATTAGTGACTCACTTTTTCTTTTAAAGAATTATTTAACTTTATCTATCTATCTATCTATCTATCTATCTATCTATCTATCTATAATTTGACTAGAGAGGGACAGAAAGAAAAGAGAGAAGGTGAGAAAGCAAACTGCCAGGTCCAGGACTCGACCCACAGTCAGTCATGTGGGAGTCCAGCACCCTAAACCAGCATGCAATCTGCCAGCCCCTTAGTGATGCACTCTTAAACATAAGTCAGGGACTAAAGAAGCCAGAAATTTGAAGTAAATCCCTCACATTAAAGATCAATAGTGCTCAGGACAAGCATGGTTACATTGCTAGACTCCTACCTAGTTCTCCATGGTTCGAGTCCCAGACCCAGTGACTTAAATTTACTCCAAGCATGCGTGCGTTTATGCCCAAAATCCCAAGAGAAGAAAGGATTGTGGCATGGCCATCTCCCCTGGGCGGATTTCTCAATTTCAGTCTCTGGCGAATACACATACCCTATAGCAAAAAAAAAAGGGGGGGGGGGGCTGGTTCCACAGCATAATGGTAATATGGTGCTCAAGAGAAAAGTGGATATCACAGGGCAACTGTAATTTGAATCCTCAGTCCAAAGGAATGCCCAATATCCAATGGACTGAAGGACTAAAGGAAAGGGATTGTAGAATGACTAGACATAGTAAAGGGTGTCTCCATATATACATATCTATTTCTCTCTCACTCTCTCCCCATCTTTCTCTGACTCTCATGTGTGTGCCCACACACTCCATCATGAATGAAGAAAAACACAAGACAAAGTTAGAAGGGATGAAAGGTAAAAAGGAACTTGGAAAAAGAGACAAATGTAAAGAATAGAAAACAATATTATAAATAAACCCTCAAAGGATTTTTATTTCATGAGCCAGTACCACTAAGCTGTGAAAGGGAAAACTATGAGAAAAATAATATCTTCCAATTAATAAGAGAACCACAAGAGAAGCATAATTATTTATGAGTAAAATGTCACATCTAAATATAACTTTTAAGAAAAGAGAAGAAAAAGACAGCACTCCCAACAATTGGTTGTTTGGTTTTAATTTTTTTATTTTTTTTTTTGAGAGTTTTTTTCGCTATAGGGCACGTGCACTCGCCAGACAGAGAGAAAGAGACAAAGAGACAGAAAGCGAGAAATCATCCTCCAGGGAGGATGGTCACGCCGCAATCCCTTCTCCTCCATTCTCCTCTCGGGATCTTGGGCACATACACACACGCGCCTGGCGTGAGTTTCAAGCCACCGGGTCCGGGACGCGAACTGCGGTCGACTATGTGGGAGTCCAGCGACATAGCCATTACGCCAACTGCTGGTTCCCTGGTTGTTTGGTTTTAAACTGCCAGAGGACACCTATGCTTGTCAGAGAGAGAGTGAAAGAGTGGGAGAGGGAGAAAGTATGCCCAAAGGGGATGGTCACACCACAATTCCTTATTCTTCATCCTGCTGGGATTTGGAGCATGTATATACACATGCCCAGTATATTTCTCAAGTTGCCAAGGCCAGGATTTGAACCGTGCATGGTTGGCCATGTCAAATCCAGTTCTCTTAACAAGTAGGCCACAGGGCCAGTCCCTCAACAGGTTCTTAACACCACTATCCATACCACCTCCTTCAGCCAGTACTAGATCACAGGCAAGTGCTTGCCTACTATACTCAAAGAGGTCTCTACACCTGAACGAGAAACCTTCCCATGTAGGACTACCTCACAGACTGTAGCATTTTACTGTTGTGCCAACATCTGGCCCTTCTTTTTTATTCCCCTTTATATTTGTCAAAGGGCATGTGTGCTTGATAGAGAGAAGTATAGAGACAAGCAAACAAAGGAGAGAAAGCATCCCTGCCAAATGAGGCACGCTAATGCCACAATCTCTTCTCTTCCCTTTTTCCATCCTGTTGGGATTTGGGGTATGTACACATACAATGCACCTAGCATATTTTTCAAACCACCAGGACCAGGTCTCGAACCATGCAGTTGGCCATATGAAATCCAGCTTCCTTAACCAATAGGTCATAGAGCTGGACCCTTTGTTTGTTGGTTGGTTTTAGTGTTTTTGCCATAGGGCGCATGTGCTCACAGGAGAGAGACAGAGACAGTAAGAATAAAAGTGATAAATCACCCCCCAGGGGGATGGCCACACTACAATCCTTCTCCCCTTGATATTTTGAGCACATAAATACATGTGCCCAGCGTGATTTTCAAGTTACCACGTCCAGGACTCAAACAATAGTTGGCCATGTGGGAATCCACCACCTTAACTACCACGCCACCTGTTGGCCCCCCCCCCTTTTTTTTTTTTTTTTTTTTGGAGAGATTTTTGCTATAGGGCGCGTGCGCTCGCCAGACAGACAGAGAGAGACATAGAGACAGAAAGCGAGAAATCACCCCCCAGGGGGGATGGTCACGCCGCAATCCCTTCTCCTCCATTCTCCTCTCGGGATCTTGGGCACGCACGCACACGCGCCCGGCGTGAGTTTTAAGCCACCGGGTCCGGGACGTGAACCGCGGTCGACTACGTGGGAGTCCAGCGACATAGCCATTACGCTAACTGCTGATTCCCCCCACCACCTTTTTTAATCTAACAAATTTACTCTGAAATTTTTATGTTAGAAGAGAGACTGGGGCCATCAGGTGGTGTGGTGTTGAGACATGAGACTATCATGTGGCCAACTGGGGTTTGAATACTGGATCTGGCAGCTTGCTTTCTTACTCTCCCTCTCTCTCTCTGTTCAAACAGAATAATAATAAATTTGGGAATAGCAGGTGGCATGGTTGTTAAGGCACTGGACTCTCACATGACCAACTGGTTCAAATCCCAGATGATGGCAACATGCTTTCTTCCTTCAAATTTCTCTCTCTCTCTCTCTCTCTCTAGTGAGCATGTGCCTGGTAGCACTTTTTTTTAAATAATAAATTAAATAATTCTTTTTTTAAAAATTTGAAGAAGAAATATTTAAACTAAATAATTATTCTTAAAAAAGAAGAAAATGGGGCCAGCAGGTGGAGTGGTGGTTAAGGTACTAGACTCCCACATGGCCAACTACAGTTCGAGTCCCAGACTTGGCATCTTACTTTGTTTGTCTCTCCCTGGTGAAATTGAAGAATAGTAAAAATAAATACAATTCATGAATAATTCTTAAAAACATACATTAAAAAAGAGAGACTGGGCCAGCAGGTGGTGTGGTGGTTAAGGGTACTGTATTACCACATGACGGACCATGGTTCAAGTCCCAGACCTGGCAGCTTGCTTTCTCACTTTCCCTTTCTCTCTCTCTCTTTCTGGTCAAATTTAAAAATAATTAACAAATGGAATTAAATACATAAATCATTCTTTTAAAAACAAGAAAAAAGAGAGAAAAATAATAAAACAACCTTAGAGGAAAAAACATATAAAGTGGACAAATATATTGTCCCACCAAATAACAAAATTTAAGTACATATAAACAATATGATTGTTTTCCATACCAGCTCAAAACAATGAAATATAATAAAGAACTCAAATCCATATGGGAACTTAATATCCTAAAAGTGGCTTTATGTATCATCTTGAGAAGGAGGAAATGTAAGGTTAATGGTTCAGGGAAAACTAGTTCTCTTGAAGAGTTAGCGCTGGATCTCTGTCAAATATACACAGACGGATGAACATACACAGATGGATTAAAGACCTAAACATAAAAAGTAAAACAATAAAATTAAAAGAATTTCAATCAAAACAGCACAAATTATAGCCTACAGCAGAGGCAGACAGTAGAGTACTTGTGCATAACACTGGGGTCATATGGGAAGCCTAAGTTCAGATCCAGGGTTGACCTGATATTCTGGTAGCACCTAAGTGAGCACATGATCCCAGCTACCTGGGCAGCTGGAAAAGAATGGCAGGGCAGCAAGACCTTATAGAAGATAGCTCTCCCCCCACCCCCACCTCTCTCTTTCTCTTCTGAAAGAAAATAATAAACAGTAAAAGAAAATCATGTGAAAATAAGCTCAGAAAATATTTCTGAGAAAGATGACATTTTAACAAGTGAGATATGGGCCAGCTGGTGGCATGGTGGTTAAGGTAGATGAATCCCACATGGCTGACTATGCAGATAAAGTCCTACAAGTGTGAGTGTCCAAAATTCTAAAGGCAGAGAGAAATGGAAGAAAGGGGATTATAGTGCAGTGAGTCTATCCCCCATGAGTGTACATGCCTGCTCAAAATTTTGAAGAATGGAGAAGGGATTATGATGTGGCCACTCTCCCCTAGGGGTGATTTCACACTTTCCCTCTGTCTCTCTCGAGTAAATGCATGCACCTTAACCTTATGGCAAAAACATGAAAAAAATTTTACTTATACATGTGGAAGAAAACTACCAAGTACAGATATTTTTCCCCCCAAAGGGCACATACACGAACCAGAGACGGACAGAAAGGGAGAAACACCTCCCAGTAGGGCATAGTTCCCTCCCCTCCAGTCCTCCATCGTACTGGGATTTAGAACATGCACATGTATCTCCCCCCCATTGTGTTTTTCAAGCTGGGATTAGAACTGTAGTTGGCCATGTGGGATCTGTCTCCCTAGACCACCAGGCTCTGGGGCTAGCCTCCAACAGCACCGTTTTTTGTTTGTTTGTTTTAATGGTTTTTGCCATAGGGTATATGTGCTTGCTGGAGACAGTGACAGGAAAAGTGAGAAATCAACCCCTGAGAGGATGGCGTTGATGCAATTCCTGCTCCTTCATTCTCCTCCTGAGATTTTGGGCCATGCACATGTATCCCGTGATTTTCAAGCCTCCAGGTCTGGGACTCAAACCATGTGGCCATGTTGAAGTCCAGCACCATAACCACCACACCTCCTCCTAGACCCAAAAGTACATATTTTTAAAGACAGAAAATATAAATCACTGATAAAACAGTAAATACATACATCCACACACCATTCACTCCTGCTCTCCCATAGGAAAGGACAAAGCCACAAAGAGAAAAACAGTTCAACCGTCTTAGAAAGCAAGGAGTGGGACCAGCGTAATGGCTATGTTGCTGAACTCCCATGCAGCCAACCGCGATTTGACTCCCAGACCCGGTGGCTTAAACTAACGCCAGGTACGTAGTGCCTGCGTGCCCAAGATCCCGAGAGGAGAACGGAGGAGAAGGGATTGAGCCGTCGCCATCCCCACTGAGGGGTGATTTCTTGCTTTCTGTCTCTCTGTCTCTCTCTTTCTGGCGAGTGCACACGCCCTATGGCAAAAACTCTCAAAAAATAAAAAATAAATAAAAGAAAGAAAAAAAGAAGTTAGAGTATGGATGTCTCCTGGCCCAGTCTCCCAAAATTATTCCAAAGAATCTGGCAGTAACTAACCATGCCTAAAATCGCTGCCAATGCCTGGAAGTCAGCACTTCCAGGTCTGTCCTCATTTATAGTTCTACTGATGTAAACAACTGCCACCAGGTGGCAGCAAGCTTCAGACAGTACCAGGTCAGACATGTATCATGTAACTCCAGGCTAGCTAGAGATAACGCTAGCTTGTATTTCTATGATTGAAAATTTTGAACCTCACCTATCTCATTATGGTGAAGTTTTACATACTATCAATCAGATAATTATCCTCAACATTCTAGAACATGACTTTATGGATTTAGATATTTTAATACTTTTTTGTTCTATCTAAATTTTCTATAATTTTTTTTGCAGAATATTTATTTAAGTAAATTGTTTAATATACAATTTCTCATTTTGGAAGTCCTTTATTGTAAATACAATTTTTCTTTCCTGATGAAAACAGCAGGCACAGTGATTACTCTGGACCATCACGTTGGATAAATTCAATTTCTTCTTGAGACACCAGTTTCCTTCTGTATTTCTGAGGTAAAGATTTTATTATTTCTGCCATGTCTGGTGGACCCTGACACATCAGCAAATCTGGTGATTCACTTCCCTTAGAATGCTGTGAAACTGCAGAAGAATGGGATGGCAGTCCTGCTGACCCCTGCTGATATGTTGGATTTAGGATTGTCTCTTCTGTCAGAAAACCTTATTAATGACCTATGTGGCTTCACTACCTGCACGACCCTGCTGATAGATGCCATCTTGCTGTCCATCATGACCCCAGAGAAGGCAATATTTTAATACTTTTATATATAGTATTGTTATATATTAAAATAAAGCAATACCATCATACCAATGTAATTTGCATGTATAATGAACATTTTATTTGAATGCACATTATTACCCATTTAATTAAAAAAACAAGTCAACAGGGCTAATACTGGAAACATAGAAAGGGGAGTATTTATAGGACATTTATGAAGTTTCAAAGTACTTCCCAACAAAACACTCATTAATTACAAAGAGTAACTTTATAGTGGAGAAACCTGGTAGCCAACCCCTAAGTGACCAAAGTGGACACCACCAATAATGAGACAAATCAAGATCATGTACAACCTGAAAAGAATATGACAAACATGAAGAAATTTATAAACCAAACATCCTAAAAACCTGCAACTGTTAAAAACTATCGAGGTGATGAAAGCCTAGGAGAAGACAAAGAAATGACTATAGCCTGAAAGAGTCTATAAAGACAGAACAACCAAAAGTAATACATGATTTTTTTTTTGAGAGGTTTTCGCTATAGGGCGTGTGCACTCACCAGACAGACAGAAAGCAAGAAATCACCCCCCCAGGGGGGATGGCCACACCGCAATCCCTTCTCCTCCATTCTCCTCTCGGGATCGTAGGCATGCACACGCACGCGCCTGGCGTAAGTTTTAAGCCACCAGGTCCGGGACACGAACCGGTTTCAAGCAGTTGGGTCCAGGACTCAAACCACAGTCTGCCATGTGAGAGTCAAGCGGCTTAGCTGTTACACCACCTGCTGGCCCCACACTTTTGGCTTTTTTTTTTTAGAGGTTTTTGCTATAGGGCGCGTGCGCTTGCCAGACAGACAGAGATAGAAAGTGAGAAATCACCCCCCAGGGGGGATGGCCACACCGCAATCCCTTCTCCTCCATTCTCCTCTCGGGATCTTGAGCACACACACACACACGTGCCCGGCGTAAGTTTTAAGCCACCAGGTCCAGGACGCAAACCGTGGTCGACTACATGGGAGTCCAGCAACAGCCATTATGCTAACTGCTGGTCCCCCTTGACTTTTTAAAATTATCTATGTCAGTTTTTATAAATAAAAAATACATTTTATGAAAAGAAGTGTCGAATCAGTAATGTGAGGATAGTAAGATACCTGGATTGGCAGGATTTGGAAATGCCACTTTTTAGAAATTATTTAATTTTATTTACTATTATTTTTTAATTTGACCAGAGAGAGTAAGCCACCAGGTACAGGACTTGAATGGTTGACCACATGGGACTCCAATGCTACCTGCCAAATCCTGGAGGGGTAAATTTCAAAACAGTCAAGATTAAGCTATAAGTCAGAAATCCAGATAGGTAGATCAATTAAGTTCATCCTCATAAAGACACAGATGAAACTTGGTATTGCAAAGGGGCATCTAAATCATGAGTTCAGTAGCTCATGAGTTCAACTGATAATCATGGCATACTTGGTCTAGTATCATGGGATCAAGAAGGGTTATGGGGGACCACCAAATGGTGTAATGGTTATGTCACTGGACTCCCATGTAGTAGACCACAGTTCGAGTCCCAGACCTAATGGCTTAAAACTCACACGGGGAGTGTGTACGTTTGTGCCCAAAATCCTAAGAGAAGACTGGGGGAGAAGGGATTGCGGCAAGGCAACCCCCTCTGGGGGCCATTTCTTGCTTTCTCTCTCTCTCTGTCTCTCTGGCAAGCACATGTGCCCTATAGCAAAAATCTCTTTTAAAAAAGAAAAAGATATAGGTGATTGAGAAATGAAACATCTATGACAGCCTCATTCCCTGTCTCTGCAAAAACTATTACAGCTTATTAACATGTTAAACATCCTCAGAATCAGTGCATTCCTCGATCCCAGGAGTAATTTTGACTTGATTTTTACAATTCTTTTTTTTTTTTGGAGAGGTTTTTACTATAGGGCGTGTGCCCTCGCCAGAAAGACAGAGTCAGACAGAAAGCGAGAAATCACCCACCAGGGGGAATGGCCAAGCCGCAATCCCTTCTCCTCCATTCTCCTCTCAGGATCTTGGGCACGCATGCGTCCGTGCCCGGCATGAATTTAAGCCACCGAGTCCAGAACTCAAATCGCGGTCGGCTACATGGGAGTCCAGCAACATAGCCATTTCACTAACTGCAGGTCCCTTGATTTTTACAATTCTATATCCTCAGCTCCAATTGAATCCTAAATGGTATAATTACCAGACTCCAATCCCTTTCCTCAAACTTTCTCTTTTCTCATACTACTGTGTGCCCTGACTCTGATTCCAAAGTTCTTGTTCTAAAGTATATTTAGTTTTTGCTTGCCACGGCCAATATCTCTTTTAAAGACTACTCTCTCACAAACACCAGCAGCCAGGGTCTATCATCTTATACAACTGACTGACAAACCTCTGTGTGAACACACAAGCATCCTAATCAGGTAGGCATAGCAAAATACAGCTAAGGTAAACAAGCATAACAAGCTGCAGAACAAAGAATACAAACTAATCTGTATAAGCTCAGACAAGCCACTTACTCACTATGAGATTTAGTTACCCACATATAGAACTCAGTCAATGACACTTAACCTCATTGGGTTGCTGTAAGAAATACATAATAGGGGACCAGCAGGTGACATAGTGGTTAAAGTGGTGAACTCTCACAAGGCTGACCACAGTTCAAATCTGAGACCCAGCAGCTTGAAATCCACTCTGGGCATGTGTGTGTGTGCCAAAATCCCGAAAGAAGAATGAGGAAGAGACTGTGGCATGGCCATCCCCCCTGGTGGGTGATTTATCCCTTTCTCTCTGCTTCCAACAAGTGCATGTGCCCTATAGCAAAAATCTCTCTAAGAAAAGAATAATAATTCTCTCTAAAAACAAAAAAGGACCCTATGAGTCAGTTATTATCATCAAACCCGTATAACAAAAAGTTTTAGAAACTTGCATAGGCTCACACAGTCTGGATATCACTTATATTAAATAGGTATATATTTACCTATCTATTTACACAAACACACACACACACACACACAAACATATAGTTATAACTAACCCATCTCCCTTAGCACAAGGCAGGGCATGTGTTAATTACTCAATAAACAGTAGACAGTGTTATGTTTGTAGTTCTCTGTACAGTTAGTTTTTGGGGTTTTTTTGTGTTTTTTTTTTTTTTTTTTAGAGATTTGCTATAGGGCGCATGTGCTTATGGGAGAGACTAAGAGAGACAGAGAGAAAGCGAGAAATCAGCCTCCCCTCACCGGGGTGGGGTGGATGGCTACACCAGAATCCTTTCTCCTCCATTCTCCTTTTAGGATTTCGGGCATGCACGTACATGCACCTAGCCTAAGTTTTAAGTCGCCAGGTCCAGGACTCAAACCAGGGTCAACTACGTGGGAGTCCAGCGACGTAAACATTATGCCATCTTCTGGTCCCCAGCCTAGATAATTTTCTCATTTTAAGATAAGACTTCTCAAAGCCTGAACACTGCTTTAACTAAAATTTTAAATTTCCTGAATAGGTCATTTAACAGGACTGTTTTTTCTTTATGTGAGATTGGCTCATTTTAAGCAGTTTCATTTCAATCATGTTGGCAAGCCTAGTGCCAAGCCTAGAAATTTCTCCACCCTAACTCATCCTAAATAACAACATATACTACTAAATAATAACAGTACATTACCAAGTCATGATATTTAGCAAAAGGGTTCAACAACTGCCTCGATCATCATCAGATCAAGGGTGAAAAATCTCCATAGATGCTAAAAAGGCATTCAAAAAGTTCAACATTCAATTCTTGACTTTTTTAAATAAAAGGTTAGGATTCTTAATGAATAAAGTACATATGCCTAACCTAAAACTAAATAGAATGTTTAATAAATAAAACAAGCATTCTCGGTAAGTCAGGAAAAAGGATTTTTTTTTTTATCATAAGTTATTTAACATTACTCTGTACATATTAGCTAGCGCAATTAGAACACAAAAAAAGGTAGAAAGAAGAATTAAAACTATCACAACTTTCAAATTATATGCTTTATTTGGCAATCTAAAAAGAACCCACTGGAAAATTATCACAAAATGGTAATGGAATCCAGGTAGGGTGCTGGTATACATTAACACAATAAACTTAACAGAATGCCCACATAACAATATCCACTTAGAAAATATAAGAAAACGTCCTATTTAAAACAGCAACATTGGGGGGCCAGCAGATGAAATGGTGGTTAACATGTTAGAGTCCAGGACTGGCAGGTGTAGAGGTGTTAAGGGCGCTGGACTCCCATGGCTGACCACGGTTCAAGTAACAGACCTAGCAGCTTGCTTTCTAACTATCACTCTCTCTCGGGTAAAACTGAATACTATTACTACTTCTACTATTACTCATAATAATAAATAATAAATAAAATTTAAAAAATAAAATAAAAGACGCTTGATTCCCACATGGCCAACCACAGTCAAGTACTGGACAGGGTGGCTTAAAAATCATGCCAAGAACATGTATGTGCATGCCCAGAATCCTAGGATGAAAATGGAGGAGAAGGGAATACAGTGTGGCCATCTCCCCTAGTGAATAAATTCTCTCTCTCTCTCTCTCCAGTGAATGCACACGCCCTATGGCAAAAAACAAAAATAGCAACATGGAGCAGCTTCATGGTTTGGTGGTTAAGGCAGCTAGATTCTACAACCTCAGTCCCAAAAGCTTATAAAACACGCTGGTGGGAACCAGCAATTAGCGTAATGGCTATGTCGCTGGACTGCCATGTAGTCAACCTCAGTTCAAGTCCCGGATCCAATGGCTTAAACTCATGCTGGGCGCGTGTGTGTATGTATGCCCAAGATCCTGAGAGGAAAATGGAGGAGAAGGGATTGCTGTGTGGCCATCTCCCCAGGGGATGATTTCTCGCTTTCTGTCTCTGTCTCTCTCTGTTTTTCTGAAAAGCACACGAGCCCTATAGCAAAAATCTCTCTCATGATTTGAAAGAAGAAATAGACACTTTATTATAAAACACGCTGGTGGGAACCAGCAATTAGCGTAATGGCTATGTCGCTGGACTCCCACGTAGTCGACCGCGGTTCGTGTCCCGGACCCGGCGGCTTAAAACTCACGCCGGGCGCATGTGCGTGCGTGCCCAAGATCCCGAGAGGAGAATGGAGGAGAAGGGATTGCGGCGTGACCATCCTCCCTGGGGGATGATTTCTCGCTTTCTGTCTCTATGTCTCTCTCTGTCTGTCTGGCGAGCGCACGCGCCCTACAGTGAAAATCTCTCCCAAAAAAAAAAAAAAAAATCGTTCCCTTTTTTCTATTGACAAGTCACAATTTTATATATCTGTGGGGTATGTCATGTTCTGACATGTATACAATATGGAATTAATAAATCAAGCTAATTAACTTAACCATTACCACACCTGATTAGTGGTGAGACATTTGAAATTTCACTATTATTTTGAAATATGCATTATTGACTACAATCACCCTACTTTTGAAACTGATCTCAAAACCTTCCCTAGTCTACCTGAAACTGTGTACTTTGACAAAGAACTCTGTTTTCATTCCCTCTCCCTCAGCCTTTTTAGGAGCCTCAGCCTCCTAAGCACTTTCGACTCTTAAAAGTTGAAGTTAGGGGGAAAAAAAAAAGTTGAACTTAGATTCCATATATGCAGTATCTGTCTTTCTGTGCTTGGCTTATTTCACTTAGCATAATGTTTTCTAGGATCATCCACACTGGCACAAATTATTTCCATTGTGTATACATACCACATTTTGTTTATTTATTCATATGTTGACAGACACTTAGGCTAATTCCTTATCTTGGCTATTGTGATTAATGCTGCAATAAATATGAGAATACAGACATCTCTTCAACATACTGATTTCAATTCCTTTGGAAATATGCCAAGAAGTGGGATTACTGGATCAACTGATAGTTCTATTTTTAGTTTTTGGAGGAACAGCCACACTACTCTCCCTAATAACTATATTACTTTATATTCTTGCCAACAATGTATAAGAGGTTCTCTGAATCCTAATCAACATTTTTCTTTTGTTTTAGGTTTTATGCCATATGGGATATACGCTCACTGAAGAGAGACAGTGAGAGTGAGAGTGGTCAAGGGGGGATGGCCACACAGCAATCCCTTGCCCTCCATCCTTATCTCAGAATTTTGGGTGTGCGCGCACACGTGCAAACACAACTTAATTTTCTTTTTTTTTAAAGAGGTTTTTGTCATAGGGCACATGCACTTGAAGAGAGAGACAGTAAAATGGAAAGTGAGAAATTGCCCCCCAGGGGGGGTGGCCAAACCACAATCCCTTCTCCTTCATTCTCCTCCTAGGATCTTTGGAATGAACACACACATGCCTGGCTTGATTTTCAAGCCACTGGGCCCAGGATTCAAACTGTGATTGGCCATGTGGGAGCCCAGCAATGTACCTACTACGGCACATGTTCCTGGCATGATTTTCAAGTCACCAGATCCAAACTTCCAACAATGGTCAACCATGCTGGACTCCAACAACTGCTAGACACTCAATATTTATTTTTCATCTTTCTGGTAAAAGCCATTCCAACAGGTACTAAGTGGTACCTCACTGTAATTTTAATCTGTATTTTCCTAATGATTAGTGATGTTGAGCATTCTGCCATGTGACTGTTAGCAATTTATGTACCTTTTTTAAAAAACCTAATTTACTGGGGGCTAGCAGGTGGTGTGGTGGTTAAGATGCTGGACTCCCACATAGCCAACTGTGGTTCGAGTCCCAGACCTGGTGGCTTGTTTTCTCACTTTCTCTTTTTCTCACTCTTTTTGGTCCATTTAAAAATAAATAAATAAATAATTGGGACCAGCAAATGGCGTAGTGGTTAAGGTGCTGGACACTCCCACATGGCTAACCATGGTTTGAGTCCCAGACCTGGTGGCTTGCTTTCTCAATTTCCCTCTCTCTCTTTCTGTATGTGTTTCTGGTCAAATTAAAATAAATGAATAAATAAATAAATAAAATAATATTTATAAAATTAGATAAAGAAATAATTTTAAAAGAATTACTTAACTTTATTTATCTTTCATTTGACCAGAAAAGAACAGACAGAGGAGAGAGAGAAAGAGGGAAGGAGAGAGAGAGGGAGGAGGGAGGGGAAGTGAGGGGAGGAAGGAGGGAGGGAGGGAAAGTGAGAAAGCAAGCCATCAGGTCCGGGACTGGAACCAAGGTCAGGCATGTGAGAGTTCAGGGCCCTTAACCCCCACACCATCTGCTGGCCCCAAGAAATAATTTTTTTAGAGATTTTTGCTATAGGGCACGTGCACTCGCCAGAAAATCAGAGAGAGACAGAGAGACAGAAAGTGAGAAATCACCCCCCCGGGGGGGGGGGGGCCGTGGCCATGCCGCAATCCCTTCTCCTCCATTCTCCTCTTGGGATCTTGGACACACACACACACACACACACACACACATCCAGCATGAGTTTAAGTCACTGGATTCGGGACTTGAACTGCGGCTGACTACATGGGAGTCCAGCAACATAGCCATTACACGAACTGCTGGTCCCAATCATTTTCTTAAATTAATTTACTGGGACCAGCAGATTGCATAATGGTTACATCGTTGGACTGACATGGTCAACCACAGTTTGAGTACTGGATCCGGTGACTTGAAACTCATGCCAGACACATGTACATGCATGCCCAAAATCCTGAGAACAGAGGAGAAGGGACTGCGGCACAGCCATTAACTCACAGGGGTGATTTCTCACTTTGGCAAGCACACGTGCCCTGTAGCAAAAATTTCTCAAAAAAAAAAAAAAAAAGCTAATTTATTTATTTCTCCTGAGAAAGAGAAAGGGAAAAAAACTCAACAGGGTCCTGATGGTGCAAAACCACATGCAGCCTTTATCCAGCCCGTGGACAATTATCTGTCCTATGTACTTAGAGAGTTCTCCAAACTTAAACCATGAACCTTCATGTGGACAACTTTATAAAACACTGTGTTTTGCGATTCCACCACTGTCTTTGCCCCAGTATGTCTTCTTTCATTCAGGTCCTCTGCCAATTCTTTTTCATTTTTTTCTTTTTAAAGAGATTTTTGTTGTAGGGCTTATGAGCTCACCAGAGAGAGAGAGAAGGCAAAAAATCACCACCCCCAGGGGATATGACCATGCCTCAATCCCTTCTATTCTCCTCTTGGGATTTTGGGTATGCACACACACGCCCCATGTGAATTTCAAGTCACCAGGTCAAGGATTCGAACAGCAATCGACCAGGAGGGAGTCCACTGTGGCCCTTTGCTAATTTTTAAATCAGGTTTTCTTTTCATTGCCAGAGGGTGCACTTGCCATAGAAAAAAAGTACTCTCCAATGTGGTGTGGTCATGCCACAATCCTTTCCCCTCCATTTCTCCATTCCATCATGATTTTGAGCATACACACATACACACACACACACTCCCAGGGTGTTTCTGTCAAGCCACTGTGGATGGGATTCAAACTACAGTTAGCATGTGAATGGATTCAATTTCCCATGCATAGCACAAAACCACTGTGCTACTGGGCTGGCCCAGGGTTGTTCTCTTATTATTGAGTTGCTTCAATCTCATATATTTTGGATATTAATCCTACGTAAAATGTGTGGTTACAAATATTTTCTCCTTTTTTTTTTGGAGAGGTTTTCACTATATGGTGCGTGTGCTCGCCAGACAGACAGAGAGAGACAGAGAGACAGAAAGCGAGAAATCACGCCCCGGGGGGATGGCCATGCGGCAATCCCTTCTCCTCCATTCTCCTCTCGGGATCCTGGGCACACACGCACACGGCGTGAGTTTTAAGCCACCGGGTCCGGGACGCCACAGCGGTCGACTACGTGGGAGTCCAGCAACATAGCCATTATGCTAACTGCTGGTTCCCTCTCTATCACTTTTTATCACACTTCCTTTCTATCACTCTTTATCACTATCTCTCCCTTCCCCATCACTCTCAACTAACTTCCTTATCACTCTCAACTTCTCTGGCTTTCAGAGACAAACCAACAAGGAGAAAAAAAAAAAATACAGTGTTGAAACTGTATATGGATATCCACAAGCAAAGAAATATATCTGTACATAGGTCTTCCATTCTGGACACAAGTTAACTAAAGATGGATCACAAACCTAATGTAAAACATGAAATCTTAAAATTCTTAGAAGATAACATAGGAACAAATACAGATGGCCCTGGGTTTGCTGATGAATTTTTAAAGATATGCCTAGGACATGAACGAAGAAAACTGATAAACTTAAGTTCACTAAAATTAAAAACATGTTTGGGGTCAGCATATGGCATAGTGGTTAAGGTGCTGAACTTCCAAATGGCAGACCAGGGTTTAAGTCCCAGACCTGGCATCTTGAAAAATCACACCAGGTGCATGTGTGTGTGTGCCCAAAATCCCAAGAGGAGAAAAAAAAAGAGAAGGGACCTCTACATGGCCATCCCCCGCAATGGATGATTTTTCACTTTCTCTCTCATTGTTGCATGCACATGCTCTCTTTCTCTTTTTCCAGCAAGCACATCTACCCTATGACAAAATCTTAAAAAAAAAAATTTTAAATATGCCCTATGGAAGAGAATTATGAGACAAAACACAAACTGAGATAAATTATGTGCAAAAGGAATACCCAGGGAAAAAATAATCTGAAACAGAAAAAGAACTCTTTAAACCCCAAAATTAGTAAACAACCCAATTTTAAAAACACTCAAAAGATGGGGCCAGCAGATAGCGTCATAGTTACTTCACTGGATTCCCACACAGCTGACTGCCATTCCAGTAGCAGATCCAGCGATTTAAAACTCAAGTGAGGTGCATAAGCATGCGTGCCTAAAATCCTAAGAG
Organism: Tupaia belangeri chinensis; assembly: GCF_000334495.1. Taxonomy (NCBI): domain Eukaryota; kingdom Metazoa; phylum Chordata; class Mammalia; order Scandentia; family Tupaiidae; genus Tupaia; species Tupaia belangeri. The sequence goes on along the minus strand of NW_006159555.1, from coordinate 10,353,022 downwards.
AAGATTGGAGGAAAAGGGACTGCGGCATGGCCATCCCACCTGGGGGGTGATTTCTCGCTTTCTGTTTGTCTCTGTCTCTCCAGCGAACGCACGAGCCATAGAGCAAAAATCTCTCTCAAATAAAAAAAAAATAAAAGATGAGGCCAGTAGGTAGTGCAGTGGTTAAGGTACTGGGTTCCAAAGAGCTAACCACCTAGGATCGAGTCTGACTCAGTGGCTTGAAAAATCACACTGGGCTGGGGTGGCAGGGGGCGTGATGATTAAAGGCGTTGGACTCCCACATGGCTGCCTGCAGTTCAAGTCCTGGACCTGGCGGCTTGCTTTCTCACTTTCCCTCTCTGTCTTCCTCTGCCTCTCTCTGATCAAACTGGAAAATAATAATAATAAAGTTAAATAAAATAATTCTTAAAAAAAAAAAAAAGAAAAAAGAAAAGAAGAGAAAAGAAAAGAAAAAAAAGAAAAAGAAAAGAAAAAGAAAAAGAAAAGAAAAGAAAAATCTCACCGGGCACATGTGACTGTGTGCCCAAAATCCTGGAAGGAAAATGGAGAAGGGACTATGGCATGACCATTCTCCCTGGGGGGTCATTTCTCACTTTCCCTCTCTCTGTCTTGTCTCTTTTCAGCGAATACAAGTGCCTTATGGCAAAACCTTTAAAAAAAAAAAAAGTCAAAAGATCTGCACATCTCACTAACAAAGATATACAGAGGGCAAATAAGCATATGAAAGATTATTAACATGTTATTAGAACTGCAAATTAAAATGAGTTAACAATATACACCTAGTAGAATGTTTAAAATCCAAACCACAGACATCATCAAATGGTAATGTGGATAGATGTGGAGTATCAGGAATTCTCATTCATTACTGGTGAGAATGCAAACACCACTCTGATAGGAGGTAGTGTCTTATAAAATTAAACATTCTTGGGGCTGGCAAATGGAGTGGTGGTTAAGGGTGCTATACTTCTATGTGGCCGACCACGGTTCAAGTCCTGGACCTGGTGGCTTGCTTTCTCACCTTCCCTTTTTCTGTCTCTCTCACTCTGTCCCTCTCCGGTCAAAATTAAAATAAATAAATAAATAAGTAAGTAAGTAAGTAAAATGAATGAATAAATAAAGTTAAAATAATTTCAAAAAATAAATTTAAAAAAGAATGTTTAATTTTTTAAAGAATTATTTTATTTTTTTAATTTGACTAGAAAGGAACAGAGTAGGGGGGTGGAAAAGGAATTATTTTATTTTATTATTATTATTTTTTAATTTGTCTAGAGAGGAACAGAGTCGGGGGGTGAGAAAGGAAGCCACCAGGTCCAGGACTCAAACCAGAGTCAGCCATGTGGGAGTCCAGCACACTTAAGCACCATGCCACCTGCTGGCCCCTAAAACTAAACATTCTTACCCTATTACTATACAATCCAGTAATCAATCATGCTCCTTGATACATGAACTGTATCAAAAACTTGCATCCAGGGAACCAGCAGTTAGCGTAATGGCTATGTCGCTGGACTCCCACATAGTCAACCGTGGTTCATGTCCCGGACCCGGTGGCTTAAAACTCACACCGGGCGCGTGTGCATGCGTGCCCAAGATCCCGAGAGGAGAATGGAGGAGAAGGGATTGCGGCGTGACCATCCCCCCTGGGGGATGATTTCTCGCTTTCTGTCTCTATGTCTCTCTCTGTCTGGTGAGCGCACACGCCCTACAGTGAAAATCTCTCCAAAAAAAAAAAAAAACTTGCATCCACACAAAAACTTGTGTGTAAATGTTTATAGTCAACTTTATTTATAATCACCAAAACACAGAAGCAACCAAGATGTCCTTCAATCGGTAAAAGGATATAAACTATAGTGTACCCAAACAACAGCTATCAAGCCACTAAAAGACATGGAGGAATCTTAAGTATATATTACTAAGTGAAAGTCAACCTGCAAAGGTTACATACTACATGATTCCAACTACATGATATTCCGGAAGGGGCAAAACTATGAATACAATAAAAAGATCAGTGATTACCAGGGACTAGAGAAAGGGAGGGATGAATAAGTGGAGGACAAGGGGTTTTTAGGGCAGTAAAACCATTCTATATGATCCTGTAATTGTGGATACATGCCATTATACATCTGTCCAAACCCCAAAAAAAAGGTACAACACTGTTCAATTCACTCCAGGGTGTATAAGAGGAAACTAATATAAACCACAGACTTTGTTTCATAATGATGTGATAGTGTTGGCTCATTGACTGTAACTTCTATACTAAACTAGGGTATAGAGGCTAGAAAAATTACAAAAATAATATATTTTTAGTTTACCATTTTTAAATTTTTTTAAAGAATTATTTATCATCTTTATTTTTCAATTTTGACCAGAGACAGAGAAAAAGAGAGAGAGAGAACAAGCCACCAGGTCCAGGACACGAATCGCAATCAGCTATGTGGGAGTCCTTTAGCCACCACACCAACTGCCAGCCCCATTCTTTTTTTTTTTTTTTTAAATAATTGCCAGAGGGCACGTGTGCTCACCAGAGACAAAGATGGAGAAGGCACCCCCCAATGAGGCGTGGTCATGTTGTAAACCCTTCTGCTCCAATTTCTCCATCTTATCAGGATTTGGGGAATGCACACACATTTGCCCAGCAAATTTTTCAAGGTGCCAGGGCCAGACTTGAACTACAGTCAGTCATGTGAGATCTAGCTCTCCTAACCACTAAGGTACAAGAATGGCTTCAGATGTTTTTCTTTATTCATCTTACAGCATATCCACATAAAAGAGACATACACACACAGAGACAAAGTACCATCTGCCTTAACCACCATGCTACTGTCTGAACCCCTAAGTCTTTTTTTTTAAATAATTATTTTACTTACATTTATTCATTATGTTATTTTTGATTTGATAAAGAGACTTTGGAAATCTATGAAAGTAACAAAAACCATTTGAAGTAAAATTTCCAAAAAAAGAGAACAGCCTTTCTTTGGTGAGTCAAAAAACTGATGACCTTTTTCTTCTGGGGAACAGTGGCCAATCTGCTGATGTAAGCTGGAAAAAATCAGTCTGGGCACAGACAGAGGAATTCAACTAAGAGAAACCAGTATAAGTTTTGGTAGTCGCACAGAGTTGGAATGAAGAATTTAGAAGTGCTTAAAACAAATAGTCAATTTTCCCTAAAGAGAATTTGCTGGTTCTATGCCATTGACACAAAAACACTACCTCTTTTAAGATTCAGAGCTGCACGATGTCAGAGCCTAAAAAACTAAGCTTAAAAAAAAAAAAAGGATGAGCTCAAAGCCTCTGAACAGAATTTCAAAGCTGAAATGAAACAGGTTCACCTCTCTCATTCAAGTCCAGAAGTGGAAAACTAGAGGCACAAGGACAATCAGAGAGGGAGGATAAGTCTTATAAAAACTGTAACCAGTCACAATCTCAGTTTCTCAATCAATCATTGACTGGTTTAGGTAAAAAGTCCCAAACTGTACCTACCTTATAGAGTAAAGAGATCTTTGGATGAAGGTATCATTTTAGCCTCTGTGACTCTTTCATACACAGAATCTGGCTATAATAATAATAAAAATAAAAAATAAACCAGTAAATATGAAGAGGCAGAATGATGACTCCTAATCAAGAGAAGAAAAGGCACAAATCCACAGACGATCCAGTTACTGGATTTAGCAGAAAAGGACTTTAACATGATTATGACTAATGTTAAAAGAAAAAATATATATATAAAATGAATGTTTGAAATTAGTTTCAACAGAAAAGTGAAATCTATTTCTTTTTTTGAAATAATTATTCTATTTATTTATATATTTATTTATTTAAACTTGACCAGAGAAGGATGGAGTGAAAGAGAGTAAGTTAGTGTGAGAGAGAGAGCGAGCGAGCAAGCCATCAGAACTCAAACCACAGTCAGCCGTGTGGGAGTCCAATGCCCTTAACTACCACCACCTGCCTGCCCCAGGAATCTATTTTTTTTTAAAAGGGATTTTTGCAGGACCTGCAGATGGCATAATGGTTACGTTGCTGGACTCCCACACAGTCAACCACAGTTCAAGTCCCGGACCCAACAGCATAAAACTAACACCGGGTGCATATGCATGCATGCATGCCCAAGATCCTGAGAGGAAAATGGAAGAGAAGGGATTGTGGCATGGCCATCGCCCTGGGAGGTGATTTCTTGCTTTCAGTCTATGTCTCTGGCGATTTTTGCTATAAGGTGCATGCGCTCACTGGAAAGACAGAGAGACTCAAAAAGCATGCCAGGTACACATGCTTAGTGTGCCCAATATCCCGAGAGGAGAATGGAGAAGGGATTGTGGTGTGGCCATCCCCGGGGGATGGGGGGGGGTCTCACTTTCCTTCTCTCTCTGTTTCTGGAGCACACACGCGTCCTATATCAAAGCTAACTAACTAATTTATTCAATTTCTAAATGAAAGTCACAAAACAATAACTTGAAAGTGTTCAAATGCAAAAACCATGACAGCCTAGAATCCTATACCCAGCAAAAAAAAAATTTTTTTTAAATAAAGCAAAATAGGGGTCAGGTAGTGGTGTGACGGTGATATAAATGGACCCACATGGGAAAGGTGCTGGGACCCTATTCACATCCTGGGACCTCCCTAAACATGGATCACGATGTAGGAACCCTGTTGAGAATGCTTCCTTCTCCCATCTATCCCCTACTTCTTATGGAATAAACTTTCACTAGAAAAGAAAATATGTGGTTAAACATTAAAGAGTACTATCTGTGATATGTGAAAATTATATGAAATTAAAATTTCACCATCCATAAATGAAGTTTTATTGAGACACATCCATGCTCGTTAGTTGATAATTTATCTGAGGTTGCTTTAGTGTTCCAATAGCAAAGTTAATGGTAAATGGACACCATAAGTGATGTAGTGTTGAGTGTTTTGAATACCACATGTATTGCTATAATGGGACATTTAAAATTTACTTTTTATTATAATTGTATAACCCATCACATCAAAGGAAAAAAGAAGTGGACTTCAGATGTCACTTTTAGACACAGTGGAATGTTTTATTTTGTCATCAAATTAAATGACAAAACTTGTGTTTATTATACAATGGTACTCTTAATGATGCTAAAAGATAGACATTACTAGATTGTACTCATCACAACAGTTTCCAACTCATAGGAAAACAGTCATAAAAATAAAATTTTAAATGAAATATCTCATCACAGCAGAATTTTTTCATAAAATAAAAACTGAAAATAAGTACCAGCAAGTGATGTGGAAGTTGAAGCAGGGGGATCCCAACTCTACAGTTTGAGTCCCAGACCCTGTAGCTTGAAAATCATGCCAGAGCGTGCTCAAAATCCCAAGAGGAAAATGGAGGAGAAGGGACTGTGGCATGGTCATCCCTCTTACAGGGGTGATTTCTCACTCCCCCAACTGCTCTCTCCAGTGAGCACACACATACTTTAAAACACACATACACACACACAACTAAACTAGGTTAACCAGTGACTCATTTGTTAGCTTAGTAAAGAGAGCTGTTCAATGATGGCAAAAGTTAAATCATGTTTGATTACAAGAACTGTGTTCCAGAGAAAATAAACTTATTTATTTAAATAATCAAATTTATTAGTTTTTTGGTGAAAATAGTTGCTCAAGTTGAGGCCACTTGAAAGCAACATGGAAGTGTTTAAATAAAGCTTCATTTATGGATGGTAAAATTTTAAGCAACATATAGCTGATTAAATAACAAGTCAAATGACTTTGGGTAGTTTTCTGTGACTCTAGATGAGTCAGCATATTACAGATAAAACACAGTTGTTGTTTACAGGAGCAGTCAATATAGACTTTAAAGTGACTGAAGAATTAACCCCTATGAATCAATGTTTGGAAACTCTACAGGCAAGAACATTTCCAAACATGACAGAACACTAACTCAATATAACCTGAAGTGAAATCTGCTAAGAAACATGGAAACTGATCATAGTAAAAAAAATTATGTGTGTGTATGGAGGGGGAGGGACGGCAAGTGGCGTGGTGATTGAGGGTGCTGGATTCCCAAATGGTTGACCTTGGTTCGAGTCCTGGACCGAGCAGCTTGTTTTCTCACTTTCTCTCTCTCTTTCTCACTCTGTCCCTCTCTGGTCAAGTTAAAATAAAGTTAAATGAAAAATAATTCTTTAAACAAACAAACAAATTACCCTATGTGAAAATTTATTTTGTCATCAAATTAAATGACAAAACCTTGTGTTTATTATACAATGGCACTCTTAACGATGCTAAAAGATAAACATTACTAGATTGTACTCATCACAACAGTTTCCAACTCATAGGAAAAGTCATAAAAATAAAATTTTAAATGAAATATCTCATCACAGCAGAATTTTTTCATAAAATAAAAAAAGGTTTTTATTTGGATAAAACAGAAAAAGGTTTAGTTGGATAAAATAACAGAACTTAGGAAGATGTAAAATTAAAAGTGTATGACTACTCAATTGTATTATTCATCAGCAGACACTTTGCAGAAAATAGCTGAAGATATAATGCATTACTGGCCAGCAGTGCCAAAGGATAGAATTTCTTTTGCTTTTGTGGATTTAACCATCGGTAGTTCCCAAATAGCAACTAAAGGCCCTGACATGCCCTACACAATACAGTAGTTTGATCATTTGGCAACACAATCATGTTTTATTGTGATTTTTGAGCTCAGGGAAAGACAAATTTTTCTGAAGGAAAAGAAACACTCCTATAGAATATTAAATGGCTTTGGAAATTAGCTTTTGCTACAAACTCTAAATGTTTCTCTCTCTTGTTTTCTGTTTTGTTTTGTTTTTACTTTCAAGAGCAAGAGGCAGACAGAAAAAACTCCCAACAGTGTCTGCAATCCATCCACAACCAGCTCTGCAATACAACAAGCATGTGTACACCCAGTGGACCCAAAGAGGTCTCAGGATACAAATCTGGACCTTCCATGTGGATCAGTCTTAATGATCATCACATTTTACCACTGATGGCATATTACAGCCACCTAATGATTTTTCTTAATGAATTAAAACTAAAACTGTAAGGTAAAATAGCACATATATACAAAATAAACAAAGTCTAAAATATCTGGATGACAACTAGTGTTGTTAGACTCCTAAGTAATGTCAAACTGCTTCTATACACTTCTTGTGTCATCAACTTAAAATATGAAGTTGTCGTCATTCCTACCCACATTTGCTACAGATATGTTTTGAGTTCAAATTTTGGTTTGAGTAGTATTTTTTTTACTTTCTGCCGAATAAAATGTAAATAAACACATGATAAAATCCACTTAACTGTACAACTGAGGAATTCTACCTAACTTTCCATTGGAAATGATTAATCAGCTAAAAGGCAAACATTAGGAATCCTATAGGGGGCCAACAGGTGGCGTGGTGGTTAAGGGTGCTGGACTCTCACATGGCCAACTGCTGTTTGAGTCCTGAACCTGGCAGCTTCCTTTCTCACTTTCCTTCTCTCTCTCTCTCTTACTCACTCCATCCCTCTCTGGTCAAATAAAAATATAAAGAAATAAATAAGTTAAATAAAATAATTTAAAAAAAAAAAAAGAATCCTAGACGGGACTGCCAGGCGTGGTGGTTAAGGGTGCTGGACTCCCATATCATGGTCGATCACAGTTCAAGTCCCAGACCTGGTGGCTTGCTTTCTCACTTTTCCTCTCTCTCCTTTCATTCTGTCCCTCTCTGGTCAAATTTAAATAAATAAATAAATAAATAAATAAATACAGGGGGGATGGTCACGCCGCAATCCCTTCTCCTCCATTCTCCTCTCGGGATCTTGGGCACGCACGCACACGTGCCCGGCGTGAGTTTTAAGCCACCGGGTCCGGGACACGAACCACGGTCGACTACGTGGGAGTCCAGCGACATAGCCATTACGCTAACTGCTGGTTCCCAGTAATTCTTTACAAAAAAATCAAAACCAGCTAAAGGTATAATGGTAAGTTATGTCACTGGACTCCCACGTAGACAGACCGCAGTTTAAGTCCCAGACCCAGCGGCTTAAAACTCACACATGGTGTATGTGCATCCATGCCCAAAATCCCAAGAGGAGAGTAGAGAAGGGATTGCGACATGGCCACCCCTCCAGAGGGTAATTTCTTGCTTTCTGTCTCTGTCTCTGTGGCGAGCATACATGCCCTATAACCAAAAATCTGTCTTAAAAAAAAAAAATACTAGACTTCCAAACAATAAATATTCCAATTAAAAGTGTACTGATATTTGTATCTGGCAGTACGAATCTGTGCAGAGGCAGTTCCAAAGAGAAAATTCAGTTAGAGATGAGTATTAACTCATTATAATGAGAATGAAGAATAACTTTATTAAGTAAATTGTTATCCACTCCCCCCACCCAAAATTAATTCCATTCTTCTCATTAGCACACTTGCATTGTAAAAAATAATGTATTTGGGGGATACCAGGTGACATGGAGGTTAAGGCAGCTGGATCCCACATAACTGGCTGTGTGGTTCATAATGGAGCCAGCAACTTGTGAATCACTCTAGGCATGGAAGTGCGCATGCCCACAATCCTAAGAGAAGAAATTGAGGAGAGGGGATTTTGGCACGGCCCTCCCTTCTAGAGGGTGATTTCTCACTTTCTCTCCTTCTCTTTCTCTTTGGTGAGCACACATGCCCTATAGTAAACACTAAAAAAATAGAGACAGACAGACACACACACACACACACACACACACACACACACTCTGAATTACTTATTTTTAACCTTTTGACAATAAAGATGTATGGAAATTTGCTTTTATTTCTTGTAACATAAATAAATATAATATTTGATTTTGTCTCTTGGTCTGCAAAGCCTGAACATCTGCTACCTAGTCTTTTACCAAAAAGGTACACCTGGCCAGCAAGTGGTATAGTAGTTAACATGGCTGGATACCACATGGCCAACTGCATGGTCTGAGTCCTGGATCAGGTGGCTTAAAAAAAATGCCAGTTGCATATGCATGTTTGCCCAAAATCCAAAGAACAAATGGAGAAGGGATAAGCAGCATGGCCATTTCCCTAGTGAATGCTTTCTTACTTTCCCTCTCTCTCTCTCCTGTTTCTCTCCAGCAAGCTCATGTGCCCTATAGCAAACTACTTTTTTTAAAAGTATGCCAACTCCTGTACTATACATAATGAAGTTATATAAATATCTCTTTTAGAGATATTGTATGTAATGACTACAATATGTCGATTTAATACAGCCATAATGTAAGGAGGAAACAGACAGCACATGCAAAACAATTTAAGAAACTGTTCTCAGTAATTATATAGGCAATACTGTTAGTACTGCCATTCTGAGACAATTGTGTAATGTGGTAGAAAACAAATGAGCAATTAATTACCCCTGCCCTTGAGACCTTAAAATATCTTTTAATAATTATTACATTAATTTTATTTATCCTTACATTTATTTTAATTTGACTAGAGAGAGACACACACAGAGAGAGAGAGAGGAAGTAGGAAAGCAACCCACCAGGTCTAGGACTCAAACCGTGGTTGCCCATGTGGGAATGTACAGCATCTTATTCAACATGCCACCTGCTGGTCCCCAAGAACCAAAAATTTTTGGTATTAAAAAATGTAATAGAAGGAAACTCAAGCAGCTTACCTGGAAAAAAAGATTAATCCAATTAAAAGATGGGAAAATAAGCTGAATAAACAACTCTCTAAGGAAGACATATGAACAGCGGGAAAGCATATGAAAAAATGTTCAACATCCCTCATCATAAGGGAGATGCGAATCAAAACCATAATGAGATACTGCCTAACCCCAGTCAGAATGACGAAGGTTAAGAAAACAAAAAATGGTAAGTACTAGAAGGAATGTGGTGAAAGGGGAACACTCCTATGCTGTTGGTGAGATTGTAAATTGATCCAGCCACTGTGGAGAACATGGGGGTTCCTCAAAGACCTTCGAATAGAACTACCATATGATCTAGCAATTCCACTCCTGGGTATCTACCCAAAGAATAGAAGAACGCTCAATCGGAAAAGCACTTGAACATCTATATTCATTGCAGCTTTATTCATGATTGCTAAGACATGGAACCAACCCAATGTCCACAAACAGATGAATGGATTGAAAAAGTGTGGCACATATACTCCATGGAATACTATTCAGCCATTAAAAAAAAAAAGGCCCTGGAATTTGATAAGATAGTAGACAAATATGGAAGATCTGTTGCTGAGCCAAGAAAGTCAGTCTACGAAAAAGAGACATTGTATGTTTCCCCTTAACATATACTGAGTGTCAGCACTTAGGACAGAGGCTAAGACTGGAGGACATACAAGCATTAAAAATTGTTGGGGGCTGGGAACCAGCAGTTAGCATAATGGCTATGTCGCTGGACTCCCACGTAGTCGACCGTGGTTCGCGTCCCGGACCTGGTGGCTTAAAACTCATGCCGGGCGCGTGTGCGTGCGTGCCCACGATCCAGAGAGGAGATGGGGGAACCAGCAGTTAGCGTAATGGCTATGTCGCTGGATTCCCACGTAGTCGACCGCGGTTCGCGTCCTGGACCCGGTGGCTTAGAACTCACGCCGGGCGCATGTGCGTGCGTGCCCAAGATCTCGAGAGGAGAATGGAGGAAAAGGGATTGCGGTGTGACCATCCCCCCTCGGGGGGTTGATTTCTCGCTTTCTGTCTCTATGTCTCTCTCTGTCTGTCTGGTGAGCGCACGCGCCCTATAGCGAAAACCTCTCTCTCAAAAAAAAAAAAATTGTTGGGATCAGCAGTTGGCGTAATAGCTATGTTGCTAGATTCCCATGTAGTCAACCGCGGTTGGCGTCCCAGACCCGGTGGCTTAAAACTCACGCCAGGTGCATGTGCATGCGTGCCCAAGATCCCGAGGGGAGAATGGAGGAGAAGGGATCGCGGCGTGACCATCTCCCCTGGGATGGTCTTTCTCCGTCTGGCAAGCGCACGCGCCCTATAGCAAAAAACTCTCAAAAAAAAAAAATTATATATATAGAGAGAAGATGAAGCATTTTGAAAACTCTGTGTGTGTGTGTGTATGAATACTACACACATATGAGAATGGGATTTTCAAAATGTTCATGGAATAGATAGATAACTCAATAGGTTTCGAAAAATGTTGCACCAAAATAAATTAATACTTTAATTCCAGCTTTCTGCTTGCTTTTTTTTTTTTTCTTTTTTTCCTTGCTAGAAGGTGTGTCTTGCCAAAGACAGGGATAGAAAAGAAAGTATCCTCTCCTTTGGGGAATGATTATACTGCAATCCCCTCTCCTCCACATCCACCTCTCCTTTCCTTCAGGATTTTGGACATGCATGCATACAGACCAAACATGCTTTTCAAGCCACAGGATCTGAGACTTGAACCAGGAAGCCAGTCATGTAGGATATGGCTGCCCTAGCCTCCAGGTCATTGAGCCAGCCCAATATCCATAAACTTTTTGAATATCACCCCTAACAGTCCCAGAAACAGTAAAAAGTAACTGCAATAAGCACCTCTAATCTCACATTTTTTTTTCCCTGAAATAGGCCATTTCCAACTAAAACCAGGACTTCTTCGACAAACAACTGGCTACAAATTTGGGGCATGATGTGGAAAAGATAATCTTGGGACACTAAGTTATACTAGATATCAAGGACACTAAAAAGACCACCAGAAGTAGATCAAATCCTTTCAGAACCAACCTGAAGATGATCCAACTGTCCAAAGATGGGACAATCTGAGCATCAATAATAAGGGTCATGGGGGACAGCAGGTGGCATGTTGTTTAAGGCACTGTACTCCCACATGGCTGTTCAACTCCTGGACCTGGTAGCTTGCTGTCTCACTTTCCCTCTCTCTGTCTCTCGCTGGTCAAATTAAAAAAGAGTAATAATAAAATTTGATAAATGATTCTTTACTACTACTACTATTACTACTACTACTACTACTACTACAACTACTACTGCTGGCCACTGATCAAAGCCCATCAATAACATTTTTTTTAAAAAATAACTGGTTCTGGGACCAGCAGTTAGCATAATGGCTATGTTGCTGGACTCCCACGTAGTCGACCGCGGTTCAAGTGCCGGACCTAGTGGCTTAAAACTCACGCTGGGCGCATATGCGTGCGTGTCCAAGATCCTGAGAGGAGAATGGAAGAGAAGGGATTGTGGCATGGTCATCCCCCCCGGGGGTGATTTCTCGCTGTCTCTCTGTCTGTCTGGCAAGCGCACATACCCTATAGCAAAAACCTCTCCAAAAAAAAAAGCTGATTCTGAGGATGACAGGAAACCAATTCCCTATCACGAAATGAAATAAAGGAAAGGGACTGTGCTAATCGATGCCTTTCCCCATTTCAGTTAGGAAAGGCACAAACCCAGGCCAGGCCCATCCTGAGATGGATACCGAACTTGAGCTGGGAAATATTGCTTTCCTTGACCAAAAATGAAGATTTCCTGCTGAGACTTCCCCCACCAGATTCATTTCTAGTGGGTAGGGCTACCTGTCTCCTTCTCTCCATTTCTGTCTATCTCTCTCACTGTGTCTCCCTGTGACTTTTAATTTTTTTTTTTTAAGGTAAAGTATTCTCAGCCTCTCCTTTATTGTGCTAATTGATGTCTTTCCCCATTTCGTTTAGGAAAGACACAAACCCAGACAAGGACAATCCTGAGATGGATACCGAACTTGAGCTGTCAAATATTGCTTTCACGCCACACATGTGTGCATCACGCAGTCTCATTTTTTGCTTTTTAAATTAAAATCTAATTTTTAAAATTCTCTTTTTCCTTCCTCCTTTTTCATTTTATTTTTTTCTTCTTTCCTCTTCTCTAATTATTTTCCCTTTTTCTTTATCTGTGTTCATTGGCTGCTCAGCCTTTATGTACTAAGGGTCTAGACAGATTCAAGTGAACAAGATCCAAACAAGTGAATATGATTAGGGTCAGAATATTCCTCCATTCCCACTGAATCGTATGCACAAAGAATGAAAACGGAACAGAAGAGAGATTGCAGATCACCTCCTTCTGCATGCCTCTGACAGCTCAGATTGAACTTCAAGAATTGGGAAGAAACACACCATCTATCAGATGACTAGAAATCACCGTGGGGGTCACAATACATATGGAAAAGATGAAAATACCACTCCTCCAAGGGAAAAGAGTAACTCCTCTTCATCATCTGACAGTACAATGAAACTCATGGAAATGTCAGATAAAGAATTTAGAATATTCATAGTGGATTGGAGAGGAGAGACAAGGAACTGCAGAAGAGGCAGGAGAAAGGAGTTGGCAAGTTCAGGAGGTGAGGAAATTCTTGCAAGATCTAAAAAAGGAAATACACACCATAAAAAAGAATCAAATGGACCTGTTAGAGATGAAGGCTATAATACAGGAAGTTAAAATCCCCCTTGAAAGTATTAAAAGCAAAGTACATCATACAGAAAATCAAATCTCAGACGTAGAAGATAGAATCGCTGGCCTAGAAAAATCCACCATGAAGACTGAGAAAATTGTCCCCCAAAATTGGATTAATATATGAGAAATACTAGATACCATCAAATGTCCAAATATCCGGATAATTAGTATCCCAGAAGGCGAAGGGACTCATAGGGCATTGATAATCTATTCCATAAAATCCTACAAGAAAACATTCCAAACCTAGAGAGGCATTCAAAGACCCAGTTCCAAGTAATACAAAGGACCCCAAATAGAATCAACCCAGTAAGATCTTCTCCAAGATACATCATAGCCAGACTGATCAAAACCACAGACAAAGTCAAGATACTAAGATTGGCAAGAGAGAAACATCAAGTTATCTACAAAGGATAATAACCCATGAGGCTAACAGCAGACCTCTCATCAGAAATAATGCAAACGAGGAAAGAGAAAATATATTCAGTGTTAAGGGAATAGAAATTTCAACCAAGAGAATGCTGAGATGCCAGTTCTGTTGTTGGGTAGCTCTAAATGCTGCATCTTTCTCCCTTTTCCTCACTCACCAATATCTCTGTTCGAAGCTGCTAGGGGCCACAGCCATAGAAGACAAGCTGCAAGATGGAGTACCTGAGACAATCATCACTCTGAACAAAGCAAAAATCAAAATATGGGTTTTAACTGGAGATAAGCAAGGTAAATGGAACTCCTAGCCTGACTGATATTCCCTTAGCCATTTCTCTTCTTTTTTCTTTTCTTCTTAGCCATTTTCTGGACAAATACCTTGTATTCATAATTCAGATCAAGCCTTACAGGATACCTTCATGCCTGGTCTTATACACAACTTGCTGAGCATGGACTTCATGCCAGATACTGTATTAGGTGCTGAAGATGAAGAGATAAATTAAGTTAATCAGACAGGGAGAAATCACCCCCCAGGGGGGATGGTCGCGCCGCAATCCCTTCTCCTCCATTCTCCTCTCGGGATCTTGGGCATGCATCCACACACACCCGGCATGAGTTTAAGCCAATGGGTCCGGGACTCGAACCGTGGTCGACTACGTGGGAGTCCAGCGACATAGCCATTACACTAACTGCTGGTCCCCCTTAGCATTTCTTTGACTTATTAAAGCGAAAACTGCTTTTCTTGAAATTAAAAAATATATTTTACAATACCTATTTAATGGCCATAGTAAGCTATATAGTATATTCCTTCTACTCAGAGTTTCATGCCTAAAATCAGACATGTATTCACAGATATGTATATACCAGCTGAACGTGCTACTCAAAGTATTTAGATTATTTAAGAAATTTTGTGAATCAATAAAATGTGGGGGGGAAAAGGAATGGAATACTGTAGACACAGAGTTAGTGTGGGAGGAGGGTGGGAAATGACAGAAGGTGAGAAATAGGGGACATATACACATATTCAGATATACATAAATGAATATGTATGAATATATATAGACATATATGAATAAATATGAAACTAGAAATGGTAAATTACTGATGATAATATGCATGATTAAGCCACTATGCAGTATATTCTGAATGGGAAATCACATTTTGTATGCTGTGACGATGCTCAGGGAATGCATGTAAATTAATTAATTAATTTTTTTAAAAAGTTTCAGAAGAAAATTATAGTGCAATTGTAACTAGATGCTAGCTTTATCCATATTTTTAGTTTAAGATATTTTGTGACTCAATAAAATGTGGGAAAAAAATTTAGTATGGAAGGGAGAGAGGGGAAAGGGGAAGGAAAAAACAAGTAAAAGTATGCTTAATTGACAAAAAAAAAAGAAGAAGCTACTTGCTGGTAAGTTAGAGAGTAATATGGTTGCCTTGACTGGCATGCATAGTATTTGTGCTGGAAAAAGAAATGTCATATACTGTAAAGATGTGATTAAATGTAAGTAAATAAGTTAATTTTAAAAAATAAAAAAATAATAATACTAAAAAAAAGAATAAAGGAAAGGAACCAGCCACGAAGCCAGCAGATGGCATGGAGGGTAAGGCACTGGATCCCACATGGGGAACTACATGGTCTGGTCCCAGACCTGGTGGTTTGAAATATACTGGGTGTGTGTGTGTGTGCACGCCAAAAAATCCCCAGAGGAGACTAGAAGAAAAGAGATTCTGACATGGCATTTCCCTCTGGAGGGTGATTTCTCTCTCTGGCAAGTATATGTGCCCTATGGCAAAAACTCAACTAAACCAAAAAACCAAGCATGTATCCTACCTTTCCTATATGAACTTATATGAACTGTACCTCTGGGTTACCAAATACATATATATTTTATAAAGAATTGGGCCAGCAGGTGGCATAGTGGCTGACTGTGGTTCATATCCTGCACCTGGCGGCTTGTTTCTCACTTTCCTTCTCTCTCTTGCTCTCTCACTCTCTCACTCTGTTCCTCTCTGGTCAAATTAAAATGAATAAATAAAGTTCAATGATAAAATCTTTTAAAAAGTTATTATTTTTATTTAACTTTATTTATTTACTTTTTAAAATTTGACCAGAGAGGGATAGAGAGAGAGAGAGAAAGAGAGAGGGGGAAAGTGAGAAAGCAAGCTGCCAGGCTCAGGACTTGAACTGTGGTCAACCATGTGGGAGTCCAGCACTCTTAACCACCACTCCACCTACCAGTACCATATTTTTAAAGAGGTTTCTGCCTTAGAGCTCATACACTAGCCAAGGGGAGGGAGAGGGAAGAGAGAGAAAGAGTGAAAGCAATAAATCACCCCCTAGAGGAGTTGGCCACACCATAATCTCTTCTCCTCTAGAGATCTTGGGCATGCACTCACACACATCCAGGATGAGTTTTAAGCCACTGGGTCCCAGAACCACAGTCAGCTATGAGGGAGTCCAGTGATGGAACTGCTACACCATCTGTTGGCCCCACCAAATACTACTAATAGATGACTAGAAGTGTTGGGTTTTTTTTCTTTTCAATTGCCAGAGGGTTCATGCACTTGAGTGGGGTGGGAGTGGGGGGCAGAGAGAAAGCACCTCAATGGGGCTTGGTCATGCTGCAATTCTGTACACATATATATGCATGTTCAAAATACCAACAGAATGAAGAAGGGATTGTTGTATTACTATGCCCAAGTAGGGACTACTCTGTCTCTGAGGAGTACATGCACCCTCTTGCTTATAAAGAGAAGAAAAACAAATCCTCTTGGAAAGTAAATAAAATAACAAAATTAAACAAACACAAGTCCCACACCTGTGTATTAACCCAAAAGAAACAGAGAAATGTTCATTAAAAGACCTTTACAGGAGCCAGCAGGTAGCATGGTGGTCAGGGTGCTGGACTCCCATGGCTGACCACAGTTCAAGTCCCTGACCTAGTGGCTTTCTCACTTTCCTTCTCTCTCTCTCTCTCCTGTCTCTCTCCTGTCTCTCTCTGTCTCTCTCTAGTCAATCTGAAAAATTATAAAAACTCTCTCTCCTCTCTCTGTGTCTCTGTAGTCAAATTGAAAATTTACAATGTAATGGTTATGTCACTGGACTCCCACATGACCAACAGAAATTAAAAGTCCCTGACCTAGTGGCTTTCTCACTTTCCTTCTCTCTCTCTCTCTCCTGTCTCTCTCCTGTCTCTCTCTGTCTCTCTCTAGTCAATCTGAAAAATTATAAAAACTCTCTCTCCTCTCTCTGTGTCTCTGTAGTCAAATTGAAAATTTACAATGTAATGGTTATGTCACTGGACTCCCACATGACCAACAGAAATTAAGAGTCCCAGACCCAGTGGCTTGAAAAATGACACCGTGTGTGTGTGTGTGTGTGTGTGTGTGTGGGTGTGTGTGTGCGCGCGAGAGAGAGAGAGAGAGATCCCAGGAGAATGGAGGAGGAAGAACTGTGGCATGGCCACACACCCCCATCCCAGGATGATTTCTCACTTTCCCTCTGTCTCTGTCTTTCTCTCCCCTCAAGGCAAGTGCACACGCATTAGGGCAACAGGCTCTTTAAAAAAAAAAAAAAAAAGACTTTTACAAGAGGGCCAGCAAGTGGCATGGTGGGTAAGTAGTTGGATTCCACATGGCCAACTCTGCAGTTTGAGTCCCAGACCTGATGGCTAGGGGGTAGGAGGGACACCAGGCACATGTATGAGCATGCTCAGGATCCCAAGAGGAGAATGGAGAAGGAATTACTGAGACCTTCCCCACAGTGGGCTGCTTCCCTCTCTAGTGGGTGCACACACCCTCTAGCAAATAGGAAAAAAAAAAAAAAAAAAAAACACTTCAGCTCACATAAAATGAAAAGGATTTTGGGAACCAGCAGTTAGCGTAATGGCTATGTCGCTGGACTCCCACGTAGTCGACCATGGTTCGCGTCCTGGACCCAGCGGCTTAAAACTCACGCCGGGCACGTGTGCGTGCGTGCCCAAGATCCCGAGAGGAGAATGGAGGAGAAGGGATTGCGGCGTGACCATCCCTCCTGGGGGGGTGATTTCTCGCTTTCTGTCTCTATGTCTCTGTGTGTCTGGTGAGCACACCCGCCCTATAGCGAAAAACCTCTCAAAAAAAAAAAAAATCACAGGAAAAAAAATGAAAAGGATTTTATTAAATAAATAACTAAACTTATTTATTTATACACACACACACACACACACATATATTTATTTGTATTTTACTAGAGAGGGATAGATTGAGAGTGAGTGAGTGAGTGAGAGAGAGAAAGTAAGGAAACAAGCCTCCAGGTCCAGAACTTAAACCGTGGTGGCCCATGTGGGAGGCCAGCACCTTAACCATCACGCCACCTGCCGGCCCCATTTATACAAAATGTTCAAATTATGCATATCCATGGGCTGGCAGGTGGTATGTAGTTAGGAGCACTAAAATCCCTCCCACATGGCCAATCGCAGTATGAGTCCCAGACATGGCGACTTTCTTTCTTTCTCTCTCTCTCTCTCGTCAAATCAAAAAATGAATAAATAAAATAATTAAAGTTAAATAAAATAATTCTTCAGGGCTGGCAGGTGGTATGGTGGTTAAGGGCATTAGACTCTCACATGATCAACCTCAATTCAAGTCCCAGACTTGGCAGCTTGCTTTCTAACTTTCTCTCTCTCTGTCCCTCTCTAGTCAAATTTAAATAAAGTTAAATAAACTAATTCTTTTAAAAATATAGTAATTCTTAAAAAAATAATCAGGTACACGGACAAAAAAAATTGGACTGGTGGTTTCCTAGGGTTGAAGAAGTTAGAGAGAAATAAAATATAACTGTTAATGGCACAGAGTTTTCTTGGAAGAGTGTGAAATACTTTAAAAACTAATTGTGGTAATGTTTGCACAGCTCTGTTACTAAAAACCACTGAATTATACATTTTCTAAATTTTTATTTTTTAAATTTACTATAGGGAATGTAGGTTCGGAGGGGGCGGGGAGAAAGTAAGAAAGCGAGCGTCAAACCTCAAACCATAGTTGGCCACGTGGGATCTCAATGCCTTTACCACCAGGCCACCTTTGGGCCCCTGAACTGCACATTTTAAATATGCCAATTAAGGTCTGAACAACAGCACAGTGGTAAACCAAAATACTCCGGGTGGCTAACTACATAAGAAAATTGCAAATTTGTGTCTGAAGACCTCTCAGAGTACTCCAGACATATGCATGCCCGTGATCTAGAGACTGGCTAGGGTAGATCACACTGTCAAGACACTGTTGGTGGTGCTGTCTCTATCTCTCATGGAAGAAATAAATAAGCTCAAAAAGGGACCAGCAGTTGGAGTAATGGCTATGTGGCTGGACTCCCATGTAGTCAAATGCGGTTCAAGTCCCCGACCTGGTGGCTTAAACTCACACCAGGCGAGTGTGCATGCGTGCCCAAGATCCCGAGAGGAAAATGGAGAAGAAGGGATTGTGGCGTGGCCATCCCCCTGGGTAGTGATTTCTCGCTTTCTGTCTCCCTTTCTGACTAGCGCATACACCCTATAGCAAAAACTTCTTCAAAAAAAAGCAGTGGGGCTAGCTCAGGTGGTGTGGTGTAGTGTTGGACTCCCACATATCTCTGTCTCTTTCTAGTGAGTGCTATGCTTAATAGTAAACATCTCTCAAAAAAAAAAGAAAAAAGAAAAAAGCAGTGAATTATATGTGAATTACATCTAAATAAATCATTATAAAAAAAGAAACTCTGGGGCAGGCAGGTGGTGTGGTGGTTAAGGAGGCTGAATTCCTAAATGGCTGACCTCGATTCCAGTCCTAGTGGCTTGTTTTCTCACTTTCCCCCTCTCTGTCTGTCTCTGGTCAACTTTTAAATCTTAAAATAATGACAATGAATACAATTAAATAATTCTTAAAAAAAAAAAAAAGAAAGAAAGAAAGAAAGAAAAAATGAAACTCAGGGGGTCAACAAATGGCATAGCAGTTACATCATTGGACTCCTACATAGCTGACAGTGGTTCAAGTCCCAGACCAAATGGCTTGAAACTCACACACCAGAAGCGTGTGTGTGCACACCCAAGATCCTGGGAGGAGAATGGAGGAGAAGGGACTGCGGCCTGGTCATTTCTCCTGGTGTGCGATTTGTCACTTTCCCCCTCACTGCCTCAGTCTCTCTCTTTGGTAAGCGTAAGCACCGTAAGAAAAAAAAAAAAAAAAAAATTTTCTAACAAACAAAACCAAAACACACACACACACACACACACACGTTAGCAGGTAACATGGAAATTTAAGGCAGCTGGATCCCATGTGGCTTGAATCCAGACTTAGCAGCTTGAAAATCATGAAGGGCATATGTGCTTGCATGCCCAAAATCCCAAGAGTAAAATGGAGAAGAAGGAATTGTAGTACAGCCATCTATCCTTCCTGAGTAATTTCTCACTCCATCCTCCCTATTTCTCTCTCTGGTGAGCATGCACACACTATAGCAAAAACTATAAAAAAGAAAACCTCCAGGGGTCAGGTAGTGGCTCAGTAGTAATGCAACTGGACTCACAAGCAAAAGGTTATGGAGTCATATCCCAGGACCTCGCTGAGCATGCAGGTGTACACACACACCCACGATCTGGGCCAAGTGAGACTGAAAGTAGATCATAGTATGGTGACCCTGTCGTACGTACTTGTCTCTCTGTCTCATGGAAGAGAATAGAGGGAAAGGAAGGGGAGGGGAGGAAAAGGAATTCCAATCCCAAGAGAGTTTAACCTCAAAAGATAAAATTCATTCTAATGAACGTGAACATCTAGAGAGACTTAGATAGTGGCAGCAATTACTAATTCATAAAATTGGTGATACACACAAAGAAAAATGGGAAAACGAACAAAAGATAATTATTAACTGAAAGGAGTGTGGCAGGGAAGAATCAAATCTCTATCTTTCACAGTAAGCAAACATAAATAATAGATAAAACCAAAACTGAAATGGGTAAAAACTTTTAGTATCTGTATAACAATTTCAATGGACTTAATGTCACTACCTGTACACTTAAATAAGGATAAAACAGTGGATCAGCAGGTAACATAGTAGTTGGAGAGCTGGACTCCCACATGGCAAATCAGTTTTGAGTCCTGGACCTGGCAGCTTGCTTTTCTCTCTCTCTCTCTCTCTCTCTCTCTCTCCCCCTCTCTCCCTCTGGTGAGTGCACATACCCTATAGCAAATTTTAAAAAGAAAAATAACAGAATTAAATGAATGTTTTTTAAAAAAAGGGTAAAATGGTTTATTTTTTAAGTTTCTTTATTTCATGAATGGAGAGAGACAGCACCTCCAACAAGGTTTCAACATCACAATCCAGCTCCAGTCACCCCAGGATGATGGGTACACGTGTGCCTGGCATACTAAGGTTGGTCTCCAGCACTCCAAAAGGATCTTGATGCCACAATCCACTGCCAGCCTTCAGCCAGTCCCGTATCATGGACAAGTGCATGTCTGGTGTACTCATGGAGGTCTCCCAATTGAACAGAAACTCTTCTATGTGGGTTGCCTTCAGAGTGTCATGCTTTAGCACTGCACCACCATTGAACCTCTAATTAATTTTTACATACCTCTCCGAAGTGAGACCAAAGATATGGGAAGTGGTGGTAGAATTGTAGGAACTTTTTATATCATATTCTAAATTATATTTTTTAACTTGTATACATGTATTACTTAAAATGAAAAGTATCACTCAAAACAGTGTTGCTAACACACTAATACCAATTAACACTTACTGTATGCTTTTTAGATAGCAAGGACATTCTAAGAACTTCCACATGTATCAACATTATCTAATTTTCACAGCAACACTAATAAGATAAATGCTGTATTTCCCATTTTACAGATACGAAAGCACACGGGGGATTAAATAATTTGTTCATAATCACAACACAGCTGTAGAGCCTGAATGAAATCTAGCTGATTCTAGAACCTATATTTTTAGCCATTGTGTTATACTGCCTCTTAGTTAAGAAAAAATAAACTTCAGCACAATAAAATTCAAAGAAAATCACTAAAATATGTAATGCCGCCTACCCTTTAACTGAAGCTTTCTCTCTAACCCTATTGCAAAATAGGTATCAACAGTTTAAATAGCAGTCTGGAGGTTACCAACTCTAAAGTTGCTTGCAGACTCTAATACCATAATCCCTTCTCCTCATGCTCCTCTTGGAATTTGGGGCATGCATATACACATGCCCAGCAAAATTTTAAAGCCACCCTGTACAGAATTCAAACCGTGCAGTCATGTGGGATTCAATCACCTTTAGCTAGCTAGCCCTAAAATAAAGGACTTCTGGGAGCAGACCCATATCCCTCATGGGGAATTAGATCCTACATGGCAGTCCCTCATTTGAACCCTAGCATCTGGCAAGTGTGGATGTGTACCCTAAATTCTGAAAGAGTAAAGAAATTAAGGAAAAAAGATGGTGGTATCATGCCCCACTGTGGGGAGGTTCTCTCTCTCTCTCTCTCTCCCTCTCTGCAAGTACACGTGCCCACCAACAATTAAAAGAAAAAAATCACAGATCTATTTATCTTCAGAACATAACAGCATTCTACTCATAAAATAAAGCAAAATGGGGCCAGTTGTGGTGTGTTAATTAAGGCAGCTAGATCCCACAAGGCTCACTGCATGGTTGTGTTCCAGACCCAGTGGCTTGAAAAACATGCCAGACATGTGTGCCCAAAATCCCAAGAGAATGGAGAAGGGTTTGGATTGTGGTCGTTCCCCCAGGGGATGGTTTCTCACTTTCCTCTTTCTCATTCCACCCCCTACTCCTATAAATGCACATGCCCTATGGCACAAAACTAAAAACTTTAACAATGTAAATCACAGAATCACTGAATTCTAGGAATAATAGCATTCCTTCACTTGAGAATCATCTAGAGATTCCCAACAGATTCCAATGTCATACCTCAGAGGATTCTGATTCTATAAAATGTGAGCTGGAGTCCAAGAACCTATATTTTCAAAAGTTTCTAACACAATTCTAAAGCTAACAAACTCATCAGATGCCAAAGATCCCTTTACAACAATGCCCCTAATGTCATCCAAAATGTGTTTGACAATCCCCAAGGACAAAAAATGTATTGCCTCCCTAAATACTTTAATCTTTGTGGAGGGGCCGACAGGTGGCAATCTGGTTAAGGGCTAGACTCCCCCACATGGCCAACTGCAGTTCGAGTCCTGGACCTGTCAGCTAGCTTTCACTTTCTCTTTCTGTCCCTCTCTGGTCAAATTTAAGTAAAAAAAAAAAAAAAGTAATAATAAAGTTAAATAAAATAATTATTTAAAGAAAAAAACTATATGGAAAGCACTAAATATTGGGAATCCTTACTTATCTTGAATGAAAATTGCCTTCTTTTTTCCTTCAACTTCTAATTTCTACATAACTGGAAATTAAACGGGAAGATATCGGTATTCCATATGTAGAACAACTCAGGTAGTGGGTATCACTTAGGACTGAAGAAAATCAAATTCAATCTCATATTTTTAAAAATTGTATTAAATTAACAAGAAAAATCTTTAGATCAATATATTTGACCCATAAAAACTATTTCATTGAATTTATACTAAAGGTGTGGAGGTTAAAGTAGCTGGATCAAATGCTTGACTATGTGGTTTGAGTCCTGGACTCAGCAGCTTGAAAAAACTGCAGGCACGTGTATGCATGAGGCACGTGTGTGCGTGCATACTCAAAATCCCAATAGGAGAATGGAGCAGAAGAGACTGCAGAGTGGCCATACCCCTTGGGGAATGATTTGTCACTTTCAATCTCTGTCTCTGGCAAGCATATACACCCTATGGCAACAAATATTACTAAATACAACCAAGAAAAAGTTAATTAAAAAACTTATTACAAGAGACCAGCAGTTGGTGTAATGGCTATGTGGCTGGACTCTCATATAGTCCACTGCTGTTTAAGTGCCAGACTGGGTGGCTTAAACTCACCGCAGGCACGTGAGTTCAAGATCTCAAGAGGAGAATGAAGAAGGGATTGTGATGTGGGCGTCCCCCCCCCCAGGGTGATTTCTCGCTTTCTCTCTGTCTCTCTCTCTTTTTCTGGCGAGCACACGTGCCCTACAGCAAAAATCTCTCAAAAAAAAAAAAAAATATATATATATATTACAAGACAGTTTCTATAATCTATTCTATCTATTTGAAAGAACACAGAAGAAACATTACTGTGGAAAACTGGGTTACAGGTCATTTTTATTTTTCTATTTGCTTGTCTACATTTTTAAAACTTTATTATCAGAGCTGGCAGGTGGCATGGTAGATAAAGGCACTGGACTCCCACCTGGCTGACCACAGTTCAAGTCCCAGACCTAGAGGCTTGCTTTCTCTCTCTCTCTGATCAAACTGGAAAATAAAAATAATAAAGTTAAATAAAATAATCCTATAAAAAACTTTATTATCAATATGTGGCATAAGTATTAAATAGTAGCTATTAAAAGCCAATATAGTGATGATATCATGAAAGATGGTACAGAAGAGCAATACAAGAACCTAATTCTCTTCCTAAACACTACTGTCTGAAGTAACTATTGTGGAACTCTGGGGTCTAACGGGGTACTGGCAGCATACCAAAGAGAATAGTCATTAATCACAATAACAGAAAGGTGGAAATAACCTAAGCATCTGTCAATAAATGAATTATATATACAATGGAAAGTTACTCAAGTCATAAAAATGAATAAAATGCTGACACATGCTATAACACGACTCAATCTTGAAATCACATTAAGTGAAACAGGCCAAACAGTGTACAATTCCACTTGTATGAGGTACCTATACTAGGCACATTCATAAATACAGAAAGGAGAATAGAATAGAGGTAACCAGGAGATGGGGCATGGAGAAATGGGGAGTTATCACTGGGTTGAGAATTTCATTTAGAATGATGAAAAAGTTCATTAAATTGATTGTGGTGCTGGGACCAGCAGATAGCATGGTGGTTAAGGAACTTGGGAAAGTAGCCAACAGCGCAGTTCAAGTTCCAGACCTGGTAGCTTGAAAATCGCAGTGTGTGTGTGTGTGTGTGTGTGAGAGAGAGAGAGAGAGAGAGAGAGAGAGAGAGAGAGAGAGAGAGAGAGAGAGAGAGAGAGAGAGAGAGAGAGAGAGAGAGAGAGTATGCATGTGCGTGTATGCTCAAAATCCCAGGAGGAGAATGGAGAAGGAACTGCAGTTATGGCCATATCCCCTAGGAGGTGACTTCTCACTTTCGCTCTCACAGTCCATCTCTGGTAAGTGGACTCATCCTATGAAAAAAAACTAAAAAGAGGATCATGGTGCTAGTTACATAACATTGTGACTGTACGTAGTCACTGAACTGTACTCTTAGAATTGGTTAAAAGTGTGAATGTTATACTTTACCACAATCCAAACAAAGCTATTATGTTATCACATGTATCTGAATTGATCAATGTAGTTTATAAATCTCTCCTATAAACTTTCATTATTTAGAAAACATTTTTATTACAAATGCTAAAGCAAACTTCAAATTCATTAGAAATGGTCACAAATTTCTAATTATCAATAGCAGAATCCAAGCTAACAAGGATTTATTATACTACATAACTAAGAACTTTCAGATAATCATCAGAGCTATTTTCCCCACTATATTCTGGGAGAAAAGAAATAATTTCACTTTATTCTCACAACACACATTATGATATGAAAAGTATACTGTCATTGTTTCAACTTTTTTTCTTTAAAAAACCTGGACACAGGGGCCAGTGGGTGGCGTGGTGGTTAAAGGCCCTGGATTCCCACATGGCCAAATACAGTTCCAGTACTGAACATGGTGGCTTGGTTTTTCCCTTCCCCTTCTCTCTGTCTGATCAAACTAGAAAATAATAATAAAAAAAAAAAAAAAAAAAAAAAAAAAAATTTTAAAAAAAAAAAAAAAAAAAAAAAAAAACCTTGGACACAACAAAGGACAAAACTTAATGCCTCTCTGAGGCAATGCCACACATGAGGGTCCTTAGTTCTAATCTGGAACCCTCCTTGATTACACCAAAACATAATCTTCTGAGACTGCTGTAATACTTTTAATATTACATGTTAGCAGTATCTTAAAAATTGGTTTCTTTTGGAGCAGCCCTATGGTCTACTGATTAAGGGAGACGGTTCCCAAATAGCTGGCTATGCTGTTCCGTACCCTGGCAGCTTGAAAAACATGCTGGGCACAAAGTGCATGTGTGACCCAAATTCCAACAGCATGGAGAAATAGAGAAGGAATTGTGGCATGCTCAATCCTTGCTCCTCCCCTCTCCTAAGGATTTTAAACATGCATAGACACCCACCAACAGGTTTTTAAAGCCACTCAGTATGGGACTTGAACTGCTCTCATGTGGGATCCAGTCACCTTAACTACCATGTCATCTAGCTGGATGGGAGGGTGTTCTCTTATGCTCCCTTTCTAGCAAGCACACACCCCACGTGGCAAAATTAAAAGTAGTTGGTTTCTTTTTATTGCTGAATAGTATTTAACAATAAGAATATATGAGGACCTTCAAAAAGTTCATGGAAATGGACTTGAAGTATGAATTTATTGAAAATATTTATTTATGCATAATATTTTGGAAAAATTTTCCATGAACTCTTTCAAGTATATCACTTTGCTGATGCATTTTCTCACTGAAGGGTATTCGGGTTGTTTCTAGTTCTGGCAACTATGAAAAATGTTGCTATAAACACTCAGGTACAGGTTTCTATATAAATGTTAGGTTTAAATTGTTCTAAGATAAATTCCTAGAAGTGAGATTGTTGAGATACAGAAAACTGTATTTAACTCTGTAATAAACTGCCACTTTCCAGAGTGGCTATACCATTCTACATTCTCACCAACAGTATGACATTTCTATTTAATCCATCTGCATCCACACTGAATATTGTCAGCATATTTTAGCCATTCTAGTAGGTGTGTAACTTGAATTTACTGTGGTTTTAATTTGTATTTTCCTAATAACTGGTGATGCTGAGGTTGCATATATTTATCTGCTACTTGAACAGCATCTTTAGTGAAGTATTTGTTGAAATTTTTCTTTCTTTCTTTCCTTCCTTCCTTCTTTCTCTCTTTCTTAATGGCCAGAGGGTGCATGTACTTGCCAGAGGGAAGGGGGGGGAAGGAGGGGTGAGAGAGAGGACACTCCTCCATAGGACAAGGTCATGCCACAATCCCTTTTCCTGCTTTTTTCCATCCAAACAGGACTTTGGACACACAGGCACTATACCCAGCATTTTTTTCTTCCAAGTCACTAGGTCCAGGATTCAAACCACAGTCAATCATGTGGGATGGGATCTGGCTCCCCACATACAACACTTAATACTATACTATGGGACTACCCCGTTTTTTAAATTCATGATTTAAAGAATTATTTATCTTTATTATCATTATTATTATCAAATCTGACCAGAGAGAGACAGAGAGGGTGGAAAGTGACAAAGCAAGTGACCGGGTCTGGGACTTGAACCACAGTTGGCCACGTGAGAGTCCAGTGCCTTAACCACCACACCACCAACTGCCCACATTTTTAAAATTTGGTTAAGTTTTACCCCTTAATTGTTGAGTACTGACAGTTCTTCATAAAGTCTCATACAAACCCTCTCTCAGGTATGTGTTTTGTAAAAACATTCTCAGATATATGGCTTGTCTTTTCACATGTTTTAACCATGCCTCTTGAGGAACAAAAGTTTTTAATTTTGATGAAATTCAATTTATCTAATTTTTTCTTTTATGGATCGTGTCTTTGGTTTATATTTAGTAGCTTTCTCCTAACCAAAGGCTAAGAATATTTTTTTAGAGGTTTTTAATGATTTTGTCTTTTATGTTTAGGGTTATGATCCACTTTTGAGTTAATTTCTGTATATGGTGCATTATATAAATTAAGGCTCATTTTACATATGGTTTTCCAACCCCATTTGTTGAAAAGACTGTCTCTTCTCCACTGGATTTTGCTTACATTACTGTTAAAAAAAAAAAAATGGGGAGCAGCAGATGCATAATGGACTTCCATGTAATCGACTGCCGTTCAAGTTTCGGACCCAGCAGCTTAAAACTCACACTGGGCGCATGTGTATATGTACCCAAAATCTCAAGAGGAGAAGGATTGTGGCATAGCAATCCCCCTGGGGGTGATTTCTTGCTTTCTATCTCTTTGTCTCTCAGACAAGCACATGTGCCTTATAGAAAAAATCTCTAAAATTAAAAAAATAATAATAAAAAAATCTGTTGAGGGGCCAGCAGGTGGCATAGTGGTTAAGGTGCTGGAATCCCACACAGTCAACCAAGGACTGAGTCCCAGACCTGGTGGCTTGCTTTATCACGTGCTTTCTCTCTTTCTCTCTGGCTCAATGAAAATAGTAACAGTAATAATAAATAAATTAAATAATTATTTGGGATCAGCAAATGGCATAATGGTTGTATCGCTAGACTCCCACATAGTTGACCATGGTTTGAGTCCCAGACCCAATTACTTAAAACTCCCGCCAGGTGCATGTGTGTGCATTTGTGCCCAAAACCCCAAGAGAATAGAGGAGAAGGGATTGTGGCATGGCCATCCCCCCAGAGGGTGATTTCTCACTTTGTTTCTCCCTGTGTCTCTGGCAGGCAGGTACGCCCTATAACAAAAAATCTCTCCAAAATAAAAATTATTTTTAAAAAATCTATTGATTAGTGTATTCCTGGGATCTTTATTCTGTTCTCTTTTCAATACCATAATTACTGTAGCTTTATGGCACATCTTAAGATTGGGTATTTTGAGGCTTCTAACTTTGTTGTTCTTTTTAAAAATTGTTTTGCCAGGGCCAGCAAGTGGTGTGATGGTTAAGGGCACTGGACTCCCACATGGCCAACCACAGTTTGAGTCCCGGATCTGGCAGCCTGCTTACTTACTTACTTACTTTCCCTCTTTCTCTCTCTCACTTTGTCCCTCTCTGGTCAAATGAAAATAAATAAAGCTAAATAAAACAATTCTTTTAAAAAAAAATTGTTTTGCCAATACTAGCTCCTTTAGGTTTTCAGATACTCTTCCAAAACCAAAGCCTTTAGTGATTTCCTCACTCTCCAGAAAATGAGCATTTTTCCTGTTGCACTTTACCTTGTCAAAACAATTTAGGTCAACTCTGGCCTGGTGGTTAAGGCAGCCAGATCCTACATGCCCAACTGTGCAGGTTCAAATCCAGAACCTGATTAACTCAAGAAACATGATAGGCATATGTGTGTGCCCAAAATCCTGAAAGGAGGAAGAGATAAAAGAGAAGAGATTGAGGCATGGGGTGAGGGGCACAAGGTGCTTTCTCTTACTCTGTCTCCGGCAAGTATACATGCCCCTAGTATAAAAAGAAAAAAAAAAAAAAAATCAAATACTGTTCATAACTTTTGAGCCAGTATCAGAAACTTACATGAAAAACACACAAATATTTGCTCAGAATTTTAGAAAACTAAATAATCTACAAGTCCAACAAAAAGAAAATAGTTAAATAATGACTATTTGGAAAAATATTTATAAATTGTTGAGTTTAATAAATAAAAACAGGGGCTGGCAGGTAGCATAGTGTTTAAGCTGCTGGATTTCCACACGGCTGACCATAGTTCGAGTTCTGGACTTGCAGCTGGTTTTCTGGCTTTCCCTTTCTCTCTTCTCTCTCTGTTGCTCTGTAGTCAAATTTAAAATGATGATGAAAATCATAATGCTGAATAAAATTAAATAATTATTTTTTAAAAAAACAGAAAAACAGGGACCAGCCGTTGGCGTAATGGCTATGTCGCTGGACTCCCACATAGTCCACCATGGTTCGAGTCCCAGACCCGGTGGCTTAAACTCACGCAGGGCATGTGTGCGTGTGTGACCAAGATCTCCAGAGGAGAATGGAGGAGAAGGGATTGCAGCATGGCCATCCCCTCTGGGGGGCGATTTCTCGCTTTCTGTCTCGCTGTCTCTCTCTGTCTGTCTGGCAAGCGCACCTCACGCCAGACACGTGTGAGCATGCCTAAGATCCCAAGAGGGAAAAAAAAAAAAAAAAAAAGATCCCAAGAGGAGAATGGAGGAGACGGGATTGCGGCATGGCCATCCCCCTGGGGGGACGATTTCTCGCTTTCTGTTTCTCTTTGTCTCTCTGTCTTTCTGGCAAGCACATGCGCCCTGTAAAAAAAAAAAAAAAAAACCTCTAAAAAAATAAAAAATAGAAAAACAGTATCTAATTTTTTAGGTGAAAAACAACATATTTCAGAAGAAAATATGAGAAGGTTCTTCCAAATGTTTGTGGGAAATGCATACTATGAAAAATCTAAAGCAGAGATTTCAAAATTTTCCTGCATCAAAATAAACTTATACTAGGGCTAGTGTGTGGCATGGTGAATGAGGCGCTGGACTTCTATGTGGATGACTACGGTTCAATTACAGAACCTGTAGGCTTCTCATTCTCTCTCATTCTCTCTGTCTCTCTGTCTCTCTCTCTCTCTCTGTGAGGGTATGTACCCTATAATAAAAAAATATTAAGTTATATATTTTTTATACACCAGGCGCATGTGCATGTGTGCCCAAGATCCTGAAAGGAGAATGAAGGAGAAAGGATTGCAGCATGGCCACTCCCCGGGTAGGGGGGGATTTCTCGCTCTCTGTCTGTCCCTGTCTTTCTAGAGAGTACGCGTCCCATAGCAAAAAACAAAACAAAAAAAAAGATAAATAAGGGGCCAACAGATGGCATGGTGGTTAAGGCACTGGAGTTCCACATGTCTGACTGTGGTTCAAGTCCCAGACCTGGCAACCTGCTTTCTCACTTTCCCTGTCTGTCTCTCACTCAATCTGGTGAGCAAATAAAAAAATAATAAATAATTCTTCAAAAATTAAAAAAAAATAGTAAGATTAATGGGGACATAAAGTGAGAAATCATCCCATGGATGGGGATGACTACACTGCAATCCCTTTTCCTTCATTCTCCTCCTGGGAACTTGGGCATGTATGCACACATGCCAGCATGATTTTCCTTTTTTCTTTCTTTCTTTTTTTTTTTTTTTTGGAGAGGTTTTTGTTATGGGGCGCATACGCTCGCCAGAAAGACAGAGACAGAGAGACAGAAAGCCAGAAATCACCCCCCGGGGGGATGGCCACGTTGCAATCCCTTCTCCTCCATTCTCCTCTTGGGATCTTGGGCACGCATGCACAAGTGCCTGGCGTGAGTTTAAGCCACCAAGTCAACTTGAACCGCAGTGACTACATGGGAGTTCAGCAACATAGCCATTACACTAAATGCTGGTCCCAGCCCGGCATGATTTTCAAGCCACTGTATCCATCTGGAACTCGAACTGTGGTCGGCCATGAGGGAGTCCAGCAACTATGCCATCTGCTGGCCTCAATAACGTGTCTTAATAGGATCTATCTGAGGCACTAAGGTCTCTAAGAATTAGATATTGTAAAAATTCCTTACCAAGGGACCAGCAGGTGGTGTGATGGTTAAGGTGCTGGACACTCGCACATGGTCGACCATGGTTCGAGTCCCGGACCTGGTGGCTTGCTTTCCCACTTTCTCTCTTTCTCTCCCTGGTCAAATTAAAATAAATGAATAAATAAATAAAAGTAAATAAAAACAATTCTTTAAAAAAAAAAAAAAGTCCTAGGACCAGCAGTTAGCGTAATGGCTATGTGGCTAAACTCCCATGCAGTCGACCATGGTTCGAGTTCCGGACCCAGCAGCTTAAACTCACACCGGGCATTTATGTATGTGTGCCGAAGATCCCGAGAGGAGAATGGGGAGAGGGGATTGTGGCATGGCCAACCCCCCAGCGGGGGGTGGTGATTTCTCACTTTCTGTTTCTCTGTCTCACTCTGTCTTTCTGGCGAGTGCATGCGCCCTATAGCAAAAACCTCTCCAAATTAATTAATTAATTAATTAATTAAAAAGTCCTTACCAGAGAAACAGGAAATCTGCTAAACTGAATTAAGAATAGACATCAAATTTATAGAGAAGCTTAGTAGGAATGTGGTAAAATCACTGATACTTTATGAAAAGTTTATGAAAGTGTCCCCCGAAAATTAGCGGTTTACAAATGGATAACTTGTTTTAGAAAGGACAAGATAATGAAAGAGGGGCCAGCAGGTGGCATGGTGGTTAAGGGCACTGGACTCCCACATGACCAACTGCAGTTTGAGTCCCAGACCTGGTGGCTGACTTTCTCACTATTTCTTTCTCTCTCTTTCTGCCCCTCTCTGGTCAAATTAAAATATTAAATAAATAAAATAATTCTTTAAAATAAAAAAAAAAGTCACAGTAAAAAAAAAAAAGATAATGAAAGATAAAATCTGTACCAATATACCATCCATATTGACTTGTGAGGAAAAATTGATCTTGTTTGTGCTCTAATTTAAGAGGACTGATGATTAACAAAGTCTAATACCACAGACATCTTGTTTGGTTCTGCTTACACAATTCTGACTGAAAAATTAAAGTTGAGCAAACATTTGGCATGATGGGTGCCAAAAACAATTGCACCAGATTAACTGTAGATAGAGGCAAATGAAAACAGGTCTTTTCACATTGCATATGTGCATGTGTGCTCGAAATCCCTAGAGTAGAATGGAAAAGAGACTGTGGTGAGGTCATCCCTCCCAGGGCGGGAAGAGGGGTGATTTTTCACTTTCCCTGTCTAATGCTCTCTAGTGAGTGCTAGTACCCAATAGTAACTTAAAACAAAAGCACAAAGAGGGAAGGTCAAAGACCACATCTTACATGATTTAATCTATATTAAATGCCAGTAAGGCAAATCCATGGTCACAGAAAGTAGACTGGTAGTTGCCTAGGGGTTGGGGAAAAACAGGGAGTGACTGGTAATAAGCATTTTCCTTTGTTCAATGGTAAAATGTTTCAAAACTGACCTGTGATGGCTGTATAATTCTGTAAAGATACTTTAAAAATTAATTTAAATAGATGAATTGTATGGTATGTGAACTGTTCTATCAATACAGCTACTTTAAAAAAAAAAAAAAGAGGGTATATCTGTATTTTCTTTTCCACCCATAATATATACCACGTCCTAATTTTAAACATTAACAGCATCCTGCCCATTATGTTTATAGATGTATCTTGAGTAAATCAATTTTTTTTTAATTTTGCCAGAGGATACGTGCTTTCAAAAAGAGATGGATTGAGAGATCTGCCTTATAGCAAAAACCTTTCTAAAAAAAAGAAAAATAAAGAGAGAGAGAGAGAGCACCCTGCAATTGAGACTAGTCACACCACAATTCCTCTGCTCCATTTCCCCACTGTGTTGGGATTTTGGACATGTATGCACACACTCCTAGCACGCTTTTCAAACCACTAGGGTGAGAATTCAAAGTGCAGTTGGTCACGTGGGATCCAGCTTCCTTAACTATTAGGCCATGGGGTTGGCCCTGGAAACTTACAAGAGAGGTTAAAATTTCTGTTGCATAAATTGGTACAATTATGCAAGCTATCCTGAGGTAAGCTCATCTATTGTTCCAGCTATCAAATATGTCCTGAAAATTTTTAAGGCTTTTGCCTACCTATTAGACATTTCTATTAAGACAACCTTTTAAAGATTTTTGCTATAGGGTACATGTACTTACTAGAGAGACAGAAAGCATGCAATCACTCCCGGGGGGAAGGGGGGGATGGAGGAGGGGGAGATAGCCACGACACAATCCCTTTTCCTCCTAGGATTTTGGACATGCTTGCACATGCACCTGGAGTGAGTTTCAAGCCACTCAGTCCAGGATTCAAACCATGTGGGAGTCCGGTGCCTTAACTACTTAGTCATCACCTGCTGTCCCCTTAACAGAACTCTCAAAAGGCCTATTAACCAAAGGCAATTGTGGACCTTAATTTGGATCCTGATTTAAACTAAATTAAAAGCACCTCTATCAGGGACCAGCCAATGGTAGTAATACAATGTTCTGTGATGTCTGAGTCATATGGTTAGATCCAAGATCCAAGTCTCAAGGCCTTCATGGGCATGCTGGGTGTGCGTGCACATGCCAATGGACCTATATAGGCTGAACACAGATTGTGGTGTAAAATCCCTGTTGGGGATGCCTCCATTTCTTTTTTTCTCTGTCTCATAGAAGAAACAAAAAAAAAAAAGTTTTTAATTAAAAAGTGGGACCATGGGATCAGCAGTTAGCATAATGGCTATGTTGCTGGACTTCCATGTAGTCAACTGCAGTTCGAGTCCTGGACCCAGTGGCTTCAACTCATGCCAGGTGTGTGTGCGTGTGTGCCCAAGATCCCAAGAGGAGAATGGTGGAGAAGGGATTGCAGCATGGCCATCCCCCCTGGGTTTCTGTCTCTATGTCTCTCTCTGTCTGTCTGGCGAGCGCACATGCCCTACAGTGAAAATCTCTCCAAAAAAAAAAAAAAAAAAAAAAAAATGTGGGACCAGACAGAGGTGCAACGATAAGACACAACACAACACTGTAAAAGGCAGTCCTACATGGAAAGGTTCCGAGCTCAAGTCTGGAGACCTCCCTAGAAATGTCTAACACATCCTTGCCCATGATGGAACTGGCTAAAGCTGGGGGAAGAGTGCAGTATCAAGATACTGGTACTGTCTTTCTGTATCTCTTCCTATTGTTTACTCATGGAAGAAATAAATTTTTTTTCTTTTAATCTACATTTTAGGGACCAGCAATTGGCATAATGGTTATGTTGCTAGACTCCCACATAGTCAATTGAGGTTCAAGTCCTGGACCTGGTGGCTTAAACTCACGCCAGGTGCATGTGCATGCGTGCCCAAGATCCCGAGAGGAGAATGGAGTAGGGATTGTGGTATGGCCATCCCCCCAGGGGGTAATTTCATGCTTTCTGTCTCTCTGTTTCTGTCTTTCTGGTGAGCGTACGTGCCCTATAGCAAAAAACTCTCCAAAAAAAAGGAAAAAAAAAAAAAAAGAGACCTTATCTTTTAAGGAACCCAAACATTTAGGGGTGAAAGAATAAGGATATGATATCTGGCTTTTACTATAAAATATTTCATTCAAGGAAGAGAGAGTTAATAGGGGGAATCCAAGAAATTTTCAGGAAGTGATTCACAACAAGGTTCCAAGCTCTTGTTCAGAGACATCCCTGAGTACATCAAGCATGTATGTGCCATGATCTGGGTTGGATGTATCTAAGGGTAGATCATAGCATTAAGACTATGTTAGGGATCAGCAGATGTCATAGCAGTTACACTGCTGGACACCCACACGGCCAACACGGTTAGAGTTCTGAACTCTGGCTTGAAACTCACACAGGGTGAATGTGTGTGAGTACCCAAATCCCAGAAGGAGGGTGCTGGACTCCCACATGGTTGACCACGGTTCAGGTCCCAGATCTGGCAGCTTGCTTGCTCTTTCTCTTTATCTCTCTGGTCAAATTAAAATAAATTAAGGTAAATAAAGTAATTCTTTTTAAAAAAAGCTCATAATCCTAACAGTTTATATAGGCTTACTCACTAAAAGGCTAGTTCACAATGGAAAAAAATTTTAAATCTAAGAATTATTTTCTTAATACATACATGTCCTTACTAATTTCTTTTTCAGTTTGCAACTTATTAACAATTTTATTTAAGGAACCTATTTGTACATAATTTATTCCACAATTTACTAATAAAAGAACAATTTTAGAGTCAGTTCTCTGGCATTAACAGTAATGCTCTACTTAAGAGAAGGCAGATCCCACATGGCAACTATGTTCAAATCCTGGCCTAGTCAATCAGAAACACACGAGGCATGTGTGTGAGTGCCCAGATTTGATGGGCTGAAGGACTAGAGGAAGGGGATCACAACAGGCTGAGACCCTGGAGAGGGTGCTCATCACTCTCCTGTTGTGTACACTCTGAGTAAAGAAAAAATATTTAAAGGAAAGAATTTCATTAAAATGTTTATATAAAAAGAAGGTAGAGACTTAGGGCAAGCAGATGCTGTGGAGATAAAGGCACTGGATCCTACATGGCTGACTCCCCGGTTCAAGTCCTGGACCCAGTGGCTTAAAGACCATGCCAGGCACGTGTGCATGTGTGACCAAAATCCCAAGAGGAGACTAAAGAATGGACTGCAGTGTGATCATCGCCCTGGAGGATAATTTCTCACTTTCCTTTTCTCGTGAGTACACACGCCATATAATAAAAACTGAAAGAAAAGGGTAGAGATCAATTCAAAACCCAGGAAGTGTTTTTCCCACTTTTAAGCCCTTTTACTCCTTATTTAAACCTAAATTTTAAAACTTTACTAAAATTTTATTAAAATGGGACCAGCAGTTAGCGTAATGGCTATGTCGCTGGACTCCCTTGCAGTCAACCGCGGTTCACATCCCCGACCCGGCGGCTTAAAACTCATGCAGGGCACGTGTGTGCATGCCCAAGATCCCGAGAGGAGAATGGAGGAGAAGGGATTGTGGCGTGGCCATTCCCCCCTGGGGGGCGATTTCTTGCTTCTGTCTCTATCTGTCTGGCGAGCGCACGTGCCCTACAGCAAAAACCTCTCAAAAAAAAATTTTATTAAAATTAAAACTTCTTTACCGGGACCAGCCGTTAGCGGCAATGGCTCTGTTGCTGGACTCCCATGTAGTCGACAGCAGTTCGAGTCCCGGACCCGGTGGCTTAAACTCACACCGGGTGTGTGTGCATGCGTGTCCAAGATCCCAAGAGGAGAATGGAGGAGAAGGGATTGCGGCATGGCCATCTCCCCTGGAGGGGGGGTGATTTCTCACTTTCTGTCTCTCTGTCTCTCTCTGGTGAGTACACGCGCCCTATAGCAAAAACCTCTCCAAAAAAAAAAAACTTCTTTACCTAGAAAATTTTCTATCATTTAGAGTAAATGTTGAAAGATGATTAACAAATTCTAAACCCTAGGGCATAGTTATTAAACTGTTTCTTTTTTTTGTACACCAACACGTTTTTCCTCAGTAGTCAGTTAACAGCTTAAATATATCATTATTCTAATCCATGTTTAGCCGATGTGGGAAATATCAGTTAAGTGATAAGGCCTTGATGGGTCTTCCTAAGTAGAAGTGCTTTGTTTTATTTTGTCTTTGGCACAGAGATGATTGATTGATTGATTGATAGAGATGCCCTATAAGGAAGGAAGGAAGCAAGCAAGCAAGCAAGCACTCCCCCACAAGGGGAAAGGACACATAGCAATCCCTTCTCCTCCACTCTCTTCTCGGAATTTTTGGGCACATGCACACACACCACCAGCACATTTTTCATATTTTTTAAGTGGCTGGGTTTAAGATTCAAACTATGCAGTCGACCATGTGAGAACCAGCCACCCTAGCCACCATGCCAACCAGCTACCAGAGCTTTACCTCCTTCAGAGCATTTACCTCAGAAGGTAAGCAATGAGCTCACTCCAAAAACACTGCACCATCACTGTTCATAACAATTCAGGATTCCTTTTTTGAGAACTGTCTTCAGAGCATATGCACATGCTTTTTAATATCTTTATTAGTGGCAAATCTTTATTTCTTTAGTGTGAACTATTTATCATCTGAAAGTGATTCACATTCAATTCTGATGAATAAAGTGAATAATATGAACAAAACTATACCTAGTGAAAAATTACATGTGAATATAAATTATCAGACTAAATTTACCTGTGCTTCTGTCTACAATTTCATACTATAATCACAAGACAGAAGGAAAGAAGAAGGGAAAACCCTTCAGTGGAATGTAGGCATATCACAATCCTTTTTCTTCCATTTCTCCATCCTGTCCAGGATTTGGGATATGCAAACACCACCTGCCTAATAGTTTTAAAAACACACTGGGTCTGGGGCCAGCAGGTGGCGTGGTGGTTAAGGGCATTGGACTCCCACATGGCTGACTGTGGTTCAAGTCCCGGACCTGGCAGCTTGCTTTCTTTCTCTCTCTCTCTCTCTCTCTGTCCTTCTCTAGTCAAATTAAAATAAACAAATAATTAAACACACACACACACACACACACACACACACACACACACACACACTGGGCCTGAGATCTGAATCATGGTCAGCCACGTGGGATGTGGCTCCAAAGCACAGTACTTAACCACTGTACTGCAGGGTCGGCCCTGCCAACAATTTCAAAAGAAAAATTTTCATATAAAGGAAAATATTATTTTGAATATCAAAACTTTGAGTTTTAGGGAACCAGCAGTTGGCGTAATGGCTATGTCGCTGGACTCCCACGTAGTCGACTGTAGTTCGCGTCCCGGACCCGGTGGCTTAAAACTCACACCAGGCGTGTGTGCATGTGTGCCCAAGATCCCGAGAGGAGAATGGAGGAGAAGGGATTGCGGCGTGACCATCCCCCCTAGGGGGTGATTTCTCGCTTTCTGTCTCTATGTCTCTCTCTCCCTATCTGGCAAGCGCACACGCCCTATAGCAAAAACCTCTAGAAAAAAAAAAAAATTTTGAGTTTTAGTTTTGCCTCACTTATCAGGTATGGATACAAGTAAACTTAAAAACCTGTTTCCTGGGCCAGTCCCTTAGCCTAGTGGCTCAAGGAGCCAGATTCCACATGGCTGATCAAAGTTCAAATAACTAGCCCTAGAGGCTTGAAAAACATACTGGACATGTATGCATGTAAGCCCAAAGTCCCAAAGAATGGAAAAATGGAGAAGAGCTGTGGCATGACCGCATCTCAATGAGGGCTAGGGGGAGATGTTCTCTTCCTCTCTCTTTTTCCCTGTCTCTCCATCTCTCACTGGAAAGCAATACCCTATGGCATCTAAGAAATATTTTCAATTAAAAAATGTGTCTCCTAAGCTTAAAGTCATTCTGTTTCTATAAAAGATTGCCATGTATTTCTAAGCTTTTATAACTTTGTCAATTTTTAATATATTTTAATGGAACTATAGTTATATTCAACAAGGTAGTAATCACTCAATGTTTAAAAACTAAATTATGGGGGACCAGCAGGTGGCATGGTGGTTAAAGTGCTGGACACTCCCACATGGCCAAGCACAGTTTGAGTCCTGGACCTGGAGACTTGCTTTCTCGCTTCCCCTCTCTTTCTCTCTGTTTCACTCTGGTCAAATTAAAAAATAATAATAAATTAATAAATAATATTAAATAAGTATTTTTTTAAAAAGCTAAATTATGATATATGCTACCAAGTGAGCTACACAATCGCAATTTCATGAGATTTACCCCTCAAATTAAACATTTACCCCTCAAATTAAACATCAGCTATCCATAAAGCAAGTATATACCAAAGCAGATAATTGAAAAATTTGGAAATTCAAGAACAGAACACATTAAAACTATGGCACTGATCTAATGATGCCTACACTGAGGCTTTAAAAAAATATCGCTTAGGAGCTGGGAAGTGGCATGGTGGTTAGGGTGCTGGACTCCCACATGGCCAACCCACAGTTTGATTCCTGGACTTGGCAGCTTGCTTTCTCACTTCCTTCTCTCTCTCTTTCTCTCTGTCTGCCTCTCTCTAGTGAATACAGGTGTATTATAGCAAACAAAATAATAAAAATAATAAATTAAATAATAATTTTTTTAAATACGACTTAATAAACTCAACTAAAACACAAAATCTCCCACGTTCAATTTCCCTTATGGTGCTTAAATATATTATATTTGGGAAGGTACCAATAAATTATTATTTTAAAAATATAAACCAATAGTCAGCATGTGACATGGTGGTTAATGCGTTGGACTCCCCAAATGGCCAGCTGTAAAGTTCAAACCCTGGACCCAGAATCCTGAGAGAATTGAGAAGGAACTGCAATGTGAACATCCCCCCCTTTGGGATAATTTCTCACTTTCCCTCTCTATCTCTAGCCAACAAGTACCTGCACCCTATAGCAAAAACATTAAAAAAAAAAAAAAAAATACACATGCACAACAAAATTGGGCCACTTAGGTGGCATGATGGTTAAAGCAGCTGGATCTCACATAGCCAATTGCACTGTCCAAGTCCTGGACCTGGTGACTTGAAAAACACTCCAGGTCTGCATGCCAAAAATCCAAGAGGGCAGAACCAGCAGTTAGCGTAATGGCTATGTCATTGGACTCCCATGTAGTCGACCGCGGTTCACGTCCTGGACCCCGGTAGCTTAAACCTCACGCCTGGCACGTGTGCATGCGTGCCCAAGATCCCGAGAGGAGAATGGAGGAGAAGGGATTGCAGCGTGGCCATCCCCCCGGGGGGAGATTTCTCGCTTTCTGTCTCTATATCTCTGTCTGTCTGGCGAGTGCATGCGCCGTATAGCAAAAACCTCTTCAAAAAAAATCCCAAGAGGAGAATGGAAGATAAGAGACTGTCATGTGGTCATCTGCCCTAGTGGGGGAAGGGAGGGTTACCCTCCTTCTCTGTCTCCAGTGACTGTACATACCCAGTGGCAAATTTTTTTTAAATATGTGTGTACATACATATAGACAAATAATGTACTGTGAAATTTAACACCTTATATCATCCTCTGTCAAGTGTTTTATCATCATTCCTAATTCCAAAACGAACTTCTTAGCTTATTTCTCAACAGTAGCACCATCTCTACTCAACGGGAAAGTTGATATTAAAGGAATCAATCTGCCTGCAAGAAGGTGGTGTGGTGGTTAAGGAACTGGATTCCCACATGGCCAACTACACTGCAGCTTGAAAAATCACGCTGGGCACTTATGAATACATGCCCAAAATCCTGAGAGGAGAAGGGACTGCATCATGGCCATCCCCTCTAGGGGAGCATCTTTCTCTCTCTCTGGTGAGTGAATGCACCCAATGGCAAAGATCTTTAAAAAAAAAAAAAGAAAGAAAGAAAGAAAGAAAGAAAGAAACAATCTGCTAATAAAAAGTCTCCAGGCCCAGCAGGTGGTGTAGTAGTTGAGGCGCTGGATTCCCTCATGGCTGAGCACAGTTCAAGTCACAGATCTAACAGCTTGCTTTCTCACTCTCCCTTTCCGTCTGCCTCTGGTCAAAACTGAAGAATAATGATAATATATAAAATTAAAAATAAATAAATCTTTTTTTTTTTTGGAGAGGTTTTTGCTATAGGGCATGCGTGCTCGCCAGACAGAGAGAGACAGAGAAATAGAAAGTGAGAAGTCACCCCCCCAGGGGGGATGGCCACGCCGCAATCCCTTCTCCTCCATTCTCCTCTCGGGATCTTGGGCACGCACACACATGCACCTGCAGTGAGTTTTTTAAACCACCGGGTCTGGAACACGAACCGCAGTCGACTACGTGAGAGTCTAGCAACATAGCCATTACACTAACTGCTGGTCCCAAAAATAAATAAATCTTAAAAAGAAAATCCTTCTGCAATATGATTTAACCATGTAATCCAAGACAAAAAAAGAAATCCAATTTTTCCAGTAGATTTAAGAGACAGTGGTATGGTAGTTAGGGCAGGTGGATCCCACATGGCCAATGTCATGGTTTGAATCCCAGACCTGGCAGCTTGAGAAACATGCCAGGCACATGTGTATACATGCTCAAAATTTCAAAAAGAAAGGAGACAGGGAAATAGGACTGAAGCATGCCCTCTCCCCATGGAGGCGGGTGTTTTCTAACTCCTCCCCCTCCTCGGTCTCCAGTGAGCACACACACCCTCAAGCAAAACTGAAAAGAAAGAGAGACAGGGCCAGCCCTATGGCCTACTGTTAAGGGAGCCAGATCCCACATGGCCAACCAAGGTTTGAATTCTGTCCCAGAGGTCTTAAAAAGCACTCTAGGCACATGTGCCCCAAATCCTGACAGTATGAAAAAATAGAGAAGAGATTGCAGCATGACTAAGCCCATTGGGGAGTGCATTCTCAAACCTCACTCTCTCTCTGGTGAGTGTACATGCCCTCTAGCACCTAAAACAAGACAAACTGACCTTTAAACTTAACTAAAATTTAAAATATTTACTTATAAAACACACCATACATTTGAGTTTCCTTTTTTTTTGGAGAGGTTTTTCGTTGTAGGGTGCGTGAGCTCACCAGACAGACAGAGAGAGACACGCCACAATCCCTTCTCCTCCATTCTCCTCTCACGATCTTGGGCACGCACGCACACGCGCCTGGTGTGAGTTTTAAGCCACCGGGTCCGGGACGTGAACCGTGGTCGACTACGTGGGAGTCCAGCGACATAGCTATTACGCTAACTGCTGGTTCCATATTTGAGCTTCTTAAAATTCTACTTTTAGGGGCCAGTGGTTAAGGCACTGGACTCCCACATGGCTAATCACAGTTCAAGTCTCTGAACTAACTGCTTGAAATTCATGCCAGGCACATGTGCATGTATACCCAAAATCCCAAGAGGAGAATGGAGAGAGAATGTGGTGTGATTTCTCACTTTCCCTCTCCCTGTCTGTTTCTCTGGCGAGCACATGTGCACTATGACAAAAACCTTGCGGGGGGTTGGGGGGGGGGAGCCTCTAATATTATAACTTTAAATATCATCCTAAATTGTCAAAGATTTCAGTAACAGAATAGCACAGGTTTTACAGTCAGTCTAGTATTACCACTTGATATTACAACGATCTAACTGAAGACCCCCCCTAGGCAAAGCAAATAAGCACTGTGTTACTTCATTTCCTATACAGGAAATGAAAGTAAATGTTAACAGGGAACCAGATGAGCAGTTGGCGTTAAGATTCCTGTCTGGGACCAGCAGTTAGCGTAATGGCTATGTCGCTGGAGTCGACCGCGGTTCAGGTCCCAGCCCCAGTGGCTTAAAACTCACACCGGGCACGTGTGCGTGCGTGCCCAAGATCCCGAGAGGAGAATGGAGGAGAGGGGATTGCGGCGTGACCATCCCCCCTGGAGGGTGATTTCTCGCTTTCTGTCTCTATGTCTCTCTCTCTCTGTCTGGCGAGCGCACACGCCCTATAGCGAAAAAAATCTCTCAAAAAAAAAAAAAAGATTCCTGTCAAGCATATCTCTCTCTCATATGAAAGAAAGAAAACAAAGTTGAAATAAATTAGTTCTGTGTCGACCAAACGAAGACAAATTTTACTCAGAGAACTATGTACTTGTATATTTTTTAAAAGAATGATTTTTTATTTATTCATTCACTGATTTTTTAATTTGACCAGAGAGAGAGAGAGAGTGAGAAAGCAAGTCACCAGGTCTGGGACTCAAACCATGGTCAGCCATGTGGAAGTGTCTAGCACCTTAACCACTACACCATCTGCTGGTCCCCTGTATTTATTTTTTTTAAGAAAGATTTTTGTTATAAGGCATGTACACTATCTAGAAAGACAGAGACAGAAAGCGAATCGCCTTCTCAAAAAACCGCTCAAAAAATATATATTTTAATGAAGATCATCCAAAAAAGCATTAAGGTTATCAAAGTCCTAACCAGTTTATCTTACTAGCTAAAACGGGTTGAACTTTTTTAGAGTGCTTTGCTTGGGGCCACCAGTTGGCTTAATGGTTAATGCACTGGACTGCCACATAGCCAACCACAATTTGAGTCCTGGAACTGGCAGCTTGAAAAATCACACCAGAAGCGTGTGCATGTGTGCCCAAAATCCCAGGAGAACAACAGAGAAGTAACTGTGGCATGGTCATCTCCAGGTGGTGATTTCTCACATTCCCTCTCACTGTTTCTTTTTTCCAGCCAGCACCCATGCCCTATGGCAAAAACCTTAAAGAATAAAAAGAGTGCTTTGCCTTTGATAAGTGCTCAATACACACTGTTTTATTAACAACAAATTTCTGAAGGCTAATCAACATGTGAATCAACATGCTACAAAGTTTTTGTTTTGTTTTGGATTTGCAGGGATGGCGTGAGCGACACTAACCCCTGGGAGAATGACTACACTACAATCCCTTCTCCATTCTCCTCTCAGGACTGTAGGCACACATGCATATGTGTCTGGCATATTTTTCAAGTCACTGGGTCCATATTCAAATCATGCAGTTGGATATGTGGGATCCATCTGCCTTAACAACCGCACTACCTGGCTGGCCTTCAAATTATTACTTAGGACCCCAATCCTTCATTCCAAGAATAAATAACCCTTATTTTATCAAATCTAGGCAACTGATGTATTTTTCTTTAAAAAGTATTGAAATATTTCAGTGGCTGGTTCTTTCACAACCCGGCTGACGGCAAACATAAAATTTCACAGATCCTAAGGTTAATCGCAATTTAAGAAAAGTTAAAAGTAGAAAAATATGCATCTTGGAATCAACTAAACAGGATAAAAGCATAATCCATAAAATACTAAGGTGTCATATTTGGTTTGAAGATTTATTTAAAAAACAACAAAAACTGGGACCAGCAGTTAGCGTAATGGCTATGTCACTGGACTCCCATGTCGTCGACTATGGTTCGAGTCCCGGACCCGGAGGCTTAAACTCACGCCAGGCGGGTGTGCATGCATGCCCAAGATCCCAAGAGGAGAATGGAGAAGGGATTGCGGCGTGGGCATCCCCCCTGGGGAGTGATTTCTCGCTTTCTCTCTGTCTCTGTCTGTCTTTCTGGTGAGCGCACACACCCTATAGCAAAAAAAAAACTCTCAAAAAAAAAAAGAGAACAAAAAAAAAAACCAAAAACTGAAGCTTCATTTAGTGTTCCACACATACTGGTTGACATTAACTGTGTCTCTATCTAGGGACCAGCAGGTTGTGTAATGGCTATGTTGCTGGACTCCCATGTAGTCAACTGCAGTTTGAGTCCCGGACCCTGTAGCTTAAACGCACACCAGACGCATGTGCATGCATGCATGCCCAGGATCCAGAAAGGAGAATGGAGGAGAAGGGATTGTGGTGTGGCTATCTCTCCTGGGAGGTGATTTCTCACTACCTGTCTCTCTGTTTCTTTCTGGTGAGCCCACATGCCCTACAGCAAAAATCTCTTAAAAAAAAAAAAAGAACAAAACAGTGTTTCTATCTACAATGTTGCCTTAATTTATTAAGCACCCAAAAGACAAATTCAGCTTCCAGAGAAAGTGACAGTTATCAATAAATGGCTTAAGGGAACCA
Organism: Tupaia belangeri chinensis; assembly: GCF_000334495.1. NCBI lineage: Eukaryota > Metazoa > Chordata > Mammalia > Scandentia > Tupaiidae > Tupaia > Tupaia belangeri. Next base: position 10,308,280 of record NW_006159555.1, on the reverse strand, counting down.
GCAGTTAGCGTAATGGCTATGTCGCTGGACTCCCACGTAGTTGACTGCGGTTCGCGTCCCAGACCCGGTGGCTTAAAACTCACGCAGGGCGCGTGTGCGTGCGTGCCCAAGATCACGAGAGGAGAATGGAGGAGAAGGGATTGCGGCGCGACCATCCCCCCTGGGGGGTGATTTCTCGCTTTCTGTCTCTCTGTCTCTCTCTGTCTGGCGAGTGCACGCGCCCTAGAGCGAAAACCTCTCAAAAAAATAAATACATAAATAAATGGCTTAAGAGGTATTCCTGGGTTAGCCCTGTGGCCTGGTTAAGGGAGCTGGATTTCACGCTGCCACCTCAAATCCCTGACCCAGCAGTTTGAAAGACACATCAGGTCCATGTGTTTCGTTCCCAAAATCACAATATGGTATAGAAATACAGAATGGATTGCAGCATGACCATCCCCATGGTGCTTTCTCCCTCTCCCTTTCTCTGACAGAAACAAAGATGTTCTCAAAGTTAGATGAGGAAAAAAAGAATAATTACTTATTTATATTTATTATTTTTCAATTTGACCAGAGAGAGACAAAGAAGGAAAATAAGAAAGCAAGCCACCAGGTCCAGGATTCAAACCTCAGTCAGACATGGGGAAGTCCAGCACCTTAACCGCCATGCCACCTGCTGGCCGCAAGAAAAAAAAATTTTTTTAATATATATATTTTAAGGATTATTTAATTTTATTTTAATTTGACCAGAGAGGGAGGGAGAAAGAAAGTGAGAAAGCAAGTAGCCAGATCCAGGACTCGAATCACAGTCAGCAGAAAAATTTTTTTAAATATTTTTTAATGATTGAAAGACTCATTATACAACTGTTAAGGGAAAAAAGAGCATTACTTTCATACTTTTTTAAAAAGTTCTTTAATTTTACTGATTTTTTTCTTTATTCATAAAATAAACGCACATGCATGAGAGATGAGGAACCTCTACACACACGAGAGAAAGTGTGAATTTTTTTTCTTTATTCATACTATGATAACTGCACACACATGAAAGAGATGAGGAACCTCTACCCACACACGTGAGAGAAAGTGTGAGTGAGAAAAACGAGTAGTCGCCACAGGATCTAGTCATACTATGATGTCCTTCCTCAAGTCCTCCAGCCGTCTCCATCCTAGGCACTTCTTCGTATGCCTAGTGCATTTCAGGCTGATGGAGCCAAGGTTTTAAACCATGTAAGATACAAACAATGTCTGTGAGAAAACAGACTTTCTTTTGGAGATTCAGCATTTCTTGAGCAATGTGATACTACTATAACACAGAATTGGTACCCCTCCCCTCCAAAATTTTTTTTTTTTTTTTGTAAATGTCAGAGTGTGTATGTATTGATGCATTGACCAGAGATGGGACACACACACACACACACACACACACACACACACAGACCCCTCCCAAAACTGAGCATGTTCACACCATAATCCCTTCTTCATTTCTCTACTCTGCCATGACCTGGGGCACACATGAGGATATGCCTAACATGTTTATAAAACCTTGCTAGACTGGATTCAAACTACATGGTTGGCCATGACAGATCTAGCTACCTTAACCACCAGGTCCAAAGTCAGTCTAAGACTTCTTTAATTTTAAATTACCGATGTAAATTCCTTAAAACAGGGATGCTTAGTCAATTAGTTACCCTTCTGAAGTATGTATTAATTATTGGGTTATCAGAAAAATCATGCCATAATTTTTCTGTTTTCTATGCAAAAATGCATCATGACTTTTCCAACAACCCAATAAATTATGTATGGCCATCTTTTTTCTGAGATAATTCATCAGTTTTTCAAAGGATACGTACTCCTAAAAGGCTAAGAATCACTTTTTTTTTGGGAGGGGGGAGAAGTTTTTGCTATAGGACACGTGCACTCGCCAGAAAGACAGAGACAGAGAGATAGAAAGCGAGAAATCACCCCCCCAGGGAGGATGGCTGCAATCCTTTCTCCTCCATTCTCCTCTCAGGATCTTGGGCACGCGCACACACACACGCATCCGGAGTAAATTTAAGCCACTGAGTCCAGGACTCGAACCACGGTTGGCTACATGGGAGTTCAGCAGCATAGCCATTACACTAACTGCTGGTCCCAAGGCTAAGAATCACTTTTTTCCCTCTACTTTTTTCTTTGAGAGATTTTTTTGCTATAGGGTACATCTGCTTCTGGGAGAGATAGAAAGTGAGAAATCACCCTCCCAGGGAGTGGCCATACCACAATCCGTTCTCATCTAGTCTCTTAGAATTTGGGGCACACACGCACATGTGCCCAGTGTGAGTTTCGAGTAAGTTGGTCCAGGATGCGAACCAAAGTCGACTGTGTGGGCATCCAACAACATAACTAATTTGCCATTTGCCAGTCCCTTTCCCTATACTTTTTTAAAAATTTATTTCTAGGGACCAACAGTTGGCATAATGGCTATGTTGCTGGACTCCAATGGAGTCAACCGTGGTTCGAGTCCCAGACCCAATGGCTTGCACTGGGCCCATGTGCATGCATGCCAAAGATCTCAAGAGGAGAATGGAAAAGGAATTGTGCCGTGGCCATACCCACTGAGTGGTGATTTCTTGCTTTCTGTCTCTCTGTCTCTCTCTTTCTGGCGAGCGCACACACCCTATAGCAAAAAATCTCTCAAAAAAAAAATTATTTCTACTATAAGAGAGAGACAGAGAGGGGGGAACTCCCAACAGGGTCTTTATTCTTTGATCTACCCCAAATCCCAGTCAGCCCAGATCATAGGCAAAGTGCTCAGGGAGTTACTGAAACACAAACAGGACCTTTCTCATGTGGGTTCAACTGCATTACTGCTGCACCATCACCTAGCCCCCAAAATCACTTTTTTTTTTTCAGGGGTGGGAGGAGTGCTAGAGGATATGTGTGTTCACCAGAGAGACAGTGTGAGGGAAAGGAGAAAGCAGCCCCTACTTTTTAAAATTATTTTATTTACTTCATTTATTTTACTTATTTTAACTTGACCGGAGAGGGACAGAGAGAGAGAGAGAGAGAAAGAGAAAGCAAACCACGAGGTCCGAGACTCGAACCACATTCGGACATGTCTGAGTTCAGCATCCTTAACCACCATGACACCTGCCAGCCCCAAGCCCCTGTGTTTAATAGTCAAGCCACAATCCTTTCTCCATCTCTCTTTTGGGAATTTTGAGCATGCACACACAGGTACCCACTGTGTTTCTCAGGTCACCAGATTCAGGACTCAAACTGCATAGTCAGCCATGTGAAATCTGACTGCCTTAACCACCAGGCCACAGAGCTAGCCCTAAACTCACTTTTTTTAAAAATAATTATTTATTTTTATTTTATTCATTCATTCATTTATTTTTTAGTTTGACCAGAGAGAGAAAGAGGGTGAGAGGGTGAGAGAGAGGAAGTGAAAAAGCAAGCCACCAGATTCAGGACTTGAACCCTGGTCTGCCATGTGGGAGTGTCCAGCACCTTAATGACCATGCCACCTGCTGGTCCCCCTAAACTCACTTTTTAAGAAGAACTGTTTCAACTACATATTAAGAATTCAGGGTCAGGCCAGCCAGTGGCATGGTGAATAGGGTAGATGGCTCTCACATGGCTGACAACGGACCCAGTAGCCTGAAAGGCACACCAGCTCTCTGTGTGTGTGCATGTGTACCCAAAATCCCAAGAGAACAGAGATTTGTGGTGTGGTCATCCTTTTGAGGGGTGATTTGTCTTTGTCTTTTTTTTTTTTTTTTTTTTGAGAGTCTTTTGCTATAGTGCATGTGTGCTCGCCAAAAAGACAAAAAGAGACAGAAAGCGAGAAATTACCCCCCGGGGGGATGGCCATGCCGCAATCCCTTTTCTTCCATTCTCCTCTTGAGATCTTGGGCATGCACACACACGTGCCCAGCCTGAGTTTAAGCCACCGGGTCCAGGACTCAAACCATGGTCGACTACATAGGAGTCCAGTGACATAGCCATTACGCCAACTGTTGGTCCCCTTTCTTTTCTTAAATGTTATCAAAAGAATTATTTATTTTACTTACTGTTGTTTTTAATTTGATATAGAGCATATGTTCTCTCCAGAGAGAGAGAGAGAAAATGAGAAAGCAAGCCACAAGGGCCAAAATTTGAACCATGGTCAGCCAGGTATGAGCCCAGCACCTTAACCACCAGGCCACCTGCTGGCCCCAGGAGGTGATTTCTCTCCCTCTATCTTCAGTCTCTCTCCAGTGAGTTTAATTCTCTCCAGAATTAAACTTTACTCAACTCTCTCTCTCTCTGTGTGTGTCTTCAGTCTCACTCCAGTGAGTGCATGAGCCCTACAGCAATCTAAAAAAGCAAACAAACAAAAAACATGGGGAATGCATGTAAGTGCCTGCCCTAAAAATCCAGAGGGAATAGAGGAGAAGGGATTGTGGGGTGATCTGAGGATGGTAGAGGTGGAGTGTGTGTGTGGGGGGGGTGATTTCTTACTTTCTGTCTCTCTCCAGGAAGTACAAGTGTCCTACAGCATATTTAAATTAACAAAATAGAAATAAAACACTCATATTTCATTACTTCGATCAAATTACTGAATAAAATCAAAACTACAAATAGGTACCGGAATACTCCGGCTTTCTGCATCATTCCAACTTTTATGTTACATATATCATGAAACAGGTATTCTCACTATCTGACTCTAGATTTGCTGCTATCAAACTTGTAGATAAATAGTGTAAGAGCTCTAAGGGGATTCTATACCAAAGCACACACACCAGCTTTGATTGTTATCAGGAGTTATTTGAAATAATAGTTCCTTTTAACGAAAATGGGGTGGACTTGCTACAAGTCTTCATTAATTACTGACTTAATAATTTATTCTACCAGGACCAGTATGTAGCACAGTGGTTAAGGGCACTGGATTCCCACACGGCCGACCACGGTTCAAGTTCTGACCCTGGTGGCTTGCTTTCTCACTTTCCGTCTCTCTCTCTCTCTCTCTCTCTCTCTCTCTGTTCCTCTCTGGTCAAATTTTAATTAATTAATTAACTAAAATAATTCTTTAAAAAATCATTTATTCTTCCAGTAACATAACAAAATTTCAATCAGTTTCATAGCAGCAAATTAAGTTCAGAAGTGTTTTCAAGTGTTCTAAGTCATCTCCTACTTTGTCTATTGTTAGTGACTGACCCCTAGAGAAAAAACTCTAAGGAGCTTAGAAATTCAAAAGTTTAGTCAACTAGGTCAAGAAACTGTACAAAAAGATAGCAAGGTCAAAAAATATTTTACAATATGCAGAAAAGGTAGAGAAAACCAACTATTTCCATCATATTCCCCCAAAGCTAAGAATCACACAGTTGAGAGAGAATCATCAAAAGCAGGATTAATAAAAGACAAAAAAAAAAAAAGAGAGAGCGAGAGAGAGAGAGAGAGAGAGATGTCTCACAAGTATCCATGCAGATCCAGTGGTTAAAACAGACTGGAGGGGGACCAGCAGTTAGCCTAACGGCTATGTCACTGGATTCCCATGTATTCTACCGCGGATCAAGTCCCAGACCCGGTGGCTTAAACTCACGCCAGGCACATGTGCGTGCGTGCCCAAGATCCCAGGAGGAGAATGGAGGAGAAGGGATTGTGGCGTGGCCATCCCCCCTGGGGGGTGATTTCTCACTTTCTGTCTCTCTGTTTCGCTCTGTCTTTCTGGCGAGCGCACATGCCCTATAGCAAAAACCTCTCCAAAAGAAAAAGAAAAAAAAAAAAAAAACCAGACTGGAGGCCAACTATTGATATTTCATGGGGTGAAAAAAAAGATCACTTGGAAACCTATTAAGGTGTAAAAATCAGTTATATGCTGAAAATTTTAAATAACTGGCAGTCCCACTGTCTTCAGAAACAATTATGCCAAGTAGAGAGAAGAGTTTAATTTGAAAATAAATTATACTAAATATTCAAGGACTAACATTTGATATGGGAGAAGAGTGGCAGAGAAAGTTCTGTGCCAACCTTTAACTGCAGCTGTAGTGGAACACACTAAAAGCTTTGTTTTAAGACAAAAGCAATGAAATAAAAAACAATGGTTTTAAATCTATCCCGTGTTAGCTGCTCATGACCATAAATTTGCCTTTTTGCCAAATGAAGGACTAATGAAATAAACGGCCACACAATAAAGGAGAAAGCAGAAGAAAATGCAATTGAACAGACTTTTCATGCAAGATTAAAACAAAAACTGTTTAAGAATTTTCACTTTTTAGTGTCAAAAATTGAGAAATCTAACACATACCAAAACAAACAAAAAAACAGATTAAACCATTCGCTATAAACGGAACTGAAATTTAAAAACACTGAATTTAAATGGGTGCATACTACAAGGAATCCTTCTAATACTACCTATTCTAAACTGAAAGGGTTCTCCACACTCCTTTCTCAGTCACTTAGGCAAAATGTTACAACCTGCAGCACATTATTTTCTTTCACATACTTGGGTTTGTTTTTTTTTTTTTTAACTGCACTAAAGTGAGATTATTCTATTAGTAGACATTCACCTTAACTATCAGTTGTCCCAAGCAACAATACTTTTTAGAAATTAAACTTTACTGGGACCAGCAGTTAGTGTAAAGGCTATGTCGCTGGACTCCCATGTGGTAGACCGTGGTTTGAGTCCCAGACCCAGTGGCTTAAAACTCATGCCTGGCGCATGTGCGTGCGTGCCCAAGATCCTAAGAGGAGAATGGAGGAGAAGGAATTGCAGCGCGGCCATCCCCCCTGGGGGGTGATTTCTCGCTTTCTGTGTCTCTGTCTCTCTCTGTCTGTCTGGCAAGCACATGTACCCTACAGCAAAAAAAAAAAAAAAAAGAAATGAACCTTTACTCAACCAAAGTTGGCCAGTAGATTTTGCTAAACAACCCTTTGCTAGAAAAGTTATCACACAAATCCATTTTGTGCAGCTAATTGTTCTAGCACCCATAATGAAAACTGATTATTTTGACAATAGAGCAGGTGTCTGAACATGAACACAGAAGAACCTTTCCAATTGTCACTAATAACTTGTACATTATTAGTAATTTCAAATATCTGCATCTGATAAGTACAGTGTGTGCTGACCACAAAAGATGAAGTGTGCAATTAGCAAAGGGTACCACGCTTACGTAATATTCTAAAAATGTGCTTTTACTAGATATTCAATGACTATCACAAGCGTGATCATTAACCTTCCCATATCAATCCCATTTCCTACAAAGGTGACCCAATTTCAAGCCTGAAACTGAAGCTTCTACCTTTAGAAGGATAGAAAACAGGAGTTAAGTAATTGGGTAGTCCTAAAAATACACATCACAACTACATGACTAAGATACTCATTTAAAACTCGTGCCAAGATAACCCCTCCCTTCAAAACAAACTAAAATTGACTCACTGGCCTATTTTTCTTAATTTTGGAAGTAAAAAAGAAAAAAAAAACCTAAATGGATTCCTAAGTACTTATTTCCTGTCTCTGCTCCTACCATCTGAAACATTCAAACCTTCAATGTGTGGTTTTCTCCCTGCAAAAACGCTAAAAAAGTAAATAAACAAAAAGTCAGTTTCTCCAAGTTACCTACTTTAGGCTTAAAAAAAAGGAAATTCCTGTATTTGGGAATTTTAATTACACTAAAATCATGTAAAACAATAGAAACAATACCTATGGTTGCTAAAGAGACATCCTACCCAGAAAAACCTCATCTCAGATGATAGTTTTCATCTATGAGAGATCCCATTTGCTAAAGTTAACCACCTGAGCAAAAGGCTTTAATTTTTGTCTCTCTAAAGTGGCAAATTATCAATCTCCCTACATAACATGTTCTTCCCTCTAAAAGGAAATTCCTGTATTTGGGAATTTTAATTACACTAAAATCATGTAAAACAATAGAAACAATACCTATGGTTGCTAAAGAGACATCCTACCCAGAAAAACCTCATCTCAGATGATAGTTTTCATCTATGAGAGATCCCATTTGCTAAAGTTAACCACCTGAGCAAAAGGCTTTAATTTTTGTCTCTCTAAAGTGGCAAATTATCAATCTCCCTACATAACATGTTCCACCCTCTGTGAATATTTCTACATGTAAAAAAAAAAAAAGAAAAAGAAAGAAAGCTAGTAAAGTTGGTACAGAGGACAAAGGGCATTCTGAAAGGCCCACTGGGGTAAATGGAGAATAAGGACAAAAAAAAAAGGACTAAATTAAAGTTCCTCCAAGTGGTTAATGATAAGGAAATGTAGGTGCCCCCCCTCCGGTTTTTTCAAAACCAACCCTAGGGTCCTAGTCTTACATTACCGCCCACTGGAATGTAAAGTTGGAACTACCCAAGAAGCCCAACGAATCCTCAAAATGTCAGGGCACAAGGCGGCCTCTGGAATGACAGGCTAATGCCCCTCCCCCACCCCACCCCCCAAAAAAGAAAAGTCCAATCCAATAAGTGCAGGTCACCCTGCCCTCTGGGGCAGTTCCAGCCAGCGCGGGGAGGGTTCTGATGGAAGGACAAGAGAGGAAAGGCAGACCACCTCTCTTCACATAGACCCGCAACTAGGGAAACAAAACAAAGACAGCCCTCCTACGGTAGCCACTGCCCTAGCCCGAAAGGCTTTCCCGTTTCCCGGTGCAGTGGGGCCTC
>NW_006159555.1:10299218-10299597 GCF_000334495.1 Tupaia belangeri chinensis | reverse complement strand
GCCGCCCGAGCGGGTACCCCCCTCCACTCACCGTCCTGTCCCCAAAAACAGCCGAAAGCGGCGAGGAGCCGAGGCCTCCGCCCGGGAAGCCAAGTCCGGGAGGGGGTGGGGGTACCTTCAAGTAGCCGCCTTCGTAGAGAGTGTTGGGGGGTCCGAAGATGGCCACCTCCCAGTTGTAGAGGTCGGACTCATCCACCAGGGTGATCCGGAAGCCCTCCACTGGTTCCTCCTGCAGGGATTTCAGCTCGAGCATCAGGGCCTTCTGAGAGCTGGTCATCTGCTGCTGGGCCATCGCGGCGGCGACGGCGCCGGGCCGGGGCCCCAGTCCTCACGCACCGGCCGGGCCGGACCAGGCCCCTCCCCTCCGCTCGCCCCCGGG
>NW_006159555.1:10269684-10298820 GCF_000334495.1 Tupaia belangeri chinensis | reverse complement strand
GGAGGGGGAAGCCTCTCGGCGGCTGGCGGCCCGACGCGCGTGCGCGCTCCCCTCGGGCCCCCGCCCTCGCCCTCCTCCTCCTCCTCCTCCTCGGCCTCCTCCCTCTTCCCCGCCTCCTCCCGGCCGCCGGCGAGTTGGCGGCGCTTTGTGACGCCGGCGCGTGTCCCCCGCCCTACGAGAAGCCAGCGGCTGTGAGGATCGAGGGCCGGCTGCATGGGATTGCCTTGGCCCAAAAATGACGGTTGTGCATCGCGGCTCGGGGGGTCCAGTTGTGCATCGCGGCTCGGGGGTTCCAGAGGCAGGCCCCGGAAGGGACCTCCTCGGCGACCTCCGCTGTCAGTGATCTCCCTTCCCACTCTGTGTATCCGTAGGCCTCCGCCAACTGGCCTGGTCCTCTGCGATACCTAGGTCGTGGCTCCTGCACATAGTAGGTGCTTGAAGAGGAAGTGCTGAGAATGTAGGGCAGAGATTTCCAGTCATCTCTCTCCCGTAGACCAGGGTGCCTTTGTGTCCTCACCTTAGGAGGAGGCAGTTTCCCATACGACAAATAAGGAAAGGTTGATAGGCCCAGTCCTTACTTCCCTCCTTTACTACAAAGAGGAAGTCATGAGGAAAGAGAAATAATAGACTGAAGCTGGGTTCCTGGCCCTTCTCAGTGATTTGCAGCGAGTGCTATGGCTCTCTCTCAGTAGTTTAACCCTTCGTTAAAGTACCGTGGTTACACTTTGGTCCCCTGTAGGTCCTTTCAGGTGGACTGTCCAACCTACAACTGGGAGATTTCATGAGATAATCACGACTGAGGTGAGATGTGGAGACAGTCTTCCATCCCCGTGATATAGACTATTCTTTCTCTTGGGAAGGCATGTCTTCTGATAACTGCCCAAGTCATTTCCCAGAAAGGCCAACATACTGTGAGAGTACCACACACAATTTGGAGATCAAAAAGATCTTGATTCCTCTCCTGGCTCACCATTTATATTACCTCTCCCTGTTTCATTAGCTTCTGTAAAAGGGGGTTAATTACAACTAACAGAAGCAATTGTAATGATTAAATGAGATCATCTATGTATAGCTTAGTGACTGGCACATGGTAAATGATCTATAAATAGAAGTTTCAAAGAAAGAAACATTTTAAAGGTATAGCTATATTCCAGATACCATCCTTCATTTTTTTAGTAGACTTTATTATGTTTTGTTTAGATTTTTGCCATAAGGCACATTCACTCACCCCTGAGGAAGAGAGAGAGGGAAAGTGAGAAATCCCCCCACCTACCCTCCCCGAAATGGTCAGCCAGGAATCTCTCTTCATCCATTATCATCTCTGGACTTGGGGTACTCACTCACTTGCTCAGTGGGATTTTCTTTCTTTTTAATTTTTTTTTACATTTTATTTATTCATTTATTTTCAGTTGACCAGAGAAAGACATACAGAGAGAAGGAAAGGGAGAAAGTAAGCCACCAGATCCAGGAATTGAACCATGGTCGGCCATGTTGGAGTGTCCAGCGCCCTAGCCACCACGGCCCTACTCAGTGGGATTTTCAAGCCTATCAGCAATGTGGGAGTCTACTGCCTTAACCACCACACCACCTGCCGGCCACTATAGACTTTACTTTTACAACATTTTTGCATTTATAGATACCTTGATAAGACTATGCGGTTTTCATATACCTAGCACCCAATGTTCCTATTTTTAGCATCTAACATTAGTTCATTTATTATCATTAATGAGCTAATATTGATATATTACTCTAACTAAAGTTCATATTTTATTTACATTTCCATAGTTTTTACCTAATATCCTTTTTCTATTCAAAGTTCCCATCCAGGATATCACACTTCTTTTGGTTTTCATGTTTCTTTAAACTCCTCTTGACTGACCATTTCTTAGATTTTTTTTTTTTTATGATCTTGATAGTTTGAAGAGTATTGATCAAATATTTTTTAGACTGTTCCTCAAATGAGATTCCTAATGTTTGTCTCATGAGGGTGTGTGTTTTTGAGAGGAGGATCAGAGGTAAACATGCCATTTCATTACACCATATCAAAGTCACATAATAGCAGCATGACTTAACAGTGCTGATGTTGACCTGATCACCTGTCTCAGTAATGTTAGGCCTCTCCACTGTAAAGTTACTCTCTTCCTACCTACCCCCTTTCTATACTGTAGTGTTTTGAAGGAAATCACAATGAATAATTGACAAGTAAGGAGCCTTTTCTTTTTTTTCCTCTTCCTTTTTTTTTTTTTTTTTTTTTTTGGTCTTTTTTTCCCCCTCAATGATGAGGTCTTGGTATTTTAAAGCATAAAACTCTTGTCCCTAATCTCCTCTCTAGGTCTTCAGGCTGAACTCCACTGGACTTAGAATTTGTCTCATAGGAGATGAAGTATCCTAGTTGATGTACCCTCTCCTCCCAAAGCAATGACATATGCTTTATTCTGGCATCCCCTTCTCCACTCGTTTTAGGGTCAAGAAGATTGCTGACCTGGAAACGTGGGAGAGGATGTTGACACCTTTAATAGCAAGGCTGTAAGTAGACAAACAGGCAGAAAGTTCATCTTCAAAGCATTTCACCCACATTAACTCATCATGGCCCCACCCTGACCTGCAGATGATAGATACCTAGACTCACCCACTAGAAGCATACACCTTGACATCCAGACAGGAAGCTGCTCTCTGGGCTCAAATCCCTTCATGAACTCATACTAAGTATCTACTTTGGGCATGACCTAAACTGATAGGCTAGCAACTTGTGTTAATGAATTTTGTACTCAAGGTTCTTTATTCTCAGTTTACAGAAACTGGAATTCCACAGAAGTAGCTCCTGATTTTTTAACCTAGGGCAAGAAATTATTTATTAGCAGGCTGCAACTGTGTCTTATTCATCTCTGTATCCTCAGCAACCAACACACTATCTGACACAAAGTAGACACTAAGTAATTGTTCTCATAGACTGACAGCCAAGGGCAGGAAGACAATCAGTATCTCCCAATCAGTATCACTGAACCCTACCCTCCATTTCCACTTCTAATAGACTCTCAGGCACATAGTTGGTGCTGGGGACTATAAATACCATGACATATGCCATCTATGCCAATGTTTGACATATGTTAGGTGCTTGAAACACTCATATTTGTCAGAAGAATAAGTGGCAGAAACGACTTCCAAGAGTTTCATTTCCTCATCTTGTTTTGTAATGGCAGGTAGAGATCGACTTGACTGATTGGTGCCCTCTCGTGGTAAAGGAAACAATACCTACTCTCCTGATTGGGCATCAATCACCTGGTACTCACAGTGAGAAAAATGGAAGAGATGGGTATTTATTTTAAGAGGCCAATGTAATTTTTTGGGAACAGCAGTTGGCGTAATAGCTATGTTGCTGGACTCCCATGTAGCCAACCGTGGTTCAAGTCCCGGACCTGGTGGCTTAAACTCACACTGGGTGTGCCCAAGATAACTAGAGGAGAATGGAGAAGGGATTGCGCCATGGCCATCCCCCCAGGGAGGTGATTTCTTGCTTTCTGTCTCTATCTCTCTGTCTGGCGAACGCACGTGCCCTATAGCAAAAACCTCTCCAAAAAAAAAAAGAAAAAGAAAAACATTTATGAGGGGGTCTTCACAACGTTCATGGAATTTGACAATTTTTTTTTGTAAAGGTTAATTAAGACTGAGACTTTTTTTTGGGGGGGGTGGATTTTTGCTATAAGGTGTGTGCACTCACCAGAAAGACAGAGACAGACAGACAGAAAGCAAGAAATCACCCCGCAGGGAGGATGGCCACATGGCAATCCCTTCTCCTCCATTCTCTTCTCAGAATCTTGGGCATGCACACACACACCCCAGTGTGAGTTTAAGCCATTGGGTCCAGAACTCAAACCGTGGTCGACTACACGGGAATCCAGAGACATAGCCATTATGCCACCTGCTGGTCCCAAGATTGATACTTTTTTAAACTTTATTTATTTATTACTTAGTTTAATTTGACCAGAGAGGGACAGAGAGAGAGAGAGAGAGGTAAAGTGAGAAAGCAAGCCACCAGGTCTGGGACTCAAACCACAGTCGACCATGTGATGTCCACCGTTCCTAACCACCATGACACCTGCCAGCCCTGAAATATGACTATTATGCAAAAAACTGCACAGATTTTTTAAAAGTTTGCAACAAAATTAACTCTTACTTTAATTTCATTTTTCCACAAACTTTTGGAAGTCTGTAAGATGTAGACACTGCTATTAAGGAGCCACAATATACACAATATACTCTTTTTTTTTTCTTATAGCTTTTTTTTTCCAAGAAATTTTAAATTGTTTTATTTATCTTTATTTATTTATTTTTAATTTGACCAGAGAGGGACAAAGTGTGTGTGTGTTGCGGGGAGGGTAAGAAAAGAAGCCACCAGGTCTGGGACTCAAACCGTGGTCTGCCACATGGGAGTCCAGCGCTCTCAACCACCATGCCACCTATAGAGGTTTTTGCCTTAGGACAAGTGCACTTGCTGGAGAGAAAGACAATGAGAGGTAAAGTGAGAAATCATCCCCCATTGGTAATGGCCATGCCACAGTCCCTTCTCCATTCTCTTCCCAGGATCCTAGGCATGCACACACATGCGCCCAGTGTAACTTTCAAGCGTCTGGGTCTAGGACTCAATCCACAGTCAATCATGGGGGGGGGGTCCAGTGATGCAACCACTACATCATCTGCTGACCCCCAGGAGCCACCATATTTTTTGCCAGCTAGTGGCATGGTAGTTAAGGTGGCTGGATCCTACATGGCCAACTGTGCAGTTTGAGTCTCAAACCCACCAGTTTGAAAAACACATGTATATACATGTATGCCCAAAATCCAGAGAGGAGAATGGAGCAGGGATTGCAGCATGGCCATCCCCTCCAAAGGATGCTTTCTCACTTTCTCTCTCTCTCTGGTGAGCGTACACACCATCTAGCAAATTAAAAAGAATAAACAAAGGAGCCACAGTGTTACTGTAATAATAATGGCTAACATCTGTTGACTCAGCATATGACAGGTTCTTTACATACATCATTTCACTTACCCTGAACAAAAATCTATGATATGTTCGTTGTTAGAATTTATTACACTGAGTAGAGTTTAGCCTGAGTAAGGCTTAGAGAAGTTTAAAAAGTTACCCAGGTTTACTCTATAAATGATAGAACCTGGTGTTGACCTCAAATATCCTACTACAGTGTGATTGTTCTTAACCACCATGATGTAATGTACCTCGCCTAATACGCATATTGTAATCTATGGAGATCATAGCACCCATTCCCCCATGCTGTATTCCAATTATGTATTTACATTTTCTAGCCTCTGAAGTACTCTTTTTTTTAAAATAATTTTATTTATTCATTCATTTATTTTAATTTGAAGTACTCTTGAAAAAGAGTCATTTATTTATTCATTCATTTATTTTAATTTGAAGTACTCTTGAAAAAGAGTCATTTATTTATTCATTCATTTATTTTAATTTGAAGTACTCTTGAAAAAGAGTCATTTATTTATTCATTCATTTATTTTAATTTGAAGTTCTCTTGAAAAAGAGTCATTTATTTATTCATTCATTCTCTTTAGTTTTTTTCAAAGAATTATTTTATTTAACTTTTTTATTTATTTATTTATTTATTTATTTATTTATTTATTTATTTATTTTAATTTGACCAGAGAGGGACAGAGTGAGAGAGAGGGGGAAAATGAGAAAGCAAGTCACCAGGTCCAGTACTTGAACCATGTGAGAGTCCAGTGCCCCTAACCACCATGCCAACTGCTGACCCTGAGGTTTTTGGTTTTCCTTTTACAAATTTATAAGTTTTATTTACACTTAATTTTTGTACTTTGTCATTCTTTCTTTCACTCAATAAATACATATTAAATACCTCCTATGTAACAGGCTCTGTGCTAAAAGCCAGGGATGTAGTAGTAAATGAAAGAAATCACTAGTCCCTGTCCTCATGAGCTTATATTCTTTTTTTCTTTTTTCTGAGAGGTTTTTGCTTTAGGGCACATGCGCTCACCAGAGAGACAGAGACAGAGAGACAGAAAGCAAGAAATCACCCCCCAGGGAGGATGGCCACACCGCACTCCCTTCTCCTTCATTCTCCTCTCAGGATCTTGGGCATGCACGCACACGCACCCGGCATGAGTTTAAGCCACCAGATCCAGGACTCCAACCGTGGTCAACTACATGGGAGTCCAGCAATATAGGCATTAAGTCAATTGCTGATCCCTATTCTTGTTTTTGTTTTTTTTTAAGAATCACTTGCTTTGGGGTGCCAGCAGGTGACATGTTGACTGGGGTGCTGGACACTCCTACATGGCCAATCACAGTTCACGTCCTGGACTTGGTGGCTTGCTTTCTCGCTTTCTCTCTCTGACTCTCTCTGGTCAAATTAAAATAAGTAAATGAATAAATAAAATTAAATAAATAATTTTTTAAAAAGAATCACTTGTTTGAATTTTATTAATTATTATTATTTTAATTTAACCAGAGAGAGATGGTGTAGGGGGCAGCTAGAAAGCAAGCCACCAGGTCTGGGACTCGAACCATGGTTAGCCATGTGGGAGTCCAGTGCCTTAACCACCATGCCACCTGATGGCCCCCACGGAACTTATATTCTAATGGCTGGGACAGACACAGACAAAAACAAGTAGTTAGTAGATAAATAATATTGTTAATAGTTTTGGTGAGTATCAATGAAGGTGACTAAAGGAGTACCTAAAACTGAAAATGTTGGGACAGGATACAATTTTATTTTACTTCAGAATTATTTATTTTATTTATTATTATCATTATTATTATCATTTTAAATTTTCTATAGGGCCACATGAGCCCACCAGAAAGAGAGAGAAGGAAAGTGAGAAAGCAAGCTATCAGGTCTGGGACCAAAACCATTGCTGGGGATGTGGGCATCCAGTGCCACAACCAGCACACTGGATGCTGTCCCCAGGATACAATTTTAAATGTATGCAGTGTAGGAACAGGAGAAACCTCTGTGAAGTTACATTTACACACAGAGAGGGAACTGACCTGAGGGATGTGAGGGCAACAACAGTCTATGTTTGGGCCAGCAGGTGGCATAGTGGTTCAAGCGCTGGACTCCCACGTGACTGACAGTGGTTCAAGTCCTGGACCTAGCAGCCAGGCACGTATACATCTGTGCCAAAAATCCTGAGAAGAGAATGGAAGAGAAGGGCTTGAGACATGGCCAACCCCCTCCACACCCCGGGGGATGATTTCTCACTTTCTATCTCTCTCTGTCTCTCTGGCGAGTGCCCTATAGCAAAAATCTCTGTTTCTTTCTTTTCCTTTTTTTTTTTTTTTAAAGCAACAGTCTATGTCTTATTCATTCCTCTAATTTGGATACTATGACAATAAAAAAAAAATTCTTTTTTTTTTTTTTGAAGAGATGTTTGCTATAGGGCGCATGTGCTTGCCAGAAAGACAGAGAGACAGAGAGACAGAAAGCGAGAAATCACCTCCCAGGATGACCGCACCGCAATCCCTTCTCCTCCATTCTCCTCTCGGGATCTTGGGCATGCACGTATACGCACCCAGCGTGAATTTAAGCCACTGGATCCAGGACTCGAACCGCAGTTGAATACATGGATGTCCAGTGACATAGCCATGCGCCCTATATCAAAAACCTCTCCAAAAAAAGAAAAATAGAGGGAAAGTGAGAAAGCTTCCCTAGTGGTGAGTGATGACACCAAAATAACTTCTCAATTTCTCCCTCATTTTGAGATCTTGGGCACGTGCCTGCACACACACACACACACACACACACACACACACACAGACACACAGTATGTTTCTCAAGCTATTGGATCCAGAAATTGAAACACAATTGGCTCTGTGGGATACAGCTCAAGTAACCACCAGACCAGGACTGGCCCAGGGCTTGACATTTCTTAAATATCAATTTTTTACCATAGTACTTGACCATTCTTAGGTGTCAAATGAACAGTGAACTAAACTCTCAGTTCTTTAGTCTTTCTCAGACATAAATGGTTTTGCTTCTACTTCTCGGTCAATTCAAACTCAAATAATTTTTCAAGGCTTAGCATAGGACTTGTTCAATATCACCATGGTAATGTACTCCTCAGGAGAAACTGGATCCCACATGGTGACTGTGGTTCAAATTTCTAGTTAACCTGAAACATTTTGGACACGTGCATGAGTGCCAGGACCTGATAGGTTATAACGGCTGAAGAAAAGAGGATCACAGCAAATCTAGACCCCATGGGGGGTGCTTGTCTCTCTCTCCCTTTCTCATTCTCTTTCACATTCTCATATGCCTATGTTCTATCATGAATAAAGAAAAAAATATTTAAAGACCTAGCACAGGCCAGCTGGTAACATGGTGATTTAGATAGCTGGATCCCATATGGCTAAATGCATGGTTCAAGCCCTGACCCAGTGTCTTGAAAAACCCTCTGTGCCATGTGCGTGCGTGCCCAAAATCCCAAGAGAATGGAAGAGAAGGGATTGTGATGTGGCCAGCTCTTTGAGGCAGGGGTAGGAGGGTGGTTCTTTCTCACTTTCTTTCTCCCCTTCTCTGTTCCCTGTGAGTGCATGTAACATATAGCAGAAATAAATAAATAAATAGGCTTACCACAAGGTCTCCTCAAGAAAACTTTTTCCTAATCAAAACATACTCTGAACAAATAGGGCAGCAAAGTCAAAGGCCCAGGGAAAGAAAAGAGTAAGGAAGCTCCAAAGTAGTTCAATACAACTGGGAAATATGTGTTTATACACACACACACACACACACACACACACATATATATATACTTATATACATATGTTTATATGCACACACACCCACACACACACGAGGTATGTGCATGCTCAGAGAGAGAGAAAGACAGTGAGAAATTCTCCCTAGGGGGGCTGGTTACACCACAATCTCTTCTCCATTCTCTTCTCAGGATTTTTGGACATGCTTATACATGTGCCTGACATGATTTTTTAGGCCTGGAACAAGAACCAAACAGTTGACAAGTGTGATCCAGCCACCTTAACCTTCACGCCACCTGCTGACCCTAGGGCATAAAATCTGAGGAACACAATGTAAGAAACAAGGATGAATGATGTCTGTGGCTAAATTCTTTTTTTTTTTTTTTTTTTAAAATTATTTTTTTGGGGGCCAGCAGGGGGCGTTTTTTAAGAATTATTGTATTGGGGACCAGCAGGTGGCATGGTGGTTGAGGTGCTCAACACTCCCACGTGGCCAACCACGGTTAGAGTCTCGGACCTGGTGGCTTCCTTTCTCACTTTCCTGCTCTCTCTCTGTGTCTTTCTCTGGTCAAATTAAAATAAATAAAGGAATAAATAGAATAAAAATAAATCTTTAAAAAATATTTTATTGAATTTTATTTATTTATTTTAATTTGACCAGAGAGGGACAGAATGAGAGGGAGTGGGAAAGTGGTCAGCCATGTGGGAGTCCAGTGTCCTTAAGCTCCACGCCACCTGCCAACCCCCCATATTCATTTTTTTAGTAAACATTTATAAATTGAGTACCTACAATGTGATAAGCACTGGACATGTATATCTGGGTTTTGTTTTCATGGATTCACAGTAGCAAAGAAAGACAATTGATGAACAATTAAAAATTGCAGAAAGTAGGGACCAGCAGTTGGTGTAATGGCTATGTCGCTGGCCTCCCATGTAGTCAAACCTGGTTTGAGTCCTGGACCTAGTGGCTTGAACTCTCACTGGGCACGTGTGCGTGTATGCCCAAGATCCTGAGAGGAGAATGGAGGAGAAGGGATTGCGGCATGACCATCCCCCCTGGGGGGTGATTTCTCACTTCCTGTCTATCTCTGTCTTTCTGGTGAGTGCACGCACCCTAAACCAAAAACTTCTCCAGGAATAAAAAAAAAAAAGATTGCAGAAAGTATATGAAAATAAATTAGATAGTGAGATAAAGCATGTTTTAGAAAACATCTTAGTATATTTAGAAAACACATTTTAAGCCTTCAGTGGAGGCCGAACTAAAGAGCTGACATTTGAGGCCAGCAGATGGTGGTATGGTGGGTTAAGGCATTGGACTCCCACATGGCTGACAGTAGTGTGAGTCCTAGATCCAGCAGCTTGAATCTCATGGTGGGTGTGTGTGCACGTGTGCCCAAAAATCCCAGGAGAATGGTGAAGAAGGGATTGTAGTATGGTCATCCCCCCTGTGGAAGTAATTTCTTACTTTCCCTCTCACTGTCGCTGGTGAGCACACATATCCTATGGCAAAAACTGAAATAAAGAGGTGACATTTATGCTGAGAACTGAATAATGAAAAGGATAAAACAAAACAAGAAAGAGCATTCCAAGCAAAGCAAACAATTTAGGTAGGTCCTTAAGGTAAAAACTCAACACAACCAAAGCACTGAAAAAAGACTCATATTACTGGAGCTCAGTGAACAAGAGATGGAATAGCAAGAAAAATGATGGAGTAGCGAGGTAGGGGTATATTGCTCACCACTTTTAGAATTTGGCACATGTTGGTATTTTCTTCTAAGCCCCAATGAGAAAGTCACCAGTGAGGACCAGCAGATGGCAGAATATTTAAATTGCTGGACTCCCACATGGATGACCATGGGTCAAGTCTCAGACCCAGCAGCCTGAAACTCATGCTGGGCATGTGTGCATGCATGCCCAAGATCCTGAGAGGAGAATGGAAAAGGGATTGCAATGTGGCCATCCCCTCTCGGGGGTGATTTCTCTTTTCCTGTCTCTCTGTCTCTCCAGCAAGAGCATGTACCCTGTAGCAAGAATCTCTCCAAAAGCAAATTACAAAAAAAACAAAAACAAACAAAAGCAACTACAACAAAGTTCTTTAAACAGAGAAGTTGGGGCTGGGAGGTGGCATGGTGGTTAAGGGCGCTGGACTCCCACATGGCTGGCTGACTGTGGTTCAGGTCCTGGGCCTGGCAGCTTGTTCTCACTTCTTTTTCTCTCTCTCTCGCTCTATCCCTCTCTGGTCAAATTGAAATAAATAAATGGATAAATGAAGTCAAATAAAATAATTCTTTAAAAAAGTCATCAGTGACTTTTTTTTTAGAATATTTATCTAATTTTATTTGTTGTCGTTAGTATTTTTTAAATTTGACAATAGAGAGAGAGAAAGAGAAAGTGAAAAAGCAAGCTACCAGGTCCAGGACTCAAACCATGTTCAGTCATGTGGGAGTCCAGCTCCTTAACAACCACACCACCTGCCAGCCCCATCACTTGTGACTTTTAGAAAGGGTAGTGACATAATAGTATTTCTGTTCCAGAAAACTCATTGTGGTAGCTGTGTGGAAATGAATTGAAGGGGCCAGCAGGTGGCATAGTGGTCTCTGTCTGGTCAATTTTTTTTTTTAAGAATTATTTTTATTTAATTTTATTTATTAATTTATCTTATTTTAATTTGACCACACACACACACACACACAGATAGAGATAGAAATAGAGATAAAAAGAGAGAGAGAGAGAAAATGAGAAAGCAAGACGCCAGGTCCGGGACTTGAACTGTGGTCAGGTATCTGGGAGTATCTAGTGCCTTAATCACCATGCCACCTGCTGGCCCCCATGTCTGTTCAAATTTTTAAAAAATGAATAAGATAACAACTGGAGTTAAATTCTTAAAAAAAAAAAAAGAACAAAAATGGATTGAACATGATTTCCTAAGACAACTCTTGTGAAAGTTCCGTAAAAAAAAGCTATTGCATAAATTACCCTATGCTGTTAGAAATCAGGACAATGGGGACCAGCAGATGGTGTGGTGGTTAATTAAGGGTGCTGGACTCCCACATGGCCGACCATGGTTCAAGTACCACACCTGGTGACTTGTTTTCTCACTTTCTCTCTCTCTCATTCTGTCCCTCTCTGATTAAATAAATAAATACATAAAGTTAAATAACATAATAATAATTTTTTTAAAAAAAGAAAAAGTCAGGACAATGGGGATCAACAGGTGGCAGGGTGGTTAAGGCACTGAACACTCCCACATGGCTGACCATGGTTCAAATCCTTGGCCTGGAGACTTGATTTCTCACTTTTCCTCTCTCTCTCTCTCTCTCTCTCTCTGTCTCTCTCTCTGGTCAAATTAAAATAAATTAATAAATAAAGTTAAATAAAAAATAATTCATAAAAAAGATCTGGACAGTGATCACTGCTGGGGGTAGTGAGAGTAGTTACTAGAGAAAAGCATAGAGGGAGAGATTCTTTTTTTTTTTTGAGAGGTTTTCGCTATAGGGCGCGTGAGCTCGCCAGACAGACAGAGAGAGACAAAGAGATAAAAAGCAAGAAATCACTCCCCAGGGAGGATGACCACGCTGCAATCCCTTCTCCTCCATTCTCCTCTCAAGATCTTGGGCACACACACACACGTGGCCAGCGTGAGTTTTAAGCCTCCGGGTCCAGGACGCAAACTGCGGTCGACTACGTGAGAATCCAGCGACATAGCCATTACGCTAACTGCTGGTTCCCCTCAAGGGAGAGATTCTAAAAGTGCAAGGACTGTTCTGGGAGCTCGTTAAATGGATATGGTACTTTGTGAATATTTAAGCTGGGGCATTATGATATGTGAATTTTCCCAAGATACATATTATAACTTAATAAAAAATTAAAAAGAGGGACTAGCAGATGGGTAATGGTTACATTGCTGGATTCCCAATAGTCAACCATGATTGGAGTACTGGACCCATGGCCTAAAACTCACACCAGGTACGTGTGTGTGCGTGCCCAAAATCCCGAGAGAAGGGATTGCAGCATGGCCATCCCCCCCTGCTGAGTGATTTCTGACTTTCTGTCTCTCTGTCACTCCAGCAAGTGCACGTGCCTTATAGCAAAAATCTCTCAAAAGAAAGAAAAAAAATATTGAGGAAACTATCCTGTATACTCTAAAATGTCATCGGAGGACCAGATGGTGTAATAGTTTACATTGCTGGACTCCCACATGGCCAACCGTTTAGGTCCCACATCCAGGGACTTCAAAGGCACGCTGGGGTGCCAGTGGAGGAATTGCAGCATGGCCCTCCCCACCCCCTTGGGGGTGATATCTCACTTTCTATCTCTGTCTCTCTGGCAAATGCATGCCCCTATAGTAAAAAATCTTTCTTAAAAAGAAAAACTAAAAGCTGAAGAATTATTACAATAATCTAGACACAAGATTATTGATGTGCTGGCAACTGTGATTAGAATTGAAATCCAGGGGTGCCCACAGATGGCATAACAGTATTGTCATTGGACTCCCACATAGTTGACCACAGTTCAAGCCCTGGACCTGGCAGTCACACGAGGCATGTTTGTGCATGCTCAGGATCCCAGGAGAAGGGATTGTGGTGTGACCATCCCCCTAGGGTGTGATTTCTCACTTGCTGTCTCTAGGTCACCACACACGCCCTATAGCAAAATTCTAAAAAAAAAAGAAAAAAAAATTTAAGTTCAGGAGCTACAGCTTGAAACTCATACTAGGTGGGGCCAATACCTGGCCTGATGGTTGGGGTGCTAGACTCCCACATGGCTGATCACAGTTCAAGTCCCAGACCTGGCACTTTGCTTTCTCACTTTCTCTCTCTGGTGAGCATACATGCCCTATATCAAGTTTAAAAATAATGTGACCAGCACTTTGCATAACGGCTATGTCACTGGACTTCCATGTAGTCGACCACGGTTCGAGTCCTGGACCTGGTGGCTTAAACTCACGCCAGGCATGTGTGCCCAAGATCTGGAGAGGAGAGACGAGGAGAAGGGATTACAGCATGGCCATTCCCCCTGGGGGGGGTGTGTGATTTCTCTCTCTCTCTCTCTCTCTCCCCCTGTCTTTCTGGCGAGCGCACGCCCCTATAGCAAAAACCTCTCCCCCCTAAAAAAATAGAAATAACAGAACCAGCAAATGGTTAGATCACTTAATTCTCATATGGCAGACTGGTTTGAGTCCCTGACTTGGTGGCTTGAAACTCACACCAGTTGCATATGGCCAAAATCTTTTTTTTTTTTAATAGACCACAGATTAGTTTAACACCCATCATGCCATGAATTCATAGGGAATAGGTTCCAGTAGCTCAGGCTCCTTTCCATTGGTTCTCACAAAGTGTGCTTCTCTGGGTGGAGCAGGCTGGCGCTTTAGTTGAACCTAGCTACCTTTCTCTTTGGCTTCTTTCTCTTTTTCTGGTCATTTTCCTTCACACGTTTTAGGAAGCTATCTCTGCTCTTAGAATGTTTAATATGCTCAATACGCACATTGATTCTCTTGGCAAGAATCTTGCCCTTAACGTGTTTGTTTACATCAATGCCAACAGCATGCTGGGTAACACTGTAGACTCTTCCAGTTTTGCCATGGTAACATTTGTGGGGCATTCCTTTTTGAACAATACCCATTCCCTTGATGTCTACAATATCACCTTTCTTGTAGATTCACACATATGTCGCCAAAGGAACAACTCCATGTTTTCTAAATACTGGAAGATGGCAGTTCTGGCCAAAAGGTTGTGGCCAAAATCATAGGGTTAAAAAGGAGAAGATGGATTGTGGCCATCCTCCCTGGGGGATGATTTCTTGCTTTCTGTCTCTCTGGGCAGCGCACATGCTCTATAGCAAAAATCTAAAAAAAGTAATAATAAAAAAATTAAAAAAAAAAATCATGCCAAGCACCTGTGGGTGCATGTCCCAAATCCTAAAATGAGACTGGAGGAAAAGGTATAGCAGAGTGGCTAAACACCCCACGGCCCCCCCCCCCCCCCCCCCGGGGGGGGGGGGCGGGGGGGTTACTTTACACTTTATCTCTCTCTCTGATACACAGAAGCACCCTATAGCAAACAAAACAAAACAAAATAAAAAAATAGAGAAACAAAAAAGATATGTTTTGGAGGTAGAACTGACAAGAAACGGTGAATGAGGACAGAGGGAAGAATCATTGGTGTTAACAAACAACCCTCCACCAGAGGCCCCAAACCAGCTCCGCCTTCCGTTTGAACCCAAGTAGAGGAAGTGAAGCAAAGGAAGGACTTGCCAAGCTACCGGCAAACTTCCGGGCTCTCCTTGCGACGAGGCCGTAAATCTGAGAACTCCATTTGGCCCCTCCTCCAATGGGCGGGCATGAAGGGTAACGGGCCAATGGCGAGAGACTCACTGGGCAACAACCGAATGGCTCTGCAGTGGGTGGGGCCGTGCGGCCTGGGCTCTGCTAGACTAGCTCTCTGGTGTTCAGCGTCTCTGCCCACGTGGGAACCTAAGCTTTGTAGAACCGTCTTGAACCTAAAGTGCGGGAGAAAAACCTGCATCAGGAGTGATGGGACCGGCACCTGCCGGAGAGCGGCTGGGTGGAGCAGCTGGAGAGTCCGAGGTGGGTTCAGTAACTGGGAAAAAGGAAAGCACCAACGTTCGCTCTCTTGGCTTCAAGGCCGTAGATGGCTGGGCTTGACAGCTCGCGAGTGAGGGAGACCAGGGCGGCCCACTCTGGAGGAGCCTCATTTCCGCAAAGCCTCTGTCTTGGGGCGCTAGGCAGTCAGGGTTTACTACGGGAGATGGAATTTTATAATATTTGCATAGAAGCAATGAACCCTTCTGAGCTCTGCTCTCTTCGCGAGCTCAGCACCTCGAAATGAGACCCGCGGCTTGGATATTTTCCCGGACTAGGTCCTTCTTTGACTTTGAGCATTTGATATTCCGCTGCATCTCCAGCGGAGTTCGTTTCTCGACAGAACTTGTATTCAGTTCTGTGCCTCCTATTACCTCGTAAAAGGTTGGGCCAGCCCTGGTGCCCTACAGTAAGGCTCTCGAGTGTGTGGGATATAGAGGGGACAGGCATAGGACTAGAGAGAAAAAGATTTGGGATCTTGCACACCTGGGTCTGAATCCTGCTCGCAATCCATGTGTACTGATCGTGGAACCTTGAGCAAATGATGGATTTCCTTGAAGTAGCTTTTTGAGTAAATCTTCAAGGATTATTGTGACTATTGAATGACTTAGGGAATATATTCTCCAAGGCCGGGAGGATCTAGCTCCTTACATCAGTGAGCACTTAATGTATGCTGCCTCAATCTGGCTAACTAGGGAAGATGGAACCTGGGAGGATTTGAATAAACCAAGAGTAGACAGGGCGTTTTAGAAATCCCAGGCCTATGTTAGCAGCAGAGGAAACTTCAGGATCTAGGGTACCTGAAAATACAAGGAGCTTCGGCATTGCTTAGGGCAAAGCCCAGTCAGCTTCTCCTCCTAACAACTCCAAGCAGAGCTCCATGTTTGTGATGACAGATAGATAGACTTGGGGACCAGCAGGTGGTGTGGTGGTTAAGGTGCTGGACACTCCCACATGGCCAACTGTGGTTCAAGTCCTGGACCTACTGGCTTGCTTTCTCACTTTCCTTCTCTCTCTCTCTGTGTGTCTCTCTATGGTCAAATTAAAATAAGGGAATGAATAAATAAAATTAAATAAGTAAATATTTTTTAAAAAGGTAGACTCAATGAATTTTCTTTCAAATAGTGGTTATCCTAAGTTTTACAGATCCCGACTCCCATTCAAAAGACCAGGAGCAGGTAAAACCTTTACCTATAGCCTATCATGATGACACTTCAGGCAGCATACACCAAATACCAGTGACCTCACATTGGGTTCTTCTTTCTGGCCACAGATGATTGAACCAGCCCAGCAAGGCACAGGCAGGGAGGTGCAGAAGGCATCCTCAAGGAAGCGTACAGTGGCTACATCTCCAGTGGAGGGCCTCCTTCAGCCAGTGAAGCTCAGCCGGGCAGAACTGTACAAGGAGCCTACCAATGAGGAGCTGAATCGCCTTCGGGAGACCGAAATCCTGTTCCACTCCAGCTTGCTTCGTTTACAGGTACTGTTGGCTGACTAGGGTGTGGGTTAGAAGGGTGGGCCTGGGGCCCAGACACTGATGGACTCTCCCTTGCCTGCTTACAGGTAGAGGAGCTACTAAAGGAAGTGAAGCTGTCAGAGAAGAAGAAGGATCGTATCGACACCTTTCTACGAGAGGTCAACCAGCGGATCATGAAAGTGCCCTCAGTCCCTGAGACAGAGGTGTGGCGGTTGGCTTGGGAAATTGGGAAGCCTAAGGGAGGCCTTCAGTGGGGGCACATCCTACAGGGCCTTGTTTTTGTTTTGTTTTGTTTTGTTTTTTAAGGGGTCAGGATGCTAGGAAGCTCATCCTTTCTGCAAGGAAGCTCAGCTGGAGGTAGAATCATTTATGAATTAATTCATCCAGCAAGCACTTAAGTGCCTTGCAGTATTTATGTTCTTAGGGTATGTCAGTAAACAAGAACCCTATGCTGTAATGTTGGGATCATGGATAGTATGTCGTAACCATGATAAGTAAATGGTATGGCAATGTTAGAAGATGGTAAACATTATGGATAAAGGAAAAAGTAGGACAGCGTAAGGGAATGATTAACAGTATTAGGGCATGGGAGTGGTTTACCATTTTAAATAGGGTGGCCAGGGTAAGACTTACTGAGGTCACATTTTTGTAAATATGTGAAGGAGACATATATAGATATCTGAGGGACTCAGAGCATTCCAGGAAGAGGAAACAGCTGATACAAAAGCTCAAAGGCAGAATGTTCCCAGTATCCCTCTTGGGATGACTGAGGATGAGGCAGAAAAAGATGAGTTCGGGAAGGTAATGGGAGAAAGTGGCATATGATACACAAAAGACCCTGTACCCCAAAATACTTTGGTTGTTGCACTGGGTGAAGTGGAGAGCCACTGCTGGGATATTTTTGCAGAGGACTGATGCTCTCTGACTAAAAGGTCACTATTCAGTTTTTTGTTTTATTTTAAATTTTATTTATTAGTTATTATTTTTAAAATTTGGGACAGAGAGAGATAGTGAGAAAGAAAGTCACCAGGTCCAGGACCTGAACCACAGTTGACCATATGGGAGTCCAGCGCCTTAACCACCATGCCACCTACTGGCCAACTACTCCAATTTTTTTTTTTTAGATTTTTAAATTTAATTTATTATTATTTTTAATTTGACTACAGAGAGAGAGAGAAAGAGAGAAAGCAAGCTGACAGATCTGGGACTCAGACTGTAGTCAGCCTTGTGGGAGTCTAGCACCTCAACCACCACACCTACTAGCCCCCATACCCCAGTTTAAAAGTTTAGTGTTTATTTGTTTTAGGAATTATTAATTTAATTTATTTACTTATTTTAATTTGACCAGAGAGGGACAGAGTGAGTGAGTGAGTGAGAGACAGAGAGAGAAAGAAAGAAAGTAAGCCGCCAGGCCTGGGACTTGAGCCGCAGTCTGCCATGTGGGAGTCCAGTGCCCTTAATCACCATGCCACCTGCTGGCCCCTAATTTTATTTAATGTGGGCACGTGTGCTCACCAGAGAAAGAAAGGGAAAGTGAGAAAGCAAGCTGCCAGGCTTGGGACCTGAATCATGGTCAGCCACGTGGGAGTCCAGCACCTTAATCACCATGCCACCTGCTGGTTTCAAAAGTTCAGCTTTAAAAAAGTTAAGTTGGGACTTCTGGGGTCCTTGCTAAGCTCTGCAGGTGCTGCAGCAACGGAAGAGGTGGTCAGGGGAGGAGGCGCCTCCTACCGGCGCCACTGGTATCTGCTGCCCCCGCTGGTGTCCGCTCACGGCGGGAAGCGCCTATGCCAGAGAGAGTGGGACATCAATGCAGGCCTGAGTAAGAAAAACGGTATCTTCCTCCTAAGCCATGGCATATCAGTTATACAGAAATACCACCTTGGGGAACAGTCTTTAGGAGAGCCTAGATGAGCTCACACATTCTCAACAGAGTATCCCCCAACTTGCCCTTCAAGTTCTACTTCGGTTTGAAAAGGCTATAAATTCAGCATTGGCTCAGAGGATCAGGAACAGAGTCAATTTCAGGGGCTCTTTACATAAGTACAGATTCTGTGGACTTCTGTATTGAATGATGTTGAATTCAGAGAGGTGGCAGGACTGATTAAAGTGGATAAAGTGAAAATTGTAGCCTGTGACGGTAAAAACACGGGCTCTAATACTACAGAATGAATAGGAAAAACATGGCTTTTTTATGCCGTCTTCTGTTAGTAGTCATCACTTTTTTTTTTTTTTCTGGAGAGGTTTTTGCTTTTTTTTTTAGCAGGTGCTGCAGTGATGTAGTGATTAAAGTGTTTGACTCCCACATGATCGACTGCAGTTTGAGTCCTGGACTCACACTGGGCACATGTGTGTCTGTGTCCAAAATCCCAAGAGCAGAATGGAGGAGAAGAGATTGTAAATGGCCATTCCCTGGGAGGGAAGACTGTGTCTTGGTGAGCATACACGCCCTATAGCAAAAAAAAAAAAAAAACCTTGAAAAAACAAAACCACCCGGTCGGGGAAGAGGCATCTCCTATCCTGCTCCTGGCCGCCACTGGTGTCGGATCGTCCAGAGAAGCACCTGTGCCAGAGGTAGTGGGACATCCATGCAAGTCTGAATAAGAATAACAGTATCTTCCTCTAAGTCATGGCATAGCCGTTATACAGAAATACCACCTTGGGGAACAGTCTTCAGGAGAGCCTAGATGAGCTCACACAGTCTCAACAGAGTATCCCCCAACTTGCCCTTCAAGTTCTACTTCAGTTTGAAAAGGCTATGAATTCAGCATCGGCTCAGAGGGTCAGGAACGGTCAATTTCAGGGGCTCTTTAAATACGTGCAGATTCTGCGATTATGTGTGGACTTCTGTATTGAATGATGTTGAATTCAGAGAGGTGGCAGGACTGATTAAAGTGGATAAAGTGAAAATCATAGCCTGTGAAGGTAAAAACGGGCTCCAATACTACAGAAGGAATAGGAAAAACGGCTTTTTTATGCCGTCTTCTGTTATTATTCATCATTTTCTGAAGACAAGCATAGAAGAGACTTTTTAAATTTATTCTAGCATTGCAAAAATGACAACACTTTGCCAAATTATCAGAAAATTCAAGTAGAAAGAAGCTTAAAACCCTGTAGCTTCTTACCTTTATTATCCATCGTGAGGAAGCATAACTTTTTTTAATGACAAATCAAAATTTGTATCTACCTAAGAACATTCCGTAATAAATTCATTAAAAAAACAACAAACCAACGAACAAACAGAACTAGAGCAAGTAGAAAAATAATGATAGGAAAAAACAGTGAAATAAAATTTATTAAAACAATAGATAAAACTAACAAAGCTATAATTTGATCCTTTGAACAACTTAAAAATATCTAGATCTTTATCTTGCATAAGGAGGAGAGGTTTTTGCTATAGGGTGCGTGCACTCGCCAGACAGACAGAGACATAGAGACAGAAAGTGAGAAATCACCCCCCAGAGGGGACGGCCACGCCGCAATCCCCACTCCCCAATTCTCCTCTCGGGATCTTGGGCATGCACGCACGCACACACACCCGCACCCAGCATGAGCCCTAAGCCACCAGGTCCAGGACGCGAACCATGGCCGGCCACGTGGGAGTCCAGTGACACAGCCATTATGCCAACTGCTGGTTCCCAGGAAGCATAACTTTTTTTAATGATAAACCAAAAGTTTTTGCCTACCTAAGAACTTCTGTAATAAACTCATTGTAAAACAAGACAAACAAACAAAAAGTTAAGTTGGACTGGGGGCTGGCAGTTGGTGTGGTAGATAAGGACACTAGACTCCTACATGGCCGACTGTGGTTCGAGTTCCAGACCTGGTAGCTTGCTTTCTCACTTTCTCTCTCTCTCTCTGAAACTCTATCCCTCTCTGGTCAAATTTAAATAAATAAATAAATAAACAAATAATGGGACCAGCAGTTAGTGTAATGGCTATGTCGCTTGACTCCCATGTAGTTGACTGCGGTTCAAGTCCCAGACCTGGTGACTTAAACACATGCATGCGTGTGTATGTGCCCAAGATCCCAAGAGGAGAATGGAGGAAAAGGGATCATGGCGTGGCCATCCCCCCTGGGTGGTGATTTCTTGCTTTCTGTCTCTCTGTCTCTCTGGCGAGTGCATGCACCGTATAGCAAAAACTTCTAAAAAAAAAATAAAATAAAATAAACAAAACAAACAAATAAAATAAAGTTCAATGAAATAATTCTTTAAACAAAAAAGTTAAGTTGGGCTGTTGAAAGTGGAATGGAGTGGAACAAAGGTAAAATCAGGGAGACTAGTTAGGAACCTGTTGTGCACTGAAAAGTGGTAGTGCCCCAGCCTATGATGGAAAATATAGAAGTGGTTTATTTCTGAATATATTGGGTTGTTGGGAAAGTCATGACACATTTTTGCATAAAAGGCATAGAAAAACATGTCATGACTTTCCTGACAACCTTATTTTTTTTAGGATTTTTTTAAAGAATTATTTATTATTTTTATTCATTCATTCATTTATTTTAATTTGACCAGAGAGAAATACAGAGAGAGAGAGAGAGAGAGAAAGTGAGAAAGCAAGCCACCAGGTCCAGGACTTGAACCTGGGTTGGCCATGTGGGAGTGTCCAGTGCCTTAACCACCATACCACCTGCTGGTCCCCCTTTAAGAATTATTTTATTAAACTTTATTTATTATTATCATTATTATTTGTTTCAACCTGACCAGAGAAAGACAGAGACACAGAGAGAGAAAGTGAGAAAGCAAGGTGCCAGGTCTGAGACTCAAACTACGGTCAGCCATGTGGGAATCCAGCATCCCTAACCACTATGCCACCTGCCAGCCCCAACAACCTAATATTTTGAAAGTAAAGTGGGTGTTTGTGACAGAGATATGTAAGGGTGGTTTAAATGATTTGGGCTTGGGGAACCAGCAGTTAGCGTAATGGCTATGTCGCTGGACTCCCATGTAGTCGACTGCGGTTCGCGTCCCGGACCTGGTGGCTTAGAACTCACGCCGGACGCGTGTACGTGCGTGCCCAAGATCCTGAGAGGAGAATGGAGGAGAAGGGATTGCAGCGTGACCATCCCCCCTGGGGGGTGATTTCTTGCTTTCTGTCTCTCTGTCTGGCGAGCGCACGCGCCCTATAGCGAAAACCTCTCCAAAAAAAAAAAAAAAAGATTTGGGCTTGGGCAGCTAGTATAGAGTAGCCTTAATGGAGAAGATGTGTTTATAGGAAGATTGGGAGTTTGGTTTCAGACATACTGATGTGTCAGGATATTGACTAGACATCAAGGGACCACATGAGGAAAACAGTCAAATCAATGTATTACTATCTCTGCTCCCACAGCTTACTGACCAGGCATGGCTCCCTGCTGGGGTTCGAGTTCCCCTCCACCAAGTGCCTTATACCGTGAAGGGCCGTTTCCGCTTCCTGCCCCCAACTCAGGTCACTGTTGTGGGCAGCTACCTTCTGGGCACCTGCATCCGACCAGACATCAATGTGGATGTGGCACTGACCATGCCTAGGGTAAGGTCCAGGGTTTTGGAATAGAGAGGTCTTCCACTTGACCAACTACAGATCCCAAGGTCTCTCTCTCACTAGCTGCTTGCCAAGAGATTAAAATCTGAATTCTAAATCAAATGAGCAGACCACTGCAGTCATGCTGAAGGCGGCTCGGATGAGCCCTTGGGCCAGTTACTACCCCTTTGGAACTTTCCTTCCTTAGCTGAGAATTGGGTATGATATGGATAGTCTTGGCTTAGGGCCTCCAGTCAGCAGTGAAGCCTTGGGACCCTACCTTGGTTTCATTTTGGCCCCCAAGTTCTATAAGCCCTTAAGTGTCTAGTCATCTCTCTTTGACTCTCTCTTTGACTCTTTCAGGAAATCTTACAGGACAAGGATGGGCTGAACCAGCGCTACTTTCGCAAGCGTGCCCTCTACCTGGCCCACTTGGCTCACCATCTGGCCCAGGATCCCCTCTTTGGCAGTGTTCACTTCTCCTACGCCAATGGCTGTCACCTGAAACCCTTACTGCTGCTGCGGCCACATGGTGGGAAGTGTACACTGTTCTGAGGATATTCTATTAAGTGACAAATCTGGAGGGGGCAGGTACAGGGGCCTCAAGTCTAGGGGAGTAAAGGTAGGGACCCCAAGTCCAAGGTGAGATTCATGGCCCTCAAGGTTGAAGGGGAAGGTATAGGGACCAGTTCTGAGGTGGGAAAGGGTGGGGCCCTTGTCTACGAAGGGGGTGATGTGGGTACCCCTTTGGCTCCAGGGGCTGCAGAGTTTCAGCATCCCCTGTATCTGCCCAGGGAAGGATGAGCGCCTGGTCACCGTACGTCTACATCCATGCCCACCGCCTGACTTTTTCCGCCCATGCCGTTTGCTGCCAACCAAGAACAATGTGCGCTCTGCCTGGTACCGAGGTCAGAGTCCTCCAGGAGATGGTGAGCAGGCCTTGGTGTCAAGATGGATCTGGAGGGAAGGTATTGTGGGGACCAATTGCCTCATGGCTCCTCTTTTCCTCCCACAGGGAGCCCAGAGCCACCAACTCCCCACTACAACACATGGGTCCTGCAGGACACAGCTCTTGAGTCCCATGTGCAGCTGCTGTCAACTGTGTTGGGCTCAGCCTCCGGGCTAAAGGACGGCGTGGCACTTTTGAAGGTGTGGCTGCGGCAGCGGCAGCTGGACAAGGTGAGTTGGAGGTGGCTTGGCCCCCCTCCCCTGCATAGCTGAGTCGGGGACTGGCTCTGAGCTCAGGCCTCTCCCTCCATCTGTCTTTCAGGGCCTAGGTGGGTTTAACGGATTCCTTATGTCCATGCTGGTTGCCTTCCTCGTGTCTACACGGAAGATTCACACCACCATGAGCGGCTACCAGGTCCTGCGAAGCGTCTTTCAGTTTCTTGGTGAGGCAGTGAGACTGGAAACAGGGGTTCTACTCATCTCTGGAGTCCTCTCATTCTATCAGGAATCCTTCAGTTCCTTGCCCTCAGACAGATAAACTGAATCCTAGAGGCAGACAGTTGCAGCCACCCAGGCTGAGGGAGGTCATTAGAACTGGGATCTTGGTGAGAGGGGAGACCTTCTAACACCCACCTTCTCTGGTTTCCTCTAGCCACCACGGATCTGGCAGTCAACGGCATCAGTTTATGTCTCAGCTTAGATCCCTCCTTGGTGAGTTGGGGACAGACCAGGACCATGCTAGGAGACCTGAAGGTCAGGCCCCAACCTGACTGGCTTCTCTGTACTCCCCTAAGCCGGCCCTGGCAGACTTCCACCAGGCCTTCCCTGTTGTCTTCCTGGACTCCTCAGGCCGTCTCAACCTCTGTGCTGATGTCACTGCCTCCACTTACCACCAGGTACCAAGGGGCCTCCACTCTGGGGTTCCCCAAGTGTCCCAGCTTAAGCTCTGTCCCTTTGGTCAGTTCCAGAACCCCAGAAACTCCTTGCTAAAGAGCTAAGGCTAGACAAGTCTCCTGGTCGGAGTCCTCAGTTCAACGAGAGGTACAGTGGCGGTACTTCTTTCCCTGTGGTCCCAGGTGCAGCATGAGGCACGGCTGTCCATGGCATTGCTGGACACCAGAGCTGAAGACGGGTTCCAGCTGCTGTTGATGACTCCTAAACCCATGATTCGGACTTTTGACCATGTCCTGCAGTGAGTTTAGGGGACGATAGGGTTTGTTGGCAGGTCCTAACTTCCTGGGGCTGTGGGGATAGGGCAAAGTCCTCAGGAGTTCAGATCTCCATGAGAGGAAAGGAGGAGGTGACAGTAGAGGCTGGCAGATGCTGATTCCCCTTTGTCCCTCCATGCCCTCTAGTATCCGTCCACTGAGTCGCCTGCAGGCAGCGTGTCACCGGCTGAAGCTCTGGCCAGAACTGCAAGACAATGGTGGGGACTATGTCTCTGCTGCTTTGGGTCCACTAACTACTCTTCTAGGACAGGGCCTGGGACCCCGGCTTCTCCTCCTGGCTCACTCGCGGCCCTCGGTCCCAGAGGTGAGGTGGTGAAGTAGGTTGGGGAATCTATGAGTCTGAGTAGGTCTGTAGATCTAGGGTCCCAAGAGACTCAAAGGGAGCACACCCATTTATCTAAGTACTAGTTGGATTCCAGGCCAGACTGGGGGATTCTTGAGTTGAACTTAGCCTTTTTTTTTTTTTTTTTTTGAGAGGGTTTCGCTATAGGGCGCGTGCGCTTGCCAGACAGACAGAGAGAGACAGAGAGACAGAAAGCGAGAAATCACCCCCCAGGGGGGATGGCCATGCCGCAATCCCTTCTCCTCCATTCTCCTCTTGGGATCTTGGGCACACACGCACACGTGCCCGGCGGGAATTTTAAACCACTGGGTCCGGGACACAAACCGCAGTGGACTATGTGGGAGTCCAGCAACATAGCCATTACGCTAACTGCTGGTCCCGAACTTAGCCTTTTTATACCTTGCAGTGGGACATTAGCCAAGGTCCACCAAAGCACAAAGACTCTGGGATGCTGACCCTGGGATTGCTCCTTCAGCCTGAGGGGCTGACCAGTGTCCTTGAACTAGGTCCCGAAGCTGACCAGCCTGAGGTAAGGAACCTCAGCATGTACACCAGAAGGCATGTGGTGGATTGTCCTCGTGCCACTTGACTTGAGGCTGTCAGGGAGATTTTTGAGAGAGCTCTTCTTTCTTATATCTTCCACTATTCTTGCCTCCTCTCAGGCTGTTGACTTTCGCCAGTTCTGGGGACCTCGCTCAGAGCTTCGACGTTTCCAGGATGGAGCCATTCGGGAAGCAGTGGTCTGGGAGGCAACCTCTATGTGCCAAAAGCGCCTTATTCCCCACCAGGTGGTCTCCCACCTTTTGGCACTGTAAGTGTAAGCTTCTGGATACCAGGAATTGACTGTGGGCTGGGGAGCCTTTTAGATGGGTCTGGCCCAGGCTTTTGGGGGTGAGCAACTCAGCTGCCGCTGGGACACGGCTTCCAGTGACCTTACTGTGTTTGTGCCCCTTTTTCAGCCATGCTGACATCCCAGACACCTGTGTCCACTATGTGGGGGGTCAACTGGATGCACTGATCCAACGCCCAAAAGAGGTAAGGGCCTTAGGGATCAAGGTTAGCAATTGTAGGGTAAACCCATAGTGAAATTGGTAGATTCTGCCGAGGCAAGGCTGCACTTCCTAGAGTGTCCAGCAGAAGGGGCACTAGCTCCATTGCAGCTTAAGGCAAGGCAGAATCCCAGACCATGCTGGGTTCTGTGACATCAGGCCTCCTGACTGTCTTCTCTCCCTCAGACATCCAGCACAGGCGAGGAGGCCCTGGCAGTAGCAGTGCGTTGCTATGATGACCTCAGCCGCCTGCTGTGGGGACTGGAGGGTCTCCCCCTGACTGTGTCTGCTGTTCAGGGAGCTCACCCAGTACTGCGCTACACAGAGGTAAGGTTCACAGGGGGAGCCCTTTCTGCTTGGTGACTCCCCACCTCTGCTCCAGGCACCAGCATTCCCCCTTCCAGTTCATCCCTGGGCAGTACCTTCCCGTCCAGGCCTTTCCTCAGCTCCCCTTCTTCCATAGGTATTCCCACCAGCTCCATTCCGGCCAGCCTACTCCTTCTATGAGCACCTGCGAGAGCGGGCCTCGCTAGCGCCCCGGCCCGATAAGCCCTGCCCAGCCTATGTGGAACCTATGACCGGTAAGAGGGCTCCTGAGAGGAATGGGAGCAACAGTTTCCTCTCCAGGCTACAGTACGACATCACTCATTCCCCTTCTCCCTCAGTGGTTTGTCATCTGGAGGGCAGTGGCCAGTGGCCGCAGGATGCCGAGGCTGTGCGGAGAGTCCGAGCTGCCTTCCAGCTGCGCCTGGCGGAGCTGCTAACACAACAGCACGGGCTGCTGTGCCGGGCCACTGCCACACACACAGATGTCCTCAAGGTGGAACTGGTGCAGGGCAGGGGGACCAGGGCTGGCTGGGTGTGGAAGGAGGCAGGCACCAGGCTGGGCAGCAGGGAAGCAGGCAGCAGAGCACCCCTAGGCTAACATTGACTTCGACAGGATGGGTTTGTGTTCCGGATTCGCGTGGCCTATCAGCGGGAACCCCAGATCCTGAAGGAGACACGGAGCCCTGAAGGGATGATCTCACTGAAGGACACGCCTGCCTCCCTCCGCCTTGAGAGAGACACAAGGCAGTTACCCCTGCTCACCAGTGCCCTGCATGGGTAAGGCCCCCACATAGGCTCTTCCTGTCCATAGACCCTTTCCTGTCTCCATTCTACTTTCCTGGCTACCGATCTCTCTGGGAGACCAGATGGCATCATAGTTAGGTATGTAAGTTTTGGAATCCTGGCTCTGCTACTTACCGATTGTATCCTCTTGGTGGGTTTCCCCCCGTGAACCTTAGTTTTCTCACCTGTACAATGGGAGAAATGCTAAGTTCAACCTCACATGCCTGTTAGGAGGACATGAGATTATACATGTAACGCAGTAGCACAGAGGCCAGCATTGTGTAGGGGTGGAATAAACAGTGGCAGTGGGTGTGCTGCTGGACCCGAGTGCCTGAGTCTCCTGCCGCTCCTCCCACACAGACTCCAACAGCAGCACCCGGCCTTCTCCAGTGTGGCTCGGCTGGCCAAGCGGTGGGTGCGTGCCCAGCTCTTGGGTGAAGAACTCACTGATGAGAGCCTGGATCTGGTGGCTGCTGCCCTTTTCCTGCACCCTGAGCCCTTCACCCCTCCCAGGTGATTCCTTCTACCTTGTTCTAGCCAGGATATTCCCCTGGGGACCAGCTTAAATCCTTGCTACACTCTCAGTCCAAATTGGAGATTGTGGCTGAAGCATACAACAGGTGTTTTAAGACACTCCCCACCCCCATCCCAGACACAAAGGGGTCTAGACTCTCTAGACTGTGGGGGAAGCTTGGGAATGTATGACTGGGCTCTGATTTTGCTCACTTCTCAG
Organism: Tupaia belangeri chinensis; assembly: GCF_000334495.1. NCBI lineage: Eukaryota > Metazoa > Chordata > Mammalia > Scandentia > Tupaiidae > Tupaia > Tupaia belangeri. The sequence goes on along the minus strand of NW_006159555.1, from coordinate 10,271,082 downwards.
CTCCCCCCAGGTTGGCTTCCTTCGCTTCCTTTTCTTGGTGTCAACCTTTGACTGGAAAAACAATCCCCTGGTAGTCAACCTCAACAATGAACTCACGGGTAAGTGGTAGGGCTGAGGTCAGATTGTAGGAAGAACTATACTTTCTGGATTTCAGAATAAAAGGCAGGCAAGGATTTTTCTTCTCGGTCTCTTAGGTGAACTCCATGTCTTCTCAACCCCAGATATCTAAGCCTGTCATGGGGTGAGGAATTGTCTGGAGGAAGAGACCCAGGTCAAGCCTGGTCAAAACATGGTTTGCCCACGTGATAGTCAGAGACAATGGATTGATACCTGGGTGGGGAGTTGGTAGGGGATGGATGGGGAGGGTAGGTAGAAGGGTGATCCTGAACACCAGGTGCGAACGTCTTGTGGCGGGGAAGAAGGAAGTTTAGAATAGATGCCCATACCTCTTGGGGGATGGGAATGTTGATTTCTGGTTGTAACATGAGGAGCCCCTGGTCTCCGCAGAAAGCAGGATATCAGCTTCCTAATTCTCCAGGTGTGTGGGAGCCCAGGGTGGGATGGGGCCAGGGGCAGGCCTCAGCTTGTGGAGGCCCGGAAACCAGACTGGGGGTGCCAGGCAATGGAAAATTTTGTCTTTCGCTTAGGCAGGAGATTAACACCCCACCCGACTGAGGTATCCCTTTAGTTGCCTCCTTTCTCCACCTCTGGAGGGGTCCGGAAAACCCCCATGATGAGTATCTGCTCGGTATAGGAGGCGGACCTTGACCAGGAGAGGGTGCAGTGTGTAGAGGGATAGGCTGACCTGGGACCCCCTTTTGTCTCCAGCGGACGAGCAGGTGGAAATCCGCAGTGGCTTCCTGGCAGCTCGGACACGACTCCCTGTCATGTTCATCGTTACCCCCCAGGACCGCAAAAACTCTGTGTGGACACAGGATGGACCCTCAGCCCAGGTTCAACCTCATACCTGCCCCTACACGTGTGATTTTTCTTTCCCAAGGAAAAAGCAGGCCCAGCTTGAGCTAGGAGAGACCCACGGTCAGTTCTCGTCTGATGTATATGTTTCCCCCAGATCCTACAGCAGCTTGTGGTCCTGGCAGCTGAGGCGCTGCCTATCCTAGAGAAGCAGCTAATGGACCCCCAGGGACCTGGGGACATCAGGGTAAGCTCTTGACCAGCAGTAGTTCTAGAGGCTCTGGGAATTCTGTCTTTGAACCCTGGAAGTCCAGAGTTGGAGTGATCCTCACAGGTTGCTTAGTCCCCTGTTTGAATCTGGATTCAGAATCCAGAGAAGTCATGAAGCTACCATGGTGCCTGTGGCAGAGCCTGGAGGAGAACCTGGGCTCCCTCCAGGCCTCATGCTTCTGTCTGTGCTACTCCCGCTGGACTTTAGTCGGC